>NW_016690239.1:2828694-3021116 GCF_001604755.1 Lepidothrix coronata | reverse complement strand
CGCAGCGGTGAGAGTCCTGCACCCTAACCACTAGACCACCAGGGGCCCCCAAAAAGAGTTATATAATTCTTTGAATACTACATTTTAAGATGATTTTTTTGTGGTACTTGAATTTGGTGCTCCAGTACCTAAAGGGAGCTACCAGAGGGACTTTTTAAAAGGGCCTGTAGTGACAGGACAAGGGGGAATGTCTTTAAACAGAGAATAGGTTTAGATTAGATATTAGGAATAGATTCTTTACTGTGTGAGGGTGGTGAGGCACTGGAACAGGTTGTCCAGAGAAGCTGTGGATGCCCATCCCTGGAAGTGTTTGAGCAACCTGGTCTCATGGAAGATGTCTCTGCCCATGTCAGAGGGGCTGGAACTGGATGATCCTTCGACCCAACCCAACCCACTCTATAATTCTATGATCACTTGATACAACAAAGACACTAAGTAATTTAAAGGATCTTAATTTTAAATGAAGCCTGTCTTCTTTGTTATCTGAAGTGTGGTCTAGAAATTTGGGACAGGGAAGCTCCTCATTCTGGGTGGGGGGAAAGCCTGTTTGTTTCCTTACAAACAGAACAAACTTACAAACAATAATTTTTTGCTTTAAAAACGAAAATGCTAAATCTGGTGTTACTTTTCTCCCAGGACAGATATTTCAGTATACATGGAGTGTTTGAAGCAGACAGCTTTCCATCCTTTGGATTCTCAGCGATAAACTTTTTTCCTGAAGTATCAGGATTTAGAAGGTGTCTTTGCTGATCTTTGGTAGTCAAACATTTTATTTTAGGACTGAATGCCTGTCCATTTGTATGCTTCATCATCTGGACCTGTGTCGGTTCTTTTGTTTGGTATTTAGAAACTAATGTATAGAAGATAACTAATTAGTTTCCTTTTTCCCCCTTCTCCTTGTGGTATTTTTAGGTCGGAAAATCAGGTTTTAACAAGGAAAGAAAATAAAATTTTAATATCTGCGGTGGTGTAGGATGGTGATAGTAACAGAAATGTGTCGCATCACTTACATTATTTTAATCAGCCAGGAATGCTTTAGAAAGGACAAAGTCTAGAAGGTTACTTTTAGCCAGTTTGGGCTCCACGTATGAGCACAGCCAGCCAAAGGACATCATCCTCACTGTATTTAATGTATCTTCAATGCAGGTATTTTGCAGTAAGCTGATAATGAATTCTTCAATAGCCCCTATACTGTAATTTTTTCAATAGTCCTTTATTTTTCTTGTTTTCTTGCAGGTTACCATGAAAGCCAAACAACTGAAGGATTCTGTTACATATACACCAGGTGTGTGCTATTAGATCCTCACTAATGCTTATGAAAATCACTGTATTTGGGTGATAGCTGTGTTTTTCAGGGTCGGCTTTGCAGAGAGACTTCTGCAACCTTGCCTTACTTTGAGCGAAGAGAAGAACTGATGGGTATTCTGAGGGAACACTTCCCTTTAGTTACATCCTCCCAGACCTTCTTACTTGGTTTATTGTGGGTTTTGTTCTCTTGTTCAGGCTGTTCTGTTTGTTTATATCAGTGTGGGAATTTAGTAGCACTTCCCATATATCAGATAAGCTCCCAGTTGGCAAAGTTCATTGCTTCACCACCTTGATTTCTCAATAAGCATTTTCTCTAAGCTCTCAGTCCAGAAGAGCTTCTTCTCCACTCTGCACTATTCCATGTACCTTTAATTTGTGGGCAGTTCCCTGCTTGCTTGGTGGGGTGTTTCACTGTCTCAGAAGTGTAACAGCAGTACTTCTAACAGGTACCATTAGGCTCTCCGAGCTTAAAACGCTGGCCCATTCCAAAAATGTCAAAGTCAACGTGAATTTGCCAGATCACATAATCACCCAGCGAGAAAGGGAGGAGGAAGAGGAGGAGGAGGGGAACTACTATCATATACGAGAGCAGATGGATGTCCAGACAGATCCAAAGGAGACCATTGGAAGTGAAACCAGACACCGCAAACGCAGAATTGTCAAAGCACCTGAAGTGGCTCTGCTGGCACTGGAAGAGAAGGGCAGAGGGAGACGTCAGAGAGATTTTGATAACACTGACCAAGAGGAGGAGAGTGATGATGAGATCAGAAGAAGAGAGAAAAGCCGTGCCCCAGAAGAACTGTGGACTCAAAACCAACAGAAACTTCTTGAAATGGCCTTGCAGCAGTATCCAAAGGGAACATCAGATCGCTGGGATAAAATAGCAAAATGTGTTCCTGGAAAAAGCAAGGTATGCCTAGTTTTGTTGGAACTACAGTATAAATTGAGGAGAAACATATTTTTTACCAGTTTATGATTACCTTGAGGGTCCATACAGAAAGGTGAGACCTTTACTTAGCCCATCAGTCCAGTTGTAGGCAACCTAAGCAGCGTTACTGTCATGTTTGTTGCTTTATTTAAAATATTTTCTCATTTATTTCAGTTTGTTTGATCGATTACAGAAAATGTTGAGATAACTCCTGTTTCATTTAAAATACCTACCTCTCCTCTGCCTTTGCAGGACAAATTAGATTTTAAACCAAATTTTGATTCAAAGTTAGTAACCAAATGTTGGTTAGCTGCTTTGCTTACACTTTCACAATACCTTTTTCAACCCATCTCAGTGAGCAAACAAAAGAAATAATCCATCTGCAAGTGTTAAATGTTCAGTAATATATCTAATGTTCTTTTTGTAAGTATAATCTTTTAAACATAGCATTGTCATTGATATAGTTGGTCTGTGCTAGATTTCCTAATAGTTGTGGTAGCTTTGCTTGCTTCAGTCATTGTAGCTGCAGAAAATCCTTGTTTTATTTGTGCCAAACACAGTGTGAGAGAGCAGGAAACATGGTGGGGAGGGATTTATGTGTTTCTCTGGCTCTGAAGCTGTTCTGTGGTACCTGGTGTCAGTAGGTGCTGTGTTAGTGACCATGAAGGTTTGTTTTAACCCATTTGCAGCGTGGCTTATACCAGAGAACTGTTTTAAATAGATATTACAATACAGCTGTTTAATAATTGCTCCTTGCAGTCATTGTTGGGAAGTACGAGGCAACTGTTTTTTGGGTTTGTGTGCTCTTCAAACAGATAAATTATCCCTTAAGAAACATAAACTGCCAAGTTAATTTTTCTAATCTGCTCTTCACTAGATGTAGATCCTCCTTCTGAAATTCAGTGTGCGACTTCAAAACAAAACTCAACCAACAACGACCAAAAAAAAAACAAACAAACACCAAAACGAGACAAAAAACCCCCAATACTAAAATGTCACCCTTTGAATAACACTTTTGTGTTTTCTTTCAGGAGGAGTGTATAGCAAGATACAAGTTGCTTGTTGAACTGGTACAAAAGAAAAGAATGGCTAAAAGCTGAATGTGGTGAGCAGAAGAGATGTAGCTCATCTTTGTCAAAGTTTTAAATGTCATATGCAGGAAACTGCATTTTTGTACCTCAGTATTTCTATACGTCATGTGCCTTAGTAAAAGAAAATATTAATAAATCTTATACCATCTTACCTGTTTTGTGTGTTGAAGAATGAAGGTGTGTTTGTATTGAAGAGCTGCTTATGCAGATGTGTGATAACGTCTTAAAAATGAGTGGACCTTTAGGAAAACCCCCTCTGACAATCACATACTGAAACTGGTAGGTTTACAGCCGCTGGATGTTTAGCATATAAATAATTTATGTTTGTTTTGAAAGGGAGAATTGACATGAAACTGTTAAGCAAGCATGAGAGTAATGAAACTCTGCACTCAAAATATATTTTTCTTTCTTGCAGCTCTAAAGCCATGACCATAGGCTTATAAATATCTTATTCTTATCTGGTCATATTTTGAAGTAAGTAGTATTTCTAATCTTAACTTCCACGTACATTTATATATACCTGCAATATAGTACCTTTTTTGCCAGCCCTGCAGTGATACATAGTGATGTTTGATTGCATTGTTAACTGGGCAAAGTTGAAATGGGTGAAAACACTAAAGGTCTAAATTTTTAAATTAGAAATTAAGAGATATAAGACACTTCAGGATCACTTTTTAAGTACAGAAGGGCAAATATTATTGGGCTAAGAGTTCTCATATTTGGGGAGTGGTTGTATACCCTGGATTCAATATGGTTGGATTTTTTATTGAGGAATAGGAATTTTATATGGATTTTATATTTGAGGAATAGGTAATAATGGTTATTATTCCATTCTTGTTATGTTGTTTTGTATAACTTTTCCAAACTTATGAAAAGCTTAAAATGCTGGAATAATAACTTAATGGGCTCTAAATAACAGCAATCAATCAGAGCAGTGATCACAGTCTATAACAAGAAACATTAAGGACTTCCATTTTTTAAAGCAGTATTTACCACTCAAATTCTGATTTAATACCAGGATTCTAAAAAGGTTTTGAGCTTTAATTCAAAATCAAAATGATTTTGAGGATCATGTATTTGAACTCAGAGGATCATGTATTTGAACTCAAAATCTAAACTTGGTGTCTGAAAGTCTGTTAACTTTCTGCCATTTCCACTGCTGATTTCCCCAGTAACTGTTTGCCAACTGTGCTGCTTCTGACAGATCAGCATTTCACAACATTTCATCCCATTCCCATAAAACTTTAAGGGTGAAGTATTTAGAGAATATAACAATGTTCCATATGCATTCCTTTACCAATTGGAACTTTTAATCATATGTAAAAAAATAACCTTAGGTGGTAGAAATGATATTATGGAAACTTAGCTAGGCACAAAATAATGCATCTAAATTTTATTTCACAGAGAACGTCACAGGTTAACTGCACTGGAAATTAAAACATAGTTAGAAGCTGAACTTTGAGCTGGGGTGCTAATTGGTCAAACAGTAATTACCTATGAAGGAAGAATTTAAGTGAGATAAGTGAGGTATTTTCAAGAGGTATCAGGAAATCTTAAATTGAAAAAGCTGTTAGTCATCCAGAACACTCAAAGAGAGATGACTGTAGCTATAAAAAAAGGTCATTGAAGTGGCTACAAAGAAAAGTTACTAAAATGGCAAGGGGAATTCATGAAAATTAATGGGTGGAGCTGGGGTAGAAGAACACGAGCAAATGGAGATATATTGTTCATGCAAATACAGACTGGTAATGGGAACATTTCTGCTTTTTCAAAAAAAGAAGCAAGCAAATAACAGGAGAGTTTGGCCTGTGAGAAAAGAGTCATCTTTCCTTTCCACTCTGGATTTACAAGACTTTGCCTGGAATGGTGTGCCCGGTTCAGTATATCCCACTTCAAGGAAGATGCGGAGCATCCAGAAGAGAGCAGAGGGAATGATCCAGTGTCTGCAATGCCTGACTTGGTGGGAAGGACAGAAGGAATTCTTGCTATTTGCTTTGCACTAGAGAGAATCTTCCAAGTATGTAAAAGGGAACTTTGCGCTTGTGTGATCTCTGTGTTTCCCTGTTACATGTCTGTGGTGGCTCTGAAGAATAATAATGGGCTGGCTCCGTTTGGAGTGAGAAGTAGCTTAGTTAGGTGTTGGGGCAAAAAAAATCCAGTGGCAAATGCAATAAGGACTTGGGAGGACTTTGATTATCTTTATTGCTGGAAATCCAAAGACTTACCTGAGTACCTGCTCCAACCTGCCCATATCCTGGGGCAGTGGTTACACACTGCCTGCCCAACACATTCAGCTTCTCTCCACCCCACACTTTCTGCATGGGGGCCTAAGGAAGAAGAAGGACAAGAACTGCTGACTGCTAAGAATTTTTTTGAGTTTAAGAAATTCACATTGAGAAACTTAAAGCAGTACTCCTGACAAATCCAGTTTACTCGAAGGAAGATTTTTAAGGATGGGCAAAGATTGTACATGCCCTTCTGTCACACTTGCCAGTTTGAGCACCTGAAGTGCTGGATGTCTCCTCTTGCCTGGAGAGAAGGGAGCTTGATGGATTGCATCCTTATTGCTTGAAGTAACAACCTGCCTGAAAGTAGAGGGAAGTTGGCTGTGTCAGAGAAATGCATTGGCCTTTTCTGCAGTGGCACTGCTCTGGGAATTGGTGACAGGGGCAACTCAGCATCAAGAACCGGGAAGGTTTTGCATAGCGCTGGTGGGTCATTTGGAACTGAAGGTCTTGGGATGGGGAATGTGAGTCAGTGTCCTGCAGCAGTGGATCTGATCTCTGCCACCAGATGCCCAGAGATATCCATCTGGGAGGCAGAACACGGAATGAGGTACTGGTAGCTTCATCCAGGGCCCATCCAGTCTTATTGTCATGTTCAGTTCCTCAAGGGCCAAAGGAGCTGGCCCAGCCTTAGCTTCAGCTTTGGTGTTTGGTGGGGGGAGGAAGGTGGCATGGCTGAGACTCCAAGACTTTCAGGGCCTCTCAAGAGCCTCTCCTGAGGGTGCCACATGTTTTCTGGATGATGAAACACCTGGCCCTAACAGCAGTGGCTCTAGTCTGCGGTGACTGAGGTCAGACATGATGCTCACTAGAGAAGCGGAAAACTGTAGCCAGGGCTTGTTTCTATCCATGGAAACCAAGGTGACTCAAGGCTTCGGAGATAAGCAACTTCTTCCAACTTTTGTTCTTGCAGAAAATGCAGATTTCCTTTAAGTAATGTTAATATTTGCCTTCAAACAAAATACGTTTTCTTTCCTGGGCAGTTGTGAGCTGTAGCTTGATGGTGCTTTTTACACTGAAACTTTGTGTTCAGTCTCAGAGACAGTCTGTGCTGTAGCTTCTGTTCTCTAAGTCAGATCTGAGCCTGCTTTTGAGTGTCTTTGCATGTCCCTCTTGATGGGACAGGCAGAATGCTGTGGAAGGGGGTATTTGGTGCACATGACCCAGGGAGGGCAATATTCCTGTGCTGAGGACACAGTCCAATGCCAGGCTAAAGCATCAGAATTTTGTAAAATTACAGCCCATCAACCATACACAAGTGAATGAGTAGAACATGAGTGAGATGCTGTGAAGGTTAACAGTGCTCTCATTTAGGCTGTTTAGCTCTAGAGGAAAGACCAACAGATGCTGTTCTGCAGTGTCTTCTTGCAAACCTAAATGTTTGGACTACATTACATTCAACTTTACAGCTCTAAGTATATGTAAGTATATGAACTAATTTAAAAAAAAAAAAGATGTTTCAGAAAAACTTTGCAATGTGACTTCTCTGTGAGATGATGGGGTCTGAAAACAACAGGAACACTGCGTGACTTGAGCTCTCCTTTAGCCAGAACCAACAGCAAGATTTTAGTGCAGTGTATGAAAAACAGGCACCAGAAAGTCGGTCAGTTAATGTCTAAAGTGCTGTTGCTGAAAGAGTAGCTCCTGCTAAAACAGCTTGAATGGATAAAGTTGATAAAACCGGGATTTAATATGTCAAAGGCTGTCCAGAATTAGTTGGCTTCTCTAAGCCGTAAGGGATATTATCATTGCTGTCAGTAAAGTGGGATTTTGGTGAAAAACCTTCTGAAATGCAGGGCATTTAGTCTGTGCTGCTTATGAGACTGAGCCCAGAGCAGCTCCCAACACATGTGAGGGGAGCTCAGTAATCAGCAACTTGGCTGCCAGGGACCTGTGGAGTGGCTTGGGCTGCTCTGGCATCCAAGGCATCCCACAGGGACAGCAGTATCGGCTTTACTGAACTGGTGCCAAATCAGCCACAGACCATCATCTTTGATGTCAGGATCTGCAAAATCATTGAAACAAGGTTGGTTTTGACTACATCTGGCCCTCATGTGAACTTGGCTTTGATGTGCTCTTTCTTTAAAGGGCTGCTGAATTGGATTTTTGTTTGGATGTCAGAACTGTCCTTTTCATTTCCTTGCTGTTGCCTGTTGGTCCACCAGGACCGTGGTACTGTGGAACAGGCACTGCTATCCTGGGCTGCTGGCACCAATCTCTTCTGACAATTTCACCGGTATTTCTAACTTTGTCTCTTCGTATTTCTCTACATCTTGGCAGAAGACAGGTACCAGAGTTTAGGCACTCCCTCTCCAGTACAAGAAACACACATGGAAAGGCAGGACTTATCACTTTTACTGGTTCCTATGGTACTGCTCCAATAGGAGCAGGGCAATTTACTAATACTTGTCTAACATAAAAACTTTTTGGCTTCGGCTTAGATCCAAGAATAAAGCAGCAGTCCCTGCATCCAGTAGAAGGGACACCCAGGATTCCCTGGTGGCCTTGTGCTGGCAGCAGGGTCATACTGGGCTTTTCTTCCCCTTCCTCTCCATGTCTGGCAGCACCAAGTATAACTCCAGGGCCCGGCCTACACATGCTCCATGGTCTCCCTGCTCGGCACTGGCCAACAGTCAGTGCTCAACAGAGCCAGAATACTGACAGAACACTAGACCCAGGTCTAGAGCTCATCTACATTGTGTACAGGTTAATCAGTAGAAATGGTTAAGTCTTCCAAACCTCTTCACCTCAGAGCATAAACCAGTCATCAAGTACCCCCAGAACATAGGGAATTTTTTCTAGCCCTGATGGCCAAGGCACCATTCAGAAGGTTGGGGTGGGAGGGGAGTAGTACGTTCCCCCTTCACCATGCCAAACGTTTCACATTCCCCTCCTGCTACTGCTGAGCTTGCCCATTTACCAGTCTTCTTTCAGGACTCCAGTTTTCCCCATTGGAAAATGAAAATATTCAGTACTCAGAACTTGAGCAGATGGAACAACATACAAATGGCACAGGCCTATGGCAACACCATCTTCCTGCTGCTTGTCCCAGAAGCTGCTCTCAGCCTGAGGCTCCCCCTCATTAGCAAGGGGCTAAAAATTGTGAGGAAGCCATAATGTATCTCTTGTCTGCCAAAACCTGGACTGCAACCAGCCTCACATTTTATCTTCAAATGACAGTATGGGAAGGGTCAAATTCTCTTTGCTGCCTGGGAAATTAAAGACCAGGTGTCCCTTCTGTGGACAGTAAGCAAAATTCATGGAAAAAAACACTGAGCTGCTTTTATAGAAAGTACAGTGCAAAGGTTACAGCAACAACCTTGGCCTCCATCACCTGAGCCCCAGCACAGTGCAGACAAAGAACCCATCCCATCCCCACGGAGCTCTCACTGAGTCACTTCAAAACAAACTGGGCCCATTGGACAAGAGCCACTGCAATTCCAGTCATTTCTCTTTGAAGGGTGGAAGCAAAAAACTGACATCAGACCCAGGGCTGCAACTGGGCATTTCTGTCCTGTAAGCAGAACCATCCCTGGACAGTTTTGCAGCTGCACCAGTGTCTCTTGAAAGCAAAAATTTACATGAGCAACATTTTTAAAAACTTGTTGTAATAAAATTTAGTGGCCACGTGCAATTGAAATTCTTCCTTTCTTGTGATGTTAATAGAAACACTCTGTTCTTCTACAAGATTCACATTCACGCAAACCACATACAATGATAAACATTATTAAAGTTTATTAACAAAAGCTTTGTACGTATCTTTTCATACACTTGGAATTTTACATCTAGTCAAAATAACAGCACATTTCCATCTTACCTTTTGTACAAATTGTTACAGAATATCCACCAGTGGGGCGAGTAAGTAAAATAAACCACTGGTTTACTTTTGTAAAGTATCTACAAAAGTGATTTGTGACATTTTTAAAAAATTCCCCAGAACATATAAAAATAAATTATTTTTACTTTTTCAATTAAATCTACTAATTAGAAATATTACAAATCAAAATATCAATGTTTTCTTATGAATTCTTCACAATACAAAACAGATTCACAAAACTTTATTTACAGAAATGAGGTAAGAACTGTGCAATGTTTAACTAAGAAACATATTGCAGAATTAACATGTTCTTCCAAATAAGTACACAGTGGAGGTCTAATTACAGCTGGGTCTTTTCCTCTAATAATTCCCACCTTTATATTGATTAGTGGTCATTACCCCCATATGAACTGTCCTTCACTGCATAGACTCACGCCATGAAATCAGCAACTGCCAGAAGTGTTGTAATGCAAGTTCACCCGTTTCAACCACTGGTAAATTTTAGTGGGAAATATTAACTCACTTTTTTGGTAATTTATTAGTGAAAGTGACCCAGGTAACAATCTGCCTGAGCTCTCTACAGTGGTATAAACACCTCTAGGAAAGGCAGAACATGGCTGCTGGTGCAAGACAGAGTATTCCCGCTGCTAACAAGGACACATCTAGTGCATGATCAGCTGTTTGCAGCCATTTCAACAAAGTGGAGGTAGCAACAGGCACTTGGTTTAGGCCAAACACTACACGAACTTCTTCCCGTGTGGCCTTCTCATCTGGTAAGAAAACTTTGTCACTGGAACCAAACTGGTTCCTTTAAAAACCTCAGAACTCTAAAACCTACACCAAAATTATTAAACTTTGGATTCCATACTGTAACATACTCAAGAAAAACTCCCACTATATAACAATAGGAATTTAAAGGAGTAAAAAGTTCAAAGTCAATTCCCTTATGAGTCAGGTTTCAAAACAGGTGTGTAAAAAAGAAAGGACAAACAGCAAGTCCCGGCTGCCATTAGAAGCTCAGTCTAAAAGGATCTATTGCAACCGCAGCAGCAGATCAGATGGGCTGGGGCTGTTAAATTACTGCTCTGAAACCAAAGCAATGCGTGACTGCAGACAGTTTGTAGCCTTTAAATTCGCAAGATTAGGACTGAAGAGTCAAGTATATGTTCTTCTGTGGTTGAATTTGTACTTAGTACCATCATATTGACAAAATAATTATGATTGGCAGAGTTTTATCTACTTCACAGTCTGAAACATTAAAAAGTACATCCATTTTAGTGCAACAAGAAAGCAAGTGAAAGCCTACCAAAAATATCCGTACGAAAATTATTAACCTCTTGCCGTGCAGTAAGAGTTCCTTGTTGCATTTTTTCAGTCTACAGAAAGGACAGCCGTGGTTTGCAGCCAGGTGAAGTGCTATAACAGCAGGACGTGCAGGTCTCGAGTGTCATTCAAATGTCAACTCTTCTCTGACGCAACTGGTCCAGTTTTATCATTGAGCCTCTGTGTAAGAGAAAATACTTCTACAAATCAGATTATAACATACAGAGCTGAATAAAATTAAATTCATAAAAGTGACAAAACAGATGAGGTTCATTCACTACAGCCATATACATAGTAACTTTTGCATTTGTAAAGAATAAACATGTACTACAGAATAACAAATAGGAAAGGAAAGAATAATTAAAGGAGTAGTCCTGCACTGAAGCAAAGAATGCTAAGGTCACCACAGCCAGCATTAGAAAACATCAGTTTTGCTTCTACTTTCATTCTCACGAGACTGGCTGTTCCTGGCCATGGGTCTCTCCAGAACCACAGGATGGTCCAGGCAAATACCAGGTGACCTCTACTGCATTTTGCCCACCTAGAGGCCTGAAATCTACACTTCCCCATCAGAACAGAAATACAATTTCTGTCTTGCCCTGTCACAGTTATGTTTCTTCCATATATTGCTGCAAAGATTTTCCTGCAGGTATTGAACAGGACCAAGCAAAAACCTCATCTCACTCACTGAGCATTCAGAAATACCTGAAAACCAGTTCCAACTGCAAATGAGATTAAAACGTTCAAACTTTGGCAAATACAGAATTTGTTAAAAAACAGTTCAACAATCCGATGCAACCTGCCTCAACTCTAACCTTAAAAAATATATATAAGCTATTTAAAATAAATTTGTTTCTAAGGTTTTTGTTTGAATTGTTGGAATTATGTACAGCTCACTGCTACAGGAACATAAACTAGAACTGTAATAGCATATTTGTAAAAATATGCCACATTGTACAGACCCAGTAATGGCCATGTCAAAAAGATTCAAAATAAAGTCACATGGAATAGTTTGTTTGGATGCAAACCAAATAGAGGGTCTCAATTCCATTCACTGCTAATTTTTGGAAAATGAGGGGAGATAAATTTTAAACATGCCAGAGCAAACTGTGAACACTTCTAAATGAAGGCCAGGCGTGGAGCCAACCCCTGTGACAGAGCACTTTTGCTCTGGCAGTGACTGGGAGAAGGGACCCGACCACGGCGCTGCCGTTCGCGGTTCAGCTGCAGCACCACAACCAAACCAAACCGAACGTGACAGGGACACTGCTCAAAGCTCAATAAAATAAATGCTCACATAGCTGAGTGGAAGGGAGCTGTTTATAGGAAAAATTGTCTTGAAAATTTAACATTTATGTTTTGTGTCTCACCTACTACTTGGGAAGTACCAAAGAAGCCCAGACTACACTGGGCACTACAGTGCTCCTGAAGTAGCTGGAGGCTTTGGGAGTGGGGAGCAGAGAGGGGACTGATATGTAGCCCAAACTCTCCCTATATGCTTTTGCATACAAGCTCCCTTTTTTCCTCTACCACTGCCACTTGATGTCTTCTCCAAGGAATACTGGAACTTTATGTCTTCCTGCTCTATTCATCTATACATACTTTGTTTTTCCAAGTTCCCTTCATCGTCTCTTATCTTAATTGTATGATCCTTAGAGAATGAATTCTATTTTCTGACTTCTTGAAGAACGAATTCCCATCCTGGGGATGGAGGTTATGGGCAAATACTCAAGATAATGGAATATCTTCGCCAGAAAAGAATGTGTCTTGTTTCTTCTTCTGTCTAGGAAAGGCTTTATTACTCTATCAAGGAAAAGAGCCGCTCAGCTTCCCAGTGTACAGCCTCGTTTTCCCAGGCCAGAGCCAAGATGCACACAGCCCATTCCTAACACACATTCCACCTTCCCAGCTAAGGGCTCCTCAACTCTCAAGTCATCACCTAATCTCTGCAGCTCCACAGTGCCTGAGGCCTGGCCAGGGCAAACTCGCCAAGTAAGGGGATAAAAGGAATGATCCACAAAACAGTGGACAAACTGGGGAAGATGGGGTGAGGAGGACTAGGGCTGCAGTTGTAACTACAAGGGGAAGGCAAGGGTCACTGGATTGGTGTCTTGATCCAGAGAAGCAAGAGTGTGCAGCAGACAGGTTCGGAGTGACTACAAGTTCACAGAGTTCTGAGCCTCATTAAGTGCAGCCCATGGCTCAAGAAAAAATAAATGAAGAAAAAAATCCACCATCCTTGGTTTGTGAAAACAGGCACATAACCTGCTTCTTTTGGTTACCTCCTGGAGGTACTGCATTGAAAGTGAGGTGAGAAGGATACTTACTGTCACCTTCTGAGCTGCGTTATCTCCATGAATTGTAAGGAATGGGTTGGTAGCAGCTGCATTAAGTGGTGAGGCCTGTGTGCCTGAGAGTAAGTTGTTTATGGGTATCTGTGCTCCTCCAGTAATCTGCAATTGCTGTACTTCAGATTGATGGTGTTGGTGATGGTGATGGTGATGTTGCTGCTGTACTAATTGATACAAAAGGGCCTGATGTTCCTTGAGTAATATGAGGAGAGGGAGGAGGAAGGAAAAAAAAAATCAATAATTAATTACTGAAAAATAGCTCCTCCCTGGGTTTCTGCTTATCCAGATCTTCAGTCAGGGCAACCCTTAACCTAATCCCAGCTAATTTAGGTTACACTAATGAAGTTCCATGAGACTGGGGGAAAGGGAAGAATCCTCTAAGATTTCCTGAAATCAGTAGCTCAGCAGAAGCTCAGCTAAGCCTGCTGGCTTCATCAGGCCTGTCAGAACAAACATACCATGTGCTAAAACTACCCAATTAACAATACAAATAGTCAAACCAGTTACCTACTGGCCTATATGAATACTGCAAACAGAGCAAAGACAGCTCACGAAATGATATCCAAAAATCTTTTGCTAGTGTTCTAGTGGAATCAGAGAATAGTTCCCAGGATATTGTTAAGAATCCATACACGTTCCCAAACTCTGCTACCCACAGCTGATGCTGAGACAAGCCTCCATGTCCACATAGGACAAAATGAAACTGAAGGCACTAGCAAATGATTCTTCTAGCCATACACACAGCCCAATAACATCCTGTCATTTAACATGACTATCATCAAAAAGGTTGAAGCAACTGAAAGACTAAAATATTATCAAAGCCTTTAATATCAAGTTAAACACATTTCTAGTATGTCTATTAGGCTGAAGAGTTTTTCCATGCCTTAGAATACAACAGAGCAATAAATCATGATTAACTGGAAAACTTACTGATGTGAGTTGCTGGGTACTTAGTAATTGCTGAAATTGCTGGTGCTGTTGATGGAGTAAAAGTTGTCTCTGTTGGTCAGAAAGCAATCCTAGTCCCGAGGCACTGTAGGGTTTGACAGGGTAATACTGTAGTTTATATGAAAGTATGGGAACTTTTTACTTCAACTTTCCATTAAAGCAAAGATGTACACAAACAGAGAGTCCCTATTTAGCATTCTGATTGCATATGGTAAACATTAAATTGTCTGTCTGTCCAGTTGCATTTTGACACATGCCTACACCTTATCACCCCCAAGTCTCATTTATGCTGAGCAACAGCAACATCTTGCCTGTAACGTACGTCTACTCCATGCACATTATTTGAAACTCAGAAAATAATTACCAGTTCTACATTTTTTCCAAATACTTTATGAAGAAAGTCCAGATTTTATATTACAAGACAGCTCTTGCCAATCTTTAACATTTAGTTACCAAGCATTTACTTTGCCTTGGTTTCCTTCTAATTCCCATCCTTTGTGACATTCAAATCTTCCACTCTTCCCAGCCTTGTCTGTAATTTAGCAAGCACCTTCAGTCTGTGGATGCTGCCTCTGCATTTGCCAACTACTTCACTCCCAGTCTCTATTTTCATGCCTGCATATAATTTGCTGCAGATACTTAGGAAACCAGGCAGGGCATAGATCCAGCTGACAACTAGTCTGGAAATAAAGGGTTTCTTCAGCTATGCCAGCTGACTGCAAGACCAACAGCATGAACAAGGGTGTGTCGGGAACACAGGACTAGAAAGACAGCTGGATTCACTCTTTCAGTACCAGCGTTAGCTTCTACTAGTTTAAAACACCCATTAAAATATTAAGGTGTAGTTTCATGGTAGGTTTATCTTGCTATTGAAACATAAGGTATGTCCCTTTCAGCTGTACACTTCTGTCCTCTCCCCTCATAGTGGCTCTTGCACAATGAGCTGCACCTCAAGGGAACTGAGGTGAAACTTAAGCCAATACAAAACACACTAAAATATTACCTATTAATGTAGATGAAGTCACTGTGTGATGCACAAGTGCTTGTACCAGCAAGAAAGTGTGCAGTAGGATGATCAAGAGGATGACAGGATTGCTTGTTGTGATTGGTAATAAGGAATTATTAACTTAAATCAGCCACAAATCCACAGCACTAGGCTACAATCATTTAGCTCCCCAGCACATAATATTTATCTTGCATTTTTACAGTAGCCAGCAGACTGTAGCCCAACTCCAGTGTAATCTGACTTTGTATTAACCAGCCAATATGAAAATGCCCAAAGCATCACCATTCTCTCCTGCTGGGACAGGACAAGCCACGTATGAACTTTGTTTCATACTTCATTTGATGGCCTCAGCCTGGGAAACACCTAGTGGGCTGCACTTTATTTCCTGTAGGGAATGGGAAACCTCTTCCAATGAGAAGGCTATGAAGCAGGATGGGATCCACCCAAGGGTAGTGAGGAAGCTGGTGGAAGTGCTCACAGAGACACTTTCAACTATTTACCAGCAGCCCTGGATGACATGGGGGGGTTCCCAGTTGACTGGAGGCTGAAAAATGTGATGCTCATCTACAGGAAGGGCTGGAAGGAAGACCTGGGAACCACAGGCCTGTCAGCCTGACCTCGGTGCCAGGGAAGGTCATGGAGCAGATCCCCTTAAGTGCCACCACACAGCACGTGCAGGACAATCAGGGGATCAGGCCCAGCCAGCTTGGGTTTGTGAACGGCAGGTCCTGCTTGACCAACCTGATCTCCTTCTGTGACAGAGTGACCTGCTTGATGTATAAAGGATGGGCTGTGGATGTGTCTACCAGGGCTTAGGTAAAGCCTTTGACACTATTTCCCACAGTATTCTGACTAAAATTATCACTGTTTCCTTCTTCTCTTTTTACCTCACTTTTTCTGTATTTTTCTATAAGGGAATGAATCTTCTCAGTTGTTTTTTTTTCATTCTTTTATCCCATTTTTTTTCTCAGACCATGTTTTACCTTTGCACTGCTTTTTTCTGTTGTTCTCCTTTCTCTTTAATCGCTCTGCCTGCCTCTCTTGCTCTGCATTGGCACTTGAAAGAAAATACCCTCAGTCAGCAGCTGAGATCAGTGTTTGGAAACTAAACCGAACCGCAGAAGACAAAACGGTGCAGCTCCCAAGCTTCCCAGAAGAGATGGTTCACTGGATTTCACCGTAAGAGCTTTCTCTAAACCAGATCAACTTGGAATGTAAATTTAATCCTTTTTAGATTCTCATTAAAAGGCACATAATCAGTCTGAAACTCTCCATCCTAGTCTTCTCTGATTGCGAGAATGTAAAGAAACAATCCTATCTCTTTCCTCAAATCACTTAATCTTCCAGTTGTTAGCAATCTGCATTAAGCCATCTTTTTCCCAGAAAAGGATCAAGTATTTTTCTCTGGTGAATGAATGTGGGCTCTTTTACCTACAACTTGAAACTCTCCAGCAGCAGTGTGCAAATCAGTGTTTTTTCACCTCCTGGTGTCCCACAGTTAAGAGTTCACATGAGTAAGGACAACATGCATAAAGGAGTGTTTGTGCATTGGTAAACACTGGCTATTTTTCTACATGAAACTGTTGGAACAGATTCTGAAGCTTGTGAAGTTACTGTAAGAAGCAACTTACAGGAACATCTGGCAAGTCCTTTAATTACAGACCTATACCCGAAAGTTAGAGAGTAAGGCTGAGCTGTCATGTGGCTTTCCAACATCTTGCCCATACTGATTTAAACCCCCTCCAAACTTGACCACTACCACACCATCTAACCAGGCTCAGAGAGCTCACAAGGCCATGGCACCAAACCTTTGTGCCTGCCTGTGCCTATTTAACCTTCCCACCAGGGCAGTGATATCGTGGGGAATTTAACATTAAAGAAATAGTCAACTAGTTGCCACTGAAGCAGCATCAAACTCAAGAGTGACAGGTGTCCCACAGAGTTCCAGAACCAAAGATTTCAACCACTGGAAAATTTTTTTGGTATTTTTTTTTCCCTTCCTTGAAAGTCATCCCAGAGCCTCTTCGCAACTTAGTTCCTTAGTAACAGAAAAGTTTTTTCATATTTTTCACTGAAGCATTTGTAATGGAAGAAACAGGAATGAGGAATGTACATGTCATACCAAAATTATTTTAGCATTAGTTACCATTAGTGCTTGCTCAGCCTGAACTTTTTTCTTCTAAATATAAAACCAGAAAACTCAGAGAAAATGGGGCTAATTGTGAAACACCTCAAAAGGAAGAGGGCCCGGGAAATAATCTGGGTGAGCTCAATAAAGGAGAGAATTGTGTAAAAAGCGCACTTTTAAATTTAATATAAACGTTAATTTTAAATTAGTATTATTGAGGGCGTGGTGCAGAAAGAGATCATGCAAGAACAGAAACAGAGAAGTGGAAGTGCTGGCAGAGTTGTACATCATAAGCTTGTAGCAGAAAATAGGAAATCATTGGGAGTATTCCAGACTCTACTAAAAGTCAGAATGAGAGCTTATGAAGAGGATACTAGTTGCAGTATTTTGCATGAATTGGAGCATTCTACTACTAGGCTACACATTGAAGACTTAAATTGGTTAAGATGGATATTAAAAAAGAAACAAGAGAACTTCTGCAATATAAAAAATTGGAAGTAAATCATCAGTGTATGAAATCATTTGAGAAAACAGTGGCATGTCTGGTATTTAGCATAACCAATATATTCTGGCAGTAGTGAAAGTGGAAAGCATTATGCAACTGGTTAATATTATTGATTTTGTCTAGTATTTCTCTCTCCTCACACTTTTGGGGAGAGTAATGCAAAAATTCTGTTTTTCACAAACCTCTGATACTCAAGAAAGAAGACAGCTGTTCATTAACAAAATGTCTTTTGTTTAACCTATGGAACCTCATGTTCATATATGATATAAACTATGAAAAATATAGGCTCCTCAGTAAAAATATAACACATCCAAACAACGGGATACACTTGAAAGTATCAGATTTTATGAGCCTACTGAAGCAATACCACACAATTATATGGTACATGAATATTCAGGAGCTGCCAACCCAACAGCAAGGAAAGAAACTGAAAAAAGAAGCGGAAAAACTAGGGATCTTTTGCATCATTTCAATCACATATGCCTTTTTTTGGTGGCTAATCCATCATAATCTCCAAAAATAAACTACTTAACGACAAGTAATCCACTCCCTATTTGCAGGCATTTCTTTCTACATAGAACCTGTATTTCTCCTTCCTAAGCAAAGGACAATACAAGGGGTGGGGGGAAGGGCAGCAGGCAGAATGAGTTGGCCCAGGCTCTGCTCTATCCCAAAATACTTCCAGACCAAGAAGTCCATTCCCCCTCCTGGAAAGCAGCTGTCTCCTTTTGTTACCCATTTGCCTTGCAGCTCAAGCAGCAGCAGTTCATGCTACTGAGGGTACCTGGTTTTGGTGAGGGGCTGTTATGAATACTCACACATGAATCTTTTTATGCATTTAGAAATCCTTCACACCACTTGAAAAACTAATTTTGTTGGGTTTGGAGTCAGTGCAGGCAACTGAAAACACCACGCAACTGTATTACAACTCTGGTTAGTTATGCCTATTACATCTTGAATTACACGACCACATACTCTTCTTCTCCTTTTCCCCCTCCCCCGTTCTTACTGCAACAAATGGTAGCTTTTCCAGTGCTCCTTTAATCCTGGAAGAACAATTGTCAGGATAAAGACTATTGTTTTCTGAACTAAAAAAATGAGCTGAAGAACATTTACATAATTACATTTGTTTGGGAATGTGACTTGATTAAAAAAATGGGAATAAACGGACACAAAATTCCCAAAAGCTAAAGAGAAAACTGTTTGTGCTTCCATTAAATCCTCACTTTCATTCGCAGATCAGGAGCAGAACAATTACAGGCTAAGGAAGAAACTACCTACAGAGTAAGATGAAAAACACATGTAACGTGAACAACAGAAGGAACTATCAAGAAAAACGTAAAATCAGCAAATTCTTACCTGTTATTTAGTGTGGTTGGCAGAGGATGAGTTGCATTGGGTGGCACAGTTGCATGAGTGAGAGAAGGGTTCTGTGATATTGTTGCTGGGGTCTGAATTACCCCATTTAAAGCCCCTACAATTCCATTGATTGCCAGCTGGCTGGCTGGCAGTGCTCCAATTATTCCACCCACACCAGGCACTGCAGGAATGGTGGAGGTTACAGTCTGCATACCACTAGCCAGTGCCCCCACTGTCACACCATTGACCTGCTGAACTCCGGTGACTCCCGAGCCTTGCTGGGCCGGACTCTGCCCAGCAGGTGGTGGAGTGGAAAGCGCTGATGAACTGCTGGTGCTTTGTCCGCTGGAGGTTATCTCCTGGTGTCAAAACAAACAACAAAACTCCCTCAGCTGCTTAAAATTTTACCTAACAGCACAATGCAAGGACTAGGATGAGTACTTGTAAGAAGTTCAGAAGAAAGAAATAAAAATTACCTGATTTAATACTGGAAGAGAATTGTCCGGTAAAAAACTGTTTCCCAGATGAGGGCTTTTACTGCTGTTCAAGGAATCAGTACTAGGTGCTAAAGTAATTATTTCAAAAAACACACAGTGGTTACATTTCTGTAACATGTAAAAAGATTCGAAATAATTATTTCAAAATAATGTCAAAGGTAAACATAGAAAATGTAAAGTCAACCTTAAAATCGCTGCTGAATAGTAAAATATTAACTAAGTAATTGGTGAATCAACTGATTCAAACAGATGTGCTCCAGACTGAAGTAAAAGAGAAACTGCACTGAAACAAGTAGTAATGGTTCAGATAAATAAACCAATTGACTTTTAAACATTTAAACACATCAGCAAATACTTGGTCTATATTCATCCTACATGTATATGCATCTCCCATCGATGGCATGTGTGGATGAAACAGATATTTCATATAAATACACGATCAAATGACTTTGACACTTTAATAATCTCCTCTACTTACGTGCTTGGACTGGAAAGGCATGTACTTGATGAGAGGGGCTGGGATTTGAAGTTATTGTTGGAAAGGGCACCGAGAGCTGTGCATTGAGAAGCTGAAGCCGTTCCTTCTTAGCGGTCAGATTCTTTATCTGTTCTTCCAACCGCCTATTTTCAACCTGAAGTTGGTGTAATGATTTAAGCATTCCTAAAACTAAGACAAAAATGCACATATTTCACAACAGATTCAATGAGCGAATAACATCTTCACTTGGTTTTAGTTTCTGTATTACATTAAGACTAGCATTAAATCATATGTGAAAATACAAATAAAATTAAAAGTTTGACTTTTACTGGGAAGATTGAAGATCTATTTTGTGTAATTTAAAGTGCAGAAAAAAGTACATAGCATGTGATAGTAATTCTGGAATACATCTACACCCTGGCTTAAATACTGATAAAGCAGCATCATTAGGGCTAGCATTCATTTTAAGCAAACAGCAGTACATGATAACTTATCCCCAAATTAGACTATAAAATTTGTTGTATTTTAGTAGCACAGGTTAACTGCATAGTTGTGAAAAATCCAGTTCAGCTGCAGTATTAGGAATATTAAGCATTATAAAACAGAAAAGATTGACAAGTATGCATTCAACTAATAAATACAGGCAACCAGCAACATTTATATAAAAACAATCAAGTTTGTGAAAAGGGAGTTTTTCTGCATGAATGCCTTGTACAGTGAATCCTAAACGTATAGAAACAATGAAAAAAAAAAGTGATCCAACGTGAACAAGTTCTCCGGGCCCACCTTGCTGGAGCCGTGAGCAGCGATCTCGGAATCCCCCAGCAGGGAGCACTCTGTGAGCACCGCACTTACCCCCCGCCTTTTGCATAACAAGGGCATCACCTTCTGTACTAACCTGATTTTTACCAAGCACAGTTTTCTCAAACTCCGATTTGGTTTCAGAACTTGGATTTCCCAGCTAGTACTGGAGTGCGACTGTAAAGCCACAGGGAGAGCCTTTTTTTTTAAAATTCTAAACTGTATTTGTTTAACATGACCTCTGGGCCTACTACAGACATAAGTCTACTGGTATAGGCACATCTGGTCATTTCCCAAGGATTTAGCTTTTATCCCTCCTCTTCAAGAACATACAAAGGAACCCTCAGTGAGCTCAAATGAGATGCAATAAGACTTAGCTAAACCTGTCCTCCAGCTATCATGTTTAAAGGATTATCCCTGCATGAATTTCCTCACAATTAGCATTTTTGTCAGGATACCATTCATAAAAATACTAACTAGATATCGCTTTACATTACCAACGAGAAGAATAATATGTTCAATAAAACACAAAGCCTAACCTGGAATCAAAAAAATTTTTAACATAGTCAATGATTGTCTTTGATACTGATATATTGTTGAATATGGAGACCCACGTGATCTCCTGATCACTTATGCTTTTAATGTATTCATTCTTGGACTATTCCACTCTATTAAACATAACTTGAAAAATCATATTTGCTTGCTTTGAGAACTTCACAAGAAAGGCAGAACATCATAAAGACAAGAAAGCTCAGTAGGATACCTTTCTTAACATTTGTAAATATTTTCTTTTCAAGCAGCAACAGAAGTAGGCAGTTTAGATGTAAAAATGAAATACAGAACAATAAAAAATCATTATGCCAATTTATATCACACAATATAAAGAAAAATGGGGAACTGTACTACCATATTTACACTAGTGGATCTAAGAGTTCAGAATTCTTTTTCAAACCCTGCAGCTGACCAGCTGGATCTGCAAGTTACTTGCTCTTGCTTGACACAATTTCTCCATCCATAAAAGCGTAGATAGCCACAGAGAAGTCGTTTGTCACCTACTGATGCCACGTGCTGCATTAAGAACTGTGTTAGAACTATACACCACAGTTATATTTCAATTCACAACAGCAAATAAATTTTGTTAAAATTCTTGGACAAGCACGGAATAGCAGCTCTGAGTAACAGTTAACAAAAGCCATAATAAACAGATTGTGAGTACTTACTGTCACTGGGGGTGCCTTGCTCTAATAAAAACTGTTGTCCTTCACTCCACTGCCTCTCCAGAAGCTGTTCTATGCTGGCTGCTACTGGGGGCAAATTCTCCCCACAACTGTTCCCTGATTGATCATAGCGAATCTGCAAGCTGCTCACAGGGGATCTGTTGAAAATATTGCAATTTATTGTTTAAAGAAAAGAATGAAAGGAAACGCGTTGGAAAAAGGCTGTTGAAACTTCTTATTTTATATCAGCCCTTAGCACCTACGTATCTTATGTTTCCAAGACTAAGTTAATTCATCAACATCACTAAGAAATCCTAGTTCACACAATGGCAGTGCTTTAATAAAAAAAAGATGTATTATTACAGTGTGAGAATTTATACTGAGAAAGCACATAACCTCTTCTTGCATACAAACTAACAAAATACTAACTGACAAATAGCATTGAATTAAATTATACAACATGCACTTCTACAGCAGGAAATCATTATATATATGGATACACAGGGCACCTGTCTTTGGTAGGTGGGGGGGAAAACAACGACCACCAAACTTCAAACCTTTCCTAGAGAAAACTGGGGAAAATAAAACCCGTTTATTAAAATCAGTACAATGCAAGGCCATATATAATTCCACTAACTAATTGTTCTAAAAACAATAATGTAAATCCAGATTTTTGAGGGACTATGTGAAAACACTATTTCACAAGGGATGCAATGAAAGTTGTGTTATCCTCTGCCTGTTCTGTGCACACTTAATATACCTCCTTTTCCATTCATAATCACATATAGTTCAAGGAATAATCCCCTTGCCACGTCCTTTCTCATTCAGGAGAAAACTAATGGCCATTGAGAAAGACGGGTATCTCTCCCAGGTCCTACGAGAAGACTTCTTTAGCATTGGATGGTAAAACTCAACTTGTGAGCAAAACCAGATGTTTGGTGTATTTCTGACTCAGGCTTCTGGTCTCATGTATGCATGGTCCCATTCCTCACACAGGATCAACACCAAAGCCCACTAAAAGCTGGTTGTTGGGTTTGTTGTCAGTTGTTTGGGGTTTTTTTTTAGTCAACTCCAGTGAGCTCAGATTCTCATATATTACTTATTACCATGAGCAACTGGTGCCATCCCGGGGTCACAGCCGTACTGTTTACCCGTAGTGGAGACTTACCAACAAGGCCACCACAGTCCCAGTACAGGATAACATAGAGAGCTCAGGAAATCGGTGTGTTAATTATGATTACCGTAATAAGCAGTGGTCACAGCACATTAGCTACCTAATGACTGTCAAGCATTTTGTAGGCACCGGAGCAAAGCGATTTTTACGAGAAAAGGTTATAAGTAGGTGACTTAAGAGCTGTGTAAGTATTTATAAATAATTCCTCTTTTCCATACAGAATGAAAGTAAAGCACTTGTTAAAACAAAAGCCCTGATGAATGAGTAACCAGGGTGGTGTTTTTTGACAAGAGATGACAACAGCATTTAACAGTTCAGCACAGACATGGCAAAACCAGCCTTAAGACTGGCTGTTTACAGGACATGCTGAAGCTATAAGAAGGAAGGCTTATGCCTACACTTACACTCCACACAAACAATGCACTTTAAAAAAACTCGAAACAAGAAAACCAAAACCAAATACAGAAAACCACCAATCAACTCCCCGAGCAACTTCTCTCTCTCTGTCTGCATGCTTCTGAAGGGTGCATAATGCTACTCTAACAGATTGCGCTGTTTGAATTATAAATCACCAACAAAATTCTTCCTGGGCTTTGTACTGTTTCCTATCAATTTCAAAAAGGTAGAAACAAAGCAATACATGACTGTATAACTTCTGCAATCCTTCACTGGAAGCCTGTACAGGAGAAGAATAAAAAAAAAATAAAATCTAGATTTCTATGTATTGCAACATTAGTCAATCCATCATCTTCCAAATGAACCCCTACCTCATCCTTTAGATACGATATGGTTCCTGCACACCAGAGTTGAATCCTTATTCCAAATAGCATTTGATCATAGTTTCCAACAGGATTATAAACGTGCTGCCTGCACTGATACGATGCCGTCACGGGAATTCTGTGTTTCGTACCATGCTTGCTTTCACAAATGTATTTTGTTTAAATTTGGGGTAGAGTTACTCATAATATTAGAGCATTAATTGGAAACAATAGTGCATTTAGATATAAGCACACATACAGATTTCAATGCAGGTATCACACAGCACATTTAAATCTAAGGTTAACTACAGGGTAGAAAAAAGTTTAAGTGCTACCTTGGGAAAAGCAGTAATTCCTTTGCAAAATGGAAACAGCTCACATATACCAGGTATATTTATATTTCTCATATATTTATGTATATTAAAAGTTAAAATACGACAGCTTAAACATCAAACACTGTGGTTATATTGGGGTACAAAGATACAACAATGTGAATTGGAAATGACCATACAAGCTCATGAGTCACATATGTCTTCTCCAAAGAGCTGCAATCAACTGCATCATCAACAGCAAACGAATGTTTCTGCAAGTGTTTTTGTTTTAAGCAACTCACTGAAAATCACATGGTTCTTTAGGAGAAGTGTATTATTTATGTATCTCATAAGCTTCAAAAGGAACAGTCAGAACTTGCAGCAAAATAATTTTAATAGATGAAGCAGGTAACAGAGTTGCAAAGTTTCCAGATAGCAGATTTCTTAAATTAGCTTTTTATTCATTATAAACCATATTTTAAGTAATCAGTTACTTATTTATTGAAGTGGGGAAGGTGGGAAGTTACCTACACATTTCGGAAACGTTGACATACGTGTAATCTTTTTTATCGCCCAAACCAGGGGTGAAATTTGCTGACTACTGAACTTAACTGAATGAGTTTCTAAAGTTTTTTAAATTTTTTCCATGCTAGGTAATTCAGACTTAAGTTTTTCCATCTCTGAATTCTGTAACAGCAGCAATTCCTCCCCCTTCTTCTGTCACCCAGCACTCCCCATCCCCTCCCATTTTTAGCTTGCTTTTGAACAATCCGACTGCCAAGCAAAATCTGTCTGCTCTTTGTGAAGTGCTTCAGCTTCCATACACTGCAGGAAGCTTTGCCATTGTGGACTGATGTGGCCTTCATATCATTCAGTTCTCCTTTACCATCCACATTGAAAACAGGTGGGATTTTACCGTGTAGCAAATACTGGACTGTATATACCGGGAACATACACTCTACAGAAGCCTCATATTTAACAAGTTTACCTACCCAAATATTTGACCAAAAGACAAACTGAACACAACTATGACCTATGCAAATTGTGCAAACACCAAGTCTTTGCATATGAACTAAGAAGGCATTAAAATTCATAATTACCAAAACATGTATGCATAAGAGGACTTCTTAATATATAATCCAAAGTTCTCGAATTTCCTAACTGTTGAGCATTTCAGAGCATCTCTGAACCTCCTTGTCTGTATATATAAATTTATATGCTCAGGTATGTATATGTATTTATAATGAGAAAACAGTCTAAACTCATTTGTAAATTCTCTATTTATTATTTTAGAAGCAACACATATTGGAAAGCTTAAAAGCAAGTTCATGACAAGGTAATCCTAACACCTAAGTATGATAATTGATAATGTCACCCCATCCAGCAAGATGTCTTCTGATTAATTAAGAAATAGAACACAAGATCAACAACACCAGGCATGTACATTAAATTACCTAATTTGGAGATATTTGTTATAAATTACTGTAATAAACACATGCTATAACAATAAAATTCATTATTGCAATGCTATTCCTGTGTAACTACCATTTTTTAGCTATCCTAAAATCCTTTTCAGGATAAAATTCCCATGATCAGTCCCTAAGTAAAAAAAAAATGCAGTAATACCACTATAAAATTTAATTCATATGGGATTTAGTATGGAAAACAAAGCCCTTTAAAAACAAAGATTCACTTAAAATATACAGAAAATACTACTGAAGTATTTAAAACACAATATTGAAATTTTAACAGCAAGTATTTTAAAACAAAATAATGTGATACAGTCCCAGAAGATTTCTTATCTCAAACTTTTCTAGTAGATGTGAATTGCAGCAGAACAAAAAAAGTACTTCTTTTTTCTACAGAGAATTGCTGCATATTTTGAAGTTGTGAGGGAAAGGGAAGAAAATATTTCTTTGAAATTTTTAACTATATTTAATGTCTCACACCATCTTATTTGTGTGATCATTGTTAAGTCTGTGAGATTTTGGAATTTTTGCAAGTATGACTAAAATATGATTGTAGTAACAATTCTGAGGAGATAAGTAGCATACGTGGATTAAATGACAGATAAATCCTTCTAGAGCAAGTCTCCATTTCTTAAGTAAGGGAGTAAACTAACTTACCTAAAAACCTTCATTTGTAAACCTAACTTCAGTTGATATAAAAGTAAATTTCAGCACAATTTTAGCTCTCTGAGCATATTAGGGATTTTTTTTAGAAGGATATATCTATATAAAAATAAAGATATTTATACATGCATGTATACACATTTATATACACAGGCTTTTAAAACACTTTAGTATTACTAGCAAAAAGACAGTGAAGTTTCCAAATCTTAAAACATTTCCTCTGCCTGCACTCTCCAATGTAAATAACGCTTACCGTGGTGAGAGACTTCCTCTGGGTGATCCTCCTCTGCCAACAAGGCTTCGGCTATTATCTCCGAGATCTTGATCTGCAGTGTAAATATTTCACAGCTGATAAATCACCTTTTCTTAGATAAGAGTTTTAATATCTCATGGAGATATTTTAAAAATACCTTATATCTCAACTTCTATCTGTAGTAACTGCTGAAGAGTGAATAAGTAACTAGTTTAAGATTGCTGAACTGTAGCATGTAAGGTGTTGTCCTTACACATTTCTGAGGCTGTACCAGGCCATGGATTATGTTCACTTCTTTCATTCCTTTCAGTTTTACAGCACAGAAGCGTGGTTTGCATTTGCAGTACCCTCCCCTCAGCCACTTTTAATTTGTACGGTGAAAGTAATGAATCACAGCTGTGGACAGCTAATCTGTATGCTTATCACAGCAAATCCTGATGCTCTGTATTTTTTTAACACTTTGCATCCCAAAACAACTCATAAAATATGTAACATATTAAACTTACTGCTGCCATCTAACAAGCACACATTATTCTGCAAATTTACTGAAAACTTTATGAAAGCGTATAATTCACTAATTCCTATTTATAAGCAGAAGCATAGGAAAGCCCCTTGCTAAAAAGGTAGTAAAACAAACAAAAAAGGCCTCATTAAATATATGAAAACGTTTTGCTTGGAAGGACTCAAAAGGGTTATTTTCCCTATGGCCTCTCAATAAAATAACCCTATCTGCCCCCTTCAAGGTTGCCCTCCCCCTATTCTGAGTCAAGCGACCTCCGACCCCTCGGAGGGCAAAGACATGACTGATCCATTCTTGGTAAACTGCTAAACTCATTCCCTTCCCCCAAACAGGCATGACTACTACGACATGTCAACAAATCCTTACGGAGGGAATGAAACAAAGCAAAGCCAGCGGCTCATTAAAACCGCAGCGGAGAGCCTCCGGTACCAAATGCCAACCGGTAAATATTCACAAGATTATTAAATGCTGCACAAGTTCTCTAACGGGATCTCTTTCACACGAACTTGTATGTAATGCAATTTCATGAATTATGCAAATAAAGGTTTCAACTATTCACGACAAAACCCAGAGCTGTGTTACTCCGGTTGCAAAGAGCTGGGAACTGAGCGCATCAATCACAGGAGTCACAGGAGACACTGGTGCATTCCTGCCTGCTGATGGCTCTGCTTAAACATTTACATTTCACACACCGAGGGGAAAAAAAGGGGGAAGAAAACCCGCGCCGTTCCACAGAACAACTGAGAATTTACTTCCAGCACAGAACAACTTTGTACAAACATTTAATAACCAAATGCTGAGCAGAGCCCACAAATAAAATTTAACAATCTTTTTAAAAATACTGAGGTCTGTGAAGCTGAACATTTGCACCGGCAGCAGAAGCTTACCTGCTTGGCTGTTTTCAGACTGAGCCATAAGTGCTGCCATGGCTGAATTTGGATTCAGCCTATTGCCGTACATGTGGGATGGAGGCAGACTGAGAGAAGATACAGGTAGGGTGTTTGCCTGCAAGAAACCGATTAAAACTTGAATCCTTGTTTTAGAAGGGGGAGAAATGCTAGATGTATTTTAAAGAAGCCTTTCTACTGCACAATTATTGTCTTTGTAAGTTTAATGTTTTTTAAAACCAATGTATTTAAAAGAAAAAAATATTTTTCCTTTGTGAGTACAGAAACAGAATTGCAGTACTTTGAAAATATGTCAGTTTTAAAGTGTGTTGTACTTGTCGTTGGCAAGATCTGTCAATTAAAAAAAATCCTTCTAGTAAAAAAAGTACTGTGGCAAATATTAAAAATACCTAAATTGCATTTTAAAACGCCCACAGTGTAGCAGGACGGGCAGATTTCCTTGCGATCCTGAAGTATGCGCTCAATGCGAGGACTTAGTAGCATGGCGACCATGTGGTTATCCTACTAATTATTTAATCTTATTAAACCATTTACAAAATAAGGGCAGGTAGACAACAGATGTCTCACAAATGCTTGGGTTCCTTACATCACAAGCCGGCTGTGGAGGTCAAAAGGTCCAACTTTCAGCTCTATAGTTTAACTACACGGAGCCATATTTCCTTTGCTCGACTCCGTCATTAGTAAAACGTGCACACTATTTTGTTACTTCCTATTTTGATAGACTTGGAAGCCTGGTGTTTTTTTGTTTTGTTTTGTTTTTATTTTAAAGAACGCAAACAGCCATTACAAGTATGTTTTCTATACAATAGGGGGCTCGGGGAATCACAGCTTTGCCCTGACCCCATATAAGGAACTGTATTTTTGGCAGTTGGCCAGCTCTACTTATTGAAGAGCTCCCAAAGTTTGTGTTCATTCATGTTGCTAACCACAATTCTGAAGGTCTCTGCTGGGACTTGTGCCAAACAAGCGAAAATGAACCCTTGAACAGATGAAGCTAAGGAGGCTGGCCAAAATCTTGCATAATCCAATGCAATAAAAATACCTTCTTCTTTGGCTGCTGATGCTTTTTCCCTTTCGAAGAAAAGATTTGTGTCAAATGCTGAGTTGCAGAGACAGGCAATCAAAGAAATAAAGGCACGGCTGCTTATTTAAAAGGCATTTTCCTACCTGATAAAAAAATTATTTCAGAACAAAGAAAAGACTGCAATGGGGGTGGGGTGAGGGTGGAACTGAAGATACACAAACCTGTCTGATCACTGGTTTTAAAATTAATCTGCTAAGAAAATGTAAACAACCTTTACACACGAAACTTTTTTGAAAAACAAAAAAAGAAGGTGAACGGTAAGGAACTCAATTTCTGGGACATTTTGACATGCATAACTGCACACAAGAGACAGGGGAAACATACTGGTTATTACAGCAAAATATTACAGAGTATAAACTATGTATCTGGAAAGAATCACACACTACCATTAAGTTTTGGCTTTCGGCCAACATATTAAACTTGATGAATGGACTTTTATGAATTCACACAACTGTTTTCAATGATGCTTTATTTACTACATACTGGTGAGAAATTGTGCCTGATACTTACATTCTTCTACTGTCACAAAGTTAGAAAAAGCCACAAGTAATTGCTTACAATGATCAGGGTTTTTTCACTTTTCAGTTTATAGGTATGTGCAAGATTGCTAGACATGGAACCAGAGCATCACTTCACATCTGGCTGTTATTTCTGGTTGTTTGGTTGGGTATCTTTAGTAGAATTAATCAGAATTATTTCTAAGTCTTAAAAACAATGCAGGCACTTCCACCTATATACAACAGCTTCCAGAACTACAGCATGTATTAGTACTGTGACACTGACCGACAAAGGCAGCAATACTGCACAGCTCCTGCTATTTTCTTTAACAAATGCCCATACTGCAACTCCAACTCAACTATTACTGTTTACTACCAACCTTCGGCTGCTTTCCCCTCAAAACCAAAAAAACTTCAGAAACAATATAGTTTTTTGTCAAATCCTTTCACTGAAGAAACCTTATAGAATGCAATATTAAGAGATTCAACCAGTATTACCATTCAACCATATCTAAAAGGTCAGACTAGCAAAATAAAAGTCTACACATACTTAGTTTAAATAGACTGGGTGAGGTTATGAATTCTACTAATATAGTTTGTGCCTTTTTTTTTTTTTTACTCCAAACACCAGGTCTTATTTCTGTTCAGTTTTAGAATATTTCTCTAAAAGATTTCTTTTTAATTCCAGTAAGTGTACTGCTCACATTTTGCACAGAAGATGTACACCTACTCTCAGTCCGTGTAATTCACTGCAAGGCTGCTAAAATGTGCAATAGCAACTATATATTAGTTTATGATGGCAGGGTAGCTATAATCAGCAAGGAGAATATGTGTTAATTTGACTGAAACATGCACAAATAGCTTTAAGAACTTTCTGAAAATATTTAAGTATCTTGAAGGGAGTTGCTAAAGTTTGTTGAGTAACCATCACATCACAAAACAAAAGACATCAAAGGAATTAAACAATGTTTGCTAAGTGGGTTGATAGATTAAAAGACTTAGCAGGATTTAAACAATATCTAAGAACTTGAGTTTTTTCACAAGTGGTGGTTTCACCCTAGATTTAACCCCTGTTTATACTTAATATTAAAGGTGTCGTACAACGAGTTGGAACTACCAAAGTTCTAGTGCCATCCTGCATCCTATGCAACTCTCAAAGGAAAAAGACAATAAAATTGTTCAAGTTAAGTTGGAGGCAAATTAAAAACTTTGAAAATACTTTTTTAAAACAGCTACGTAAAATGACAAGAATAATGATTTGCTACGCTTTCTTCTGTATGTGACAACTTCATCTGACAGGGAAGTAGAGGAGGTGGAGGAGTGCTACATTATTTAAAGGTGAAATAGGAGCTTCATGTTTCACTCACAGTCGAAACAAGCTGTAGCAAGAATTTATTAAAAATGCGCAATCATCCTGTCAATACATATTAAGGTCACAGGACCGAAACATGTTCTAAAATGCAAAACTTTTAAAGCTGTATTATTCTTTATTTCAACTGATACCATTTAAACACTCAACACAATACATGATAAAAACGTAGGAAGTAATGAAAAAATGAGACTGCTAAGTATTTATTTTGAAAAGGCAGCAAATTTTCCTAAAAATATTTTAGCAGAAGGATTTAAGCCCATCTAGAGGTAGTAACACACTGTTTTCCTTTATAGCATGTTCAATAAATCAGTAAAGCCATAAGCAGCAGAGCAGCACAGAAGGACGATGCATTGTAATTCACAGAATGTGCACATGCAATAAGAATAAATGATTGATATTTGATTGATGCTTAAAAACACTTCCTCTACAGCAAGAGAGAAAGTGCAAGTATATTCTTCTAATTAAAGAACAAGACTTGCAAGTTAACTAAATATATAATCCAAAACATTTAAAATAGTTTTTTATTTGTTTGCATGACTCTAAAATTGTATTTTACTCTAACAGTATGACTACAAAGTTTCCCAAGTAACTAAATATTTACTTAAAATTTCCAGGGAAAGCAGTCTCTTCATTTCAAAAGTTTCGTGTTCTTTAAGCAGAAAAAAAACTAAGGGGAGAAAAATTAGGCAACTAGCTGTATGCAACTAGACTAGGTCCCAAAACTTTGAGACCCTTTGAACATGCCTTTTCCCCTGTTCCTTTCAAGTTTTATGCTATGAAATATTTTCTGATAACAGGCCTCGTTTCTGTCTCAGCTCCACACCAGTAAGGTTTTAATACTCAGCGTGTGATGAGAGATGAAACCAAGTGTGAACAACTTTTGGGTCCCATGAGTAGGCTGACTGTTGAAGCTGTCAGGTTCAATTGCATCATTCCACATTATTCAATGCCCCAAACTGCTCCCTAATTGTTAGGGGCTTAACATATTCAAAACCATTGTTTAGGCTAATGCTGAAATGCCTACAGTTGAGTTTCCATAAAGAAAGGGGAGGGATTTAATTGTAGTTAAACCATTACTGAACTCTCCTCCTTTCATGATAGGACAACAAGGATGGCCGGAACAACCAATTCCAAGACAGCTTCTTAATCAGTTTATACCCAATCAACATCCCTTTTCCCCTCTGCTTTAAAAATAGTCACTTCGATATTGTAGCTTTGTGTTACATCGTCATGATGCTTTACAATTAGTGACAGATCACCTAATTACCTATTTCCGCCAATATCTATTTGTCAGAAATAATTTCAAAGGTTAATTTTATTTCTTGTTTAAAATAAAAACATATCATTGTTCCTGTGGTTGGGGTCATACCATTAACCAGTCATACTAGGTTCTTCATCACAGCACGATGCTGGATATAAAGCACAAAACTCTCCCTTGTTCTCATTAACACAAAGTTAAGAAATAAAGAGCACTAGATACCACAAACAACTAGTTATGGTGAAGTAGTTTAAAAGATTTTGATGTAGATGAAGTTAAAAGCTGCATTTTCTGCAAGCTTTTCTGCTACACTTCTGAGAAGATGTTACTAATGCTCTCCGTGCAGTTGTCGAGCTTCATGAAACATGAAAGGAAATTCAAGCACTAGACCAAGTATTAACATCAGCTTACTAGAAGTCATCTTAAGCTCATGTATTTTCGTCTTATGACAAGCAACATTTATCTGAACAATGTATTAATTAATTAAAACCTGCATTGCAATTAAATGAGCTTAGATATGAACACATATTAATGCTAGGCACATAATTATAATAAAAAATTGATAATATGCATATATATAAATTAACTGCTTTTCTTGAGAAGTGAAGAGAGCTGCCTGTCAACCGACAGCAGCAAAAGTAGCCTGGTCTTATGCTTCCTAGCTTAACTTGGACAAGTGAAGAAATATTATTTTTATCCCTGGAATTTTTAAGGCCTTTGCTCGGGTATTGAAGGCAATGGGAAGAATATGCTATTGCTTCCTTTTCTTCTTTCAGTACCTTTAACTTCATTTAGGAGATGTGAGGGAACCACTGATACACATCATCACTTGCCTTCTCTGAGCCGTCGCTCAGCTGTTCATCTGGGGTGGCAATGCACACCCACAGGGGGTGGTCAGACCACAGGTAACTGCAACACAACAAAGCATCTGGGAAGCCCAAGAGGAAGGTCTGCCACAACAACAACAACTTCTCATGTATCACTTGCTGCAACACAACCCTTGAAAATTTTCACCACAAATACGAATTTGCTTAGAAATCTTATCTAGACCTTATTTCTAATGAAAAAAAAAATTCCAAATTCCTGTTTATTTTCCTATATGCCAAGAAATACAGATGGAATGGAGGACAACTCGGAAGATCCTTAATCAAGCACTGTTTCCACATTTCTTCTGAAAATTATCATCTTTTCAAAACAACTACCACAACACAATATTAATCTGCAGCATGATATTTATATTTAAAATATTTATATATATTAACTAAAGTCATACTTTCATTTACATCTTATTAATACACATTTTGGCTGTCATAAGTTATAAGTTGAACATAATTAATAATTAATTTTCAAGCAAACTATACTGACCAACTGATTAAAACAGACTACAGGAACTACAGATGACTGAAAGCAAAGAGCAAATTTTTACAGCTAACCTCATCTCACCTGCTATCACACATCATCAGTGTGAATCAACTCCCAACAGCCACTGCAGTGTTTTATTCATTCATTCTACGAAAGCAATACTGAGATTAAAAAGATAACCCTCCCAAACTGTCATCGTTACCATCCAAGCACTCTGAAGACCTTAAAGTCCGAGGTTTTTCTTAAACAGATAATCAAGGTCCAACTATTACACAATAAATATTTTCACTACCTGGCTGAAATAAAAGAATTAACTCTTTAAAAGTTTAATTAGGAGGCTGGAAAAGTTAAAATTAAGTCAGAAAAAGAGTTTATGAAGTCCTATATGGATACAATATTCACATCATTAGTACTTTTTCTGTTACTAACAAAAATACAACTTTGAGCTTCCAGCTGTAATGAAGACTCTCACTTACGAACAAGCAAATAATCAAATACCATCTTTGAGAATCAATTGTTTTGATTAAACGTACAAATAAATCTTTCAATTAAAAGAAACCATCTAACCTTCAAACAGCAATGCTCAAATATTTTCCAAGAAAGGCATGAATGAATGCAACCAGGAAACACAGTGGGATTTGAAAGGCAAAATGAAAAATTAATGGCACACCTACAGAAACTAATTTATACCTCTGCCCAGTGTACAACAAGGGCACATCAAGTCATTAAAAACTACATGGATAGAAGGCCTATCTTCCAGTAATGTGAAAACACTATAACCTCAACTGTACTACTAGTTTACTCCTCTCCTCCATGTTAACTAACCTGGATATTATATAATATTTTAACAGTTAAAATCTCTTTAGTTATTATATACCAGACATAAAAAAGAGACTTGTACAAAAACTAACCAGAATGCTACTTCATTAAGAGGTCTTTTTTGGTTGGTTGGTTTTGTTGTCTAGGCTTTTTTGTTTGTTTGTTTTGTAGTAGGCTTAGGTTGTTTTTTTTAAAGGAGGCTTTACAGAAATAAGACCCTGGGATTCCTCCAGCTCCCCCACAGACCTAACTGAAAACAGAACTATCATGTCAACACAAATCCCTTTTACCTCAAGTTTGTTCCTCCATCCTTTCCATCCACCTCTCTCTTTATAGCACTTAACCTGTATGTGCTCTACATAGACAATGGAAGCACTGTCTTGCCCAAGAATCTGTTTTTCTTAAGAACCTTAACCTATCTATGAGGAATCTCAATTTCACTCTCATATTGACTAGCAGAGAAAATGGCTTTATTAGGGAAAAAACTCAGTAATCTATTTTCTTCATATTAGTATCCCAAAGAAAGTCAGACACTTGTAATATGGCAAATAATGGATCTGAGAGAAAAGTAACTACTTGAAAAATTATATTTCAGAAAGAGTAATAATAAAGATCAGCTACTTTTGTTCACAAACATTGACATTTTAAGTAACTAAATAAACCTCAACAGTCTTTGCTATTTAAGTGATGAAACATCTACAGTAGCAGAATTGCTGCTGTGTAAAAAATGCTTGCAAGATTCTCAACATTTATAGAAGGCCTATAAGGACACTGACTCAGCAACCAACTTTGCAGCTTGTAACAAAGCACACACCGTGTAAACTTGAAATCTTTTCCAAGTCAGACCTACATGTTCAGTTCCATCCAAATAGTTTTATTATTTCCATTGCATACAAACTAGAAAATTTCACATTTTTCACATTCAACACCATTACTATTGTCTCAGGCAACTAAATTGAAGTAGTGCTACACTCAGTTCAACGAAGAGGTCAATGTGCCTCAGTTGCCTGGAGACTGATGGTTGCTACAGCAGCACCAGATAAGCCAAGCTAAATAAGCTTCAGCTTGAAGGCAGAAAACATTTATTGCTAGACTGAAACATTGATGCAGTTGTCTCAGCATGCAGCCTGTGCAAAATCATGCAACTGCCTTTCAGACTACTTCTATATTGCATAAGTCTACACGAAGACAATCTTACTGAAGCAAGAGGAAAACACAAAAAGTAAAGATTTTCACTAGGCTAAACACTAGATTACTTGCAACTATGATTCCTTTGTTCTTCTACTTGAGTCACATGTTAGAAGGAATTTTCCCTCTGGCTGTAAATTCTTGCTCCTTGCTACTCTCATCTACCCCCACCCCAAAAATCCTCAGTTAGATTGCATGAGAAGAAAATTAGATTTTTACCCATTTTCCTCGAAGTAACAAGGAATTAAAACCTCTTTTAAGTGAGAAACAAGAAAATTCGAAGCAAAAATCTTTACTAGCACAGTTCTTTTACATTTTTAATTTTGCAAGACTCAAATTTAAGTGGCTGTGACACAAATTATTTTGGAAGAAAAGTCACTGTTTAGCACTGACACCCTACACCACAATATTAAACCTCTCTGTCTACAACATACTGTGGGGATGCATTTAGCACACTTTCTAAATCTCCAGAGCTGGCAATTTCCTGTGGCAGCAAGTCCCGAAGATGAGCAACATATTCTATTAAGAATGATTTCTTTTTGTTCTGGTTGTGCTGACTTTTCCTTTTATATCTTTTTTTAAGTTATGAGATAAGGAGAACCGAGAAATTTCAGCACCCAAACAGTCTGTGATCCATGTTGATATTTTACCTTTGACCCGGTGAGCAGGAACCTCTTTCAAGAGACATTATCATCAAGGTGTTTTGATAGTAACATAAAATATGTTAACTGGTTTTCATGTATCCACCATTTCTACTGATTAGAGAATTCTAGTACCACAGTAAAGGCACAATTTCCTTTTTCTGTAAGGATGCTGCTTAAGCCATGCAACATCACTACCTCCAGGTGTTTTATTATTCTCTTTTTAATTTTCACTCATATTAAAGCTCCTACAAATCATCTTTAAAAAGAAAAATGCAGAAAATACACCCAAACTGACCTCAAATTGGTAAAACTGGGTGCTGTTTTGCATTTTAAAAAAACAACAAAGGAAACAAAAAAACCTCACACCACCACCACATACGGTATGACAATATAGAAACTGAACTTAAAAAATGAACTAATAGAACTTGCTTATTTTGGAGAAACTTAGCAATATATTAACATATTGCCATAATCACTGTCTATGCTTTACCTTAATGACTAATTACTAAGGGGTGAGAGGTGTCACCACAAGGCACTCAGCTGTTACTAGCTTTGCAGATACGCAGTAGAAATCTATCCTATCTGCACTCTGGACTACCTAAGAGCTCTTATGGCATTCAATATCTCAGTGATTTCCATATTAAGAAATAGACTTCAGAAAGTGGCTTGAAAAAAATGTAAAATGAGAGTCAAGTTCTTCCTAAATTCTGGAAATCATCTCTGATTACTTGTCTAATGCAATTTAATATAAATAGGATAAGTTCCTTTGCATTGCAAACTCTAACTTTTTAACTTCCACATTGTTGTGATGTGCACCTTCAGGAGTGAAGCAGGAAACTCACTTAAGCAGCCAACCATCTAACGCAGGTTACTACAGTCTGAGATTGTCACATCTGTCACATCCCAAAGTCCTGCAACTGGGGGCAACTTGTCTTGTTTCGTGTACTCGTTCTACTCCCCAAAGAAAAGTTCATTAAACATTAACAGCTGTTAGACCCACCATTTTCTAGAGTATCCACAGGGAGGACGGCCCAGAAACTTCCCTTGCTGCCTTGTTTCCCGGCCTGCCCAGCTCTAGCAAAATTCAGATGCTTATTAACCTGAAACTTTCCTTCCTTCCTCATGTTTACATTGAGCTGAATATTAAAAAAAAAAAAAAAAACAGAACAACTACAACAACAAAACCCACCACAAACACCAAACCAGCAGGAAACAGAGCATGTTTCTCTGAGCAAGACTGGGAAACAGTCTTGCAAGAGTACCTTCCTTGGCCATACTGAATTTGAGAATGTGAGATCCATAATTTGAGGCTACAACTGTAAACCTGGAAGAAATATCAATCAGGAAGATGCATTTTACTGTCCTATGAAAATGCCCAAATCTCTCTCCTGAAGACTTGCAAAAACTCCATTCAACTTTAATTTTCAGCAAAGAAACAAAGGGTATTTGTTTAAGATGTACTCTTAAATTCCTTCATAATTCCACTCCTGTTGTGGAAGGTATAAATAAGAATAGTCCCGAAACTGCTCCTATCTTCTCTGTTGATAGGGACAAGAACTAAGTATAGCGTTCCTATTTCCTGTATTTTCATTTATTTTCCCATGAGTGCTAGAATATAAAATAAAAAGGACAAGAAAGTCCCTTGATAGCATGCAAAATGATGAGCAGACTTAAACTATGACAAGAAAAAAAATCCACTAGAACAGGAAGCCAAAAATAGTGTCGACTGGTGATGTGGAGAAAGAGCAGGGGACTACAGAGATCCAAAATTAGGGACTAGATTAATTCAGAAAGTGAGAAAATATAAACTTCAGGACAGATACATCTGAAACATCATGTGCCCTACATTCAGAACCTGAAAAAATCTCAGGATTCCTGAGCTTTCACATTCCTCTGTTGCTAACAAATAACTCCAAATCTACTGGAAAAAAGTAAGCCTTATCTCCCTCTAAAAGCTGGATCAGACAAAGAAGGATAACCACTATATGAATGCTAAAGAAAGCCCTGCTGTTTTTCTACTGCTCCTAAGGGGAGTAAAGCCAAAAGAACTTCAGAGGGGACAATGGGAAGTGATAAAAAGAAACTTATTTCACTCGGCATTGCAACTGAGCAGCAGCACCTACCTTCCCAATTATCACGTCTCTACCCTGGAGGCAGTACTTCATTACGCTATGCAGAAGTGGACCTATCATGTCATCACAAATAAATCCTGGATGTAAAAGAATAACAAACAGCAACTATTTATTCAGTTTCCCTATCTGTGCAAGCTACAAGGACTGCTGTTACAGACACTTCTTGGCTTTTTCCTTCTTCATTATCTGCCTCTGTGGCGAAGGAAGTACAAGGCATAAAGTAAGGGCTGGGAATTTAGGTAGAAAATAAAACAGAAGCTGCAGAGGAAAAAAAGAAGAAATAATAATCCAGTAGCAGCAGCAGAAAAAAAAAAGTAAGAAATAGAAAATCTTTTGGATTGTATCTGTAGAAGAGGTTAGTGGCCGGTGTATGCAATATTGCTTGAAAATGTGCTTATTACAGATGTGCTTATTACAGTCAGTAAGAGCAGAGATACCATCACGCAGTAGAATGAAAAAATTCATCTACAAAGTCAAAATTTTATACTGAATTGTCAAACGAATAAATCCTGAAAAATTCTGAATAAACTGAGATTACTATAAAGATCCTACTTTACTGAATCATATGACAGCAAACCCAAAAACTTGATGAGCTACAAATTTTTAAAGCAAAAGGTTGTATATTTAAGCAAACTATGTGCCATTTCCACTCCCACTAAAAATACTACTGAAATGAGATGACAAAACACTTAAATGCATTTTTTCTTAAAAGCAATACAGTCTGAGACACTAAACAGCTTTAATAATCAATGACTGAAGAAAACCCAGACAAAACCTTTACTTCCAATCCTGCAGTTTGATCCTGCCTTCAGAACATGGAGACCCCAGAAACAATCGACCATAGAGCACCAATAGGGTAATTTCACTCATTTAAGTAATCAAAAAGAACAGAAAGCTCAACCCATTTCAGTCTCAATCCCAACCGAAGTAGCAAACATTCAGTTATATAATACTAAATCTACTAAGCAAAAATTTGGGGGAAAAATAATTTTTCAATCTAACAGTCATTTGCTGACAAATAAAACAAATCTTGCTGTGCAATGCCAGAAGACACTGAGGCTCCCAGGTCACTGTTTTTTCTATGAACATATGTTAATCACTAAGAATAACTTATCAGAAAGAGCAATACAGCAAACTGTTACAGAACAGCACAACAGGCTGACAGACATTTTTGCTATAATTATGAAACACAACGAAATCTTTGAGATAAAAACTGAGCATAGGACCTTAGAGTGGTGCAACTTTGTGAGCTGGCTTAAAAGGAAAAAATTCAGACTATATTCAAAATCCAAATGCAAGAAAGTGATGGTTTTTTAAACAGAGGACACATATAAAGTTTACATGATCATGTAGAAGTTAAACATATACTTCAGAGAGGAAAGACAGACCTTTGGGATACAGTAGTTTGCTGTTACATATAAACAAGGCAGTACCCACAAACATGTCAAGAGGATCAATTCACGGAAAACCAGAAGCAAATATTTGTGTGGACTGGACTGTTCCCCTTTTCTCCTGTATCCCCTTTTTCCTACATTCTTGCAATTATTAAATGCATTGTTATGCTAATAAAGCCTCACTTGAATTAAGCAGTGTAATCTATGTGAGGCTATGCCCAAGACATATAAAAAAGAACAGGATGCAAAAAATCTGCATTTCCAGCAAGTGGCATTTTTACTAGTCCAACGATTCCCACCTGGTGAACAACACCAGCACTTAAATTCAGTTATGGCACAGCACGAAACACAAGTTAATAATGTCTTCTGGATTTATTAGATTGGAATAAAAATTATGAGTGGCATGAGAGAAAAGAAAATGAGATGGAAAGGGGGATTGTAACAAGGCCCATACTATATTTCTGTCTTAAACAAAAACTACAGTATGGGAACTATCATACTGGTCAATAAAATGAAAAAATCAAAATCCAGGATTTTCAAGTTGTGAGATTTTTTTAAGCTTTAAAATCAGTGTTGTTTAGTTGCTGAAGGAAAAAGCAGCACTTCGAAGTTCTAATTGCTGAAGTTTTACACGGGCATATAAAGTTATTAAAAATAAGTTATTTTGTTATTTTGAGTAGTATTAAATTTAATAGTATCATTATTTAATGTTATTATTACTTAATTTAGGGCAGTTGCTTGCAAGTTTTTTTAATACTATGAACAAAATTTTCTGTACTAGGGGCCTATCATACCATCCTAATCAAAATATATCAGCTAATTCTGATACTAATTCTGTGGAAACATATTTTTTCCCAAGACCTTCTCTTTAGAATTTCTTAAAACCCTGTCTTTTAAAACAAAAATGAAAAAAAAATCCATCAAAAATTGGCAAATTTATGATGTCTCCAAAATCGTAATTACAAACGTCCAATAGAGATCTAGGAAAAGAGCTGAAATCTTACAGGATACATCTTAACAGCAGATCCTAGAGGCTATTCCAATTTTTAGTACCATTCCAATTGCACATCTGCCACCCTGACCTTGAGCAGCCAAGGTTTGGTTATACTTGCTCTCTTAAGTAATAGTAGTTTAAGTAAAATCTAATTTTTTAACTACTGCTTTTTACCTGCTATAGAGATAGCTTAGCGTAATACCTAGGGTGACAGTTTTCAGAACACTACACAAAAAATATATTGGCACACTCTTATTTGAATACTTCCATGGTCAAGAGGTGGGTAAACACTGGGACTACATCCACAAGAGCCCACTAAGTAGACAGTGCACTTTGATGAAACTTTGCAGAACTAAGTAGGTAAACCCTAACCCTTCACATGTAATCAGTCATTTATGCTAAAACGGGGGGGGGAGGGGGGGGGGGGCGGACCAAAAAAAAAAAAAGGTTTGCTTCAATTGGAGAACAACTGCATGGTAAACTAGGCTCTCTTGACTGAATCTCTTCAAACTAGTAAGGACCTTATACTGAAAAAAGACTCACTGAAGCAGTGGAGGAGTTCGTTAATTCTCTGTTCAAAGCCAGGACAACCTTTAAGGTTGTCAACCAAAGATTCTCACCATTTGAATCTCTGTATAGTTCAGAACCAAAAGGCTCTTTAAATGATAGTACCTGTGACCAAGATTCTGAGAAGTAAATCTGCAACCACTTGAAAACAAGTTTGGTAGTGAGGTAAGACACATAACTTCTTTGCTTCTTTGGGGAGGGGAAAAAAAAGCCCCCAAGGCAACTCCCAAACAACAAAGGCAAAGAAAGGACAGGAATTTCAAGCACTTAACCTATGGAGGGCTCTCTAGTTCAGCTAAACAGTAAGAGAAAGTCTATCTCCTAGGGTATACTTCTCTCTCTTTGTGACAACAAGAGCTAAAAAAATACTATGGTATTTCTGTTCCTGACTGCTAAATATGGGGTTTGTCCCATTGCTTTTTGATGTTTATCCTCTGACAGAGGTTAACAAATAGAAGTGATGGTGCACCACTCTTGCTTATTTAACTTTTCCATGTCAACTGATTTTACAGACCTTTGTCTTATCCCATCTCTGTGTCTCTTTTTCAGGCCACGAGTCCTTCACTATTTACTCACTCCTTATAAAGATGTTCTTTGCCATTGTTCACTGCCATGGCTCTTCTTGTACCTCTCGTGGCATGTACCGTATCTGTTTTGAATAGAAACTGCCCTCTCCCCTTAACATGGACTTTATTTGCCCTCTTACTACCTTGTCAACACAGGCTGGTGAGGTCTTTCAGCAGTTTGTGACAGCTGATCTTCATAATGGCTCACTGCATAACCCATCAGAATCAGGAAACTTGGCGTCTGTTCCTCCTCCCTTCCCCAGATCATTTATGAGTACGCTGAGCCGCACAAAAGGCCAAGTCTTTCCAAGGCACTGATGGAAAACCTCTCCACTGTGGAAACTGAGCATCGACTTATTTGGGTTTTTTTAAATCTTTTCACCTGCTCCTAAATTATGACACAACCTCTCCTTGTATCTCCAGACTGTTCAATTTAAGAGTCTTCAGCGAGTAACAGTGTGTAATGATCTTTGGAAGTGAAAAAAAAAAAAAAGAGAACTTGCCAAAGCACCATATTTTTAATTCATTTCTTGAAAGTAATTTCTATCAATTTGTGCAAAAGAGATGTGTTTTTGGGTGAAACCACCTTATATCTTTAGGAAACCACTTCAGAAGAATTATATAAAAATATGAACTGGCACCTAAAACAACAACTTGTTATTTGACACTGAAATGTATTCTGTGTTGATCTTCACATAGTATTGCTGCTATACATGTACTATACTCATCCTCATACACACACATTAAGCTTGATTTTAATTCTTCAAGTTTATATCCACTATCTTAAATCACTGCAGACTCTTTAAAAGCTGATTGCTTGTATGCACACAAAAAGATATATATTTGATACATTCATTGTAAGATTCCCATCATAAAATGAAAAATACAAGAAACAAGAAATATAAAATCATCTTGTCCAGTGTAGCATTCCTTCATACTTGCACACTAACCTTGGTGGCTTTCTCCAACTATAACTTTGTACTGTCTTGTCTTGCTAATGTAATCTTGTCCAACTTAAATTCATACAAAATACTATCATAAAGATATTTTTTTTAGTTCATTACTTCTACTATGCCACCGTTCTGCACTTCTCCCATGTCTTCCTTACTCCTTCATCATCAAACATGAGCTACATAACTTCATTTGCATGACCTCTCATATACAAAACTATAACATGTCAACATTCATTTGTTATCAAGGCCATCTCTTTGCCAGGGCTAGCCTTAATTGCCCATTTGTCAAATATCCCAAACAAACCCTCTGTTCTTTAACTGATACCAGCATTTTTGCATAAAACATGGAAAAGTTTATGTATTTTCCTCTTTTAAATCCTTTCTCGATTGGTTCTGATAAAAGACTTGTAAATAAAATTTTTACTACTGGTCATAATATAGTCATTATTACTAAACACTTCCTCAGACTATTTTTTTTAAAAAATCTATGTGCTCAACAAAGATGAGACTATGTAATATCATGGGGAACTTCTAGTCACTATAACATTTTCACAACAAATACAACGTTTATTAACCTATTTTCCAAACAAATTATGGTTCCTTTTAATATTGAAAATAAGCAGGTCAATAACATGGTTTGCTATCTTAAACTCTTGTGATAGTTTACCTGAGTTGCAGCAAAAACAGTAGTTACAGAAGGCGCAGTTGAAGGTGATAGAGCTCCCACTTGCTGCAAGTGCCCTGAAGCCTGCTGAGGTAAATGAGAACTGGAAACGGGAGTGCTAGATCCTGAGCCAGATACTGCATTTGGAAATGATACTGCTACATCATTGCTGCTAAAAATACCTGAAAAAAATTACAAAAACGATTACATGCATCTCTCTCTCTCCTCCTCCCTTAGTTTTCTAGTAACCATGTAAATATGCAGTAGAAAAATTAATCAAGACAAACAAGATCACTTAATACATAATGCAGAAAGCTCCTGTGTTGAAATTCTAACCATGCTGATTGATAAAAGTGCTCTTGTCATTTGACATTCTACAGTTCAGGGAACACAGATTGATTCAGTTTTAAGTTTTTGTAAAACGTGTGATAAATCAAATACTTATGTGCGTTACAAACTGCTCAAATATTAACAGTAGCAGAATTTTTGGCTAAAATGCCTGCCTTCGGCCGAGTCTGCTATCAGAGCTTGTTCTTTAAATGAATTACTGTTAAGTAAAGAATGAAGTATTGGGCTATATAACTGAACATACACCACACAAATGGAAAAAATACTTTTTAACTTTAAAGTAAATGTTTCTAAACAACATACATTTATCCAAAACTGTAATTTTGGCAGCTAAGGATTGCTTGTGCTTTTTCAGAAAAATACTGACAGCAAGTCTGAGGACGAAGTACTCAGATTTGCCCGTAGAACTGGTGGTATTTCATTTATTCACAAACAAAAATTCCATCCATGATCTATATGAATGCTTGACTAACATTTCTGCTAGAACAGTCAACAAACAAATGACTAAATACATTAACATTAGTCAGACTTGCACGTTAGCAATTTAAATAGGAAGAGTTCATACCCCTCTGTGAAGCCATTACTTCTGTTCATCTACATGCAGGGTAAAGTTCATTATAGAGGTTGGGAAAAAAACCCCTAGTGACCAGAAGCCCAGGACAAGAAGTAGTACCTGTCTATGAAACCGTTAGGCTCCACGTGCATTAGATAAGTGAGCTGTCAGCTGGCCAAGGAATATCAAGCATGGTAGCACTGAACTGCAGTTAGAGGAAGAGTGCCACAGGGAGTAAACAGAAGTAGAATGAACATGGTTAGATCAAAAAAAGCAACAGAACTGAAATGCCAGTTAGAAGGCAAAGGGTGGAGCTAGTTTGTCACTCATACAAATAAGGATTTGAAGAAGGCAGTGACAATAAGAAGATACTCAATGTTAAAACACCACTTGCCACCCAGATATCCCTCTGAGCACAGGCAGTCAAGGGAGACTAACATCCAAACCCACACATAATATGCAAACACTGATGCATCTTAAATTCCCTGCCTCCATTAACTGTCAAGAAAAATGGAAGAGAAAATCAGCCAGTCCCAGCAGAGAAAGAAGATATGAAAAAACAGCTGAAGACACATCCTGACAATACTTTTTTCCTGCCTAACCAAGGTTAGTGACTTGTCATCTTCTCCCCAATCTCTTCATTACAGTGTAATTCAATACCTGCTCTGCTGTTCTTCTGACTTCTGTATCTTTTTCCACTTAGTACACCTCCCCCTCCTTGTTTTTTTTTTTTGTCACCATCCCCAAAATCTACAGTTTGGCACTATTAGCAGTTAAGATCCTTAAACTGTTCACTTTACGATGATCTTTTCCCAGTTTTATCTGCCTCATCTAACTACACCGTACGTTTTATGGATCCTGCTCTAATTTGTCCCTACACACCACCAAAATGAACACAATTAACAAACAGCCTTGATACTGAGTCTACTCTTAAATGTGATACAACTACAACCACGAAAGCTGAAATATAGCCCAGGTCCTCAAAAGATTTATCTGCTTTTAATCAGCAATTTCAAATTAATAAAAAGGATGAGATTTGCCCCTTTGTTTTTGAATGCATGAAAACACTTAAACATACAAACATTCTTGGAAAATATTAGATTCTCATGCAATTATCAGGCTTCAGGAACCATACGTTTTAAGAGTAAAAATAATGAAATATCGCAACACCTATGATGAAATCATAAGAGCTCATCACCACAAATACTATCACTCTCATAAAATATCAATAGTAATGAGAGGAGAAAACAAAATTTTTGGTGAGAGTCAAGTACTAAAAAAGTAGGATATTTTGCCAGAAAGGGAAAACAACTCCAAAATTTTAAAGCTCTTGTAGATTTTTTCTTAATTTTTAAAAATCTTACACATTTAGTAACTGCAGAGCTTCTGCTGCTTCTATTTTAATGATAAGGTTTATTCTTCCTCTTAAAAATAAAATTCTGGAATACAAGCAGATAGTTATGAAATTACAGGCATAAAAAATATTTCAAAAGAAAAACAAGCAATAAACTAGTTTGCCAGTGGAATGAGGTAAGCTAATATTTGATGCCAGTAACTGCAGTAGTATTAAAAACACTATTTGTTGCTGTTGCAAAATACAGGACAAATATGACCTATCCGCACACTCTGTTTGGGATAAGTATTTTTATTCAGCAATACTTTACTTAACACATAAAGTACATGCACCTTCTGGAAATAGTCATGCAACCAAGATATTACTCCATGCGAGCATTCAAATAAGAACTGTATGCTAAAAATACAAATAAATCCTTGATTTTCACGCTGTTTCAAAAAAACTTGTGTAAAAACTAGGTGCATATCATATTAGAAAGCCAAGACAGAACACATCAGAAATGTCTCAAATGCACTAAGTTGTCCTTTGGGGTTTGGGGAGAGATAAATCCCTTTCTGGATCAGGAATGAATAATAATGAAACCCTAAACAAATCACTGTAAACTACACTGATGTTTAAAACAAACCAACCACCTTGACTTTCTTCCCATATTACTGAAAAGCCAAGTAGCTAAAACTTGTGATGAATGGCATTGTGTAATTTGCCAGAGGCATAAATAGCATGGTCAAATATAATCTTCAGCATTTTAAAGAGAACACAGTTCTTTCAGCTCCAGGTGGAAACAGAAATGTAACCCTGTTCAGGTAAACTCTGACCGTGCGTAATGCCACGAGCACAGCTGCACAACACTGATTTCAGGTTCTAACAGATAAAATGTACATAGAGCCTGCACTGTTGGAGTGAAAGGCTTAAAAAAAGGCAACAAAAAAAAAAGGCATCTCTGGACAACAAGTAACTGCCTGTGTAGTACTGTAGAGCAGAGAACACATCAGATAATGCATATTGGGGAAAAAAATGTATTCTTTTTTTGCTGACAATCAATGACAAAATAGCTAGTAGAGAAAAAAAAGAACTTCAAGAATAGTGAAAAACAAAACAGCCTCAACTAAGAACTAGCATTGCAGCAACATCCACCAGGTGACACACAGTGATAAAATCACAATTTTAGTGATTTTATTCAAAATCGCAAAAGTAAGTAGTTCCATGAGCATAAGACTTAATATAAGAGATTAAATTCTGGCTTTCAACAGTGTTGCATCTCACAAATGACATTGATACATTCAGCTTTCCCACCACAATTTCTGTATCTCGCTATGAAATCCTCAGTTCTTATTTTCTAGTACTACAGCCCCTCTGTTATCCCTTCCGTTCCCTTCCTATGCTGGTGACTGCCTAGTTCAGCAAGAGACAAAACAGGCAGCGATTACTTTTGTAGCCATACACTGTCCATTCCTATATACAGGAACTTACATGTTTTAGACTCCTTTTTTTTTTGCTAAAAATTGGACAACAAACTCAAAGCTTACTGTGGGCCAAAATCAAGAGACAATGTGTAGACTGCTTCCCTAGGAAGCTTGGAAAATGTTCTCCCTAAAGCTGTATTTTCTTTTGTAGGTCAGTAATTTGGAACTCTTGGAACAATTGTGAAAAGAGGAAGTTATCTGAAATATGTCATAGGTTGCTCATCTTAGCATTTTGCCAAAACTTCAGGAATAAGCAGTATATGGTCAAGGAGGTTATTTTTAAAATGCAAACTTACAAGTCCACAAAAGTTGCACAGAACTACAGAACCTTGCTACTTAGGGGAGGACAGATGGACACGGGGCAGGCACAACAATCTCAAGGGGCCTTATAGCAGAACTCACAATAATAAAAGGGAATTTTGACTCATAAGAACTTCTTTACAAAAACTGAAGCTATATACACATTTTCAGCACCTTCACTTCCTGTGGTAATCTCAAAAAGTCTCCCCTAAACCCACTGACAACTTTCTATATTGAGCAAAATGAAAAAGTGCCTTTGCATAAAGCAGTCCAGTTTAGTAACTAAACGTGTAGAAAAAATTAAGTTCTGTTATATAAGGACAAACATGTTCTATTCCAGTACAATTTAACAGTGGAAGAGGTACCCCTCTACGTTACTTTGTAATATGGACATAAACTAAAGTGAATCTAATGCAAAACACAAGCAAATAAAAACAGGTTATTTTGACAGTTGTCCAAAAGGAGAAGAAAGTTGCATATGAAACTGCTGAGCTGGCAACAGAATTTCATTTCAGTTTATGAGATAATGAGCTTGGATGCTAAGGATCAATCTATTTCCCTCATGAAGAAATCTGAAATCTAAGAAATTATCAAGCAGTTTTCCTGCAGCTGATGAACAAAGTGGTAAGAGTTCACCTTCAGAGAGGTTTCTAAAAGATTCTGCAGTAACAGTTCGAGAAGTGCACAGTAATGCAAGTTACCGATCTGCAGCTGGATAACAGGCTACCATTCCCCTCCCTTTCAGTAACTGGGCATCCATTTTTGATGGAAGCACAACAGCCTATCACAGATCAACAGTCAATGCCCTCCATTCATGAAGGGCATTCTGAGTATTCTCCATGATGAGGCAGAAGGAAAAGAAGCTCCCAGACTCGAAGTACCCAAAGAGTACATACTGCTGGGGGTAGAGGGGAGGAGGGAAGATACAAGTGTGCAAGTTTTCAAACTGGAACAACTGTTCTAGTTTCATACCTACTGACAGAAGGCAGACTGCCACAATTATTCACTTTGAGAATACTCTATACTCTATAGATCAGATTTATATACAAAGACCAAAACTCTTGACAAGAGTTTTGAGACAAGAACCTTGACATAACTGAAGAAAACAATTCAACATAGCCAAGTCACATATACAGCAAACACCTGAAGTCTGCTATCAAACTCCATTAAATTTATCCTCAAATCCTTGACAGCTCAGCCAGCAAAAGATGTTCAGTCAATCTCTTCTGCCTACTCCCATCCCTGTGTTCAAAACCCTGACTGTACAGCTGTCTACAGTCAGTCAGAAATGTATTCAATAATGGCATAAGGTTGAAGGATCGGAACTGATCTGTGTAGCTACCAAAATGGTCTACTCTTGTGTTCAGCTAGTCCCACCTGTGAGAGTGAACAGTGGTGTTTTATACTTGACTCCACGTTCGTTAATGAGCACACATGTCAGCAGTGATATAGAACTCACTCTTCAATAAATTGCAACAGTAAGGAATACATATACCAGCTAACTAACATGAAACAACACAAGTTGCTTAGACCAAGCTCAGTCAGTGCACAGCCTTCAGTTAGTCTTTTATTTACACATGCAGATTTTTAAGTACAACATTTCAAAACTGCCTAAACCTCTGTCAGAACGGTTACAACTTCCTGGTGCAGTGTGCCTTTTCCCACTTCCAATTATTCCAAGCTGATACAGGTCTTACACTACAGCTCTCCACTGCAGAAGGGCTCAAAACCCACATTTTTCATAGCCAACTCAAGATGAATTTGCTCTCTGAGAGAAAAGGTTTAAATGTGACACAAGAAGACAGGTGAATGACATGCTGATCTAGGAACACTAGGAGAACTGTGTCGTTTTTCTAGTCCACTGTATGTGTCTCTAACAGTGAACGATAATAGCTACCAAAGTACACAAAAAAAGGGCAAGCATGTAGTAATACTTCCCTCAAATGTTCTCCCAGTCTCTAGAAATCTATAACGTATGGACTTTGAGCTTGAGGAACAGTCTTTGTAATTATTACCCTTAAATTTGCTTCTAACCTTGTCCCAGTGAATTTTTTCCAATCCTTTCTGAACAGCTGTAACTTTTCATACCATGCCTCATGGCAAAGTTATACCTTAGTTAAACTGTGCAGTCTTTCTTTGATAGTGTAGCAGTGGAAGATAGCTGACAGAGGGACAAACCTCCTTTCATTTCTTTCCTCCAGGTGATCCAGATGATTTCCTACAATAATCACTGAAATGCTTAATAACTGCCTGTTTACATTTCATAACTAATTCAGCTTTATGAAATAAGATGCATTAAGAATTTCATTCTTATTCTAGTCTGATTCAAAATGTTTTGAAGTACTCTTCTAGAATAGAGNTAACTAATTCAGCTTTATGAAATAAGATGCATTAAGAATTTCATTCTTATTCTAGTCTGATTCAAAATGTTTTGAAGTACTCTTCTAGAATAAGACACATATACTCAGAACTACAGGAAAGACCTGTAGTTCAAGTGTGTCACAGCACAGAAAGATCTTGTAAAAGAAAAAGCTGGACAGATATGGAAGAACAATTGATAAAGATCTTAACTTTTATGTAGTTGTTCACTTTCGTACGGTGAGCCAATACATACAAGCCTAAGTTACTTAAGTAAGACAAACTAAAACCAAAGCAGTTCTAACCTCACCTAGTGAGTTCCCTGAGCAGGATCATGACACTTGTGATCTACATTTCTTAATGATTTCCAGAGAAAATTTACCGTGTTTGCTTAAAATCTCTGAAAACACACCATAGCTTCAAACTCTTCTGACAGCAATCCACCTCAGTGCTGAAATGGTGAGTCACTGGAAGCACTAGATTCCTCTTCACTGTTCCCATAATACAGTCTTTTACTGGAGTTTCTACCTCCGAAGTTCTCTCTTTTGGATTCCAGTGGGAAGCTGGGAGAGGGGAGAACAGCTGTTGCCCAAATTGGTGAAAGACTACATAGAGCTGTCATTAGCAACAGCTAAAGCTTTGAAGTGGTATTCTAGAATCTCATGGACAGGTAGCTATACTTAAGGTTGTAATATTTTACAACCAAACAATACTTACTCAATACTCCAAAAAAAATGTCCATAAAGGAACTATTCCAATTACTTTGTAATGTGCCCTTATCTTGTTCTTTTTTTACAATTTACATAGTTTAGCTGAGCACTACTGTTTCCATGCTTCAATAGAGGTAGATGCCTTTTTATCAACACTGAAAAACTCTGCCCAATTTGGGCTAGATTCCAAAATCTTAATTCATGCTTAGTACAGATTCTGTTTAGTTCAGGTTATCTTGTTAAAAAAATCATACCATATCTACTAAATTTTGCCTGCACAGATGCAGAGGCCAAAGGCTACAGAACTGAAGTTTCTTTGGAAATGCATTGTCTTCTAAAGCCAATCACAGCACCAGGACTTGGCACAATGGATGTCTGTTCTGTGCTATAACTCTCCTCACTGCAACTCAAAAACTAGCATAAGACAGAACAACCAAAAACAAAGACCTGAAAACAGCAACAGAAGTATGAAATAAAACGGACAGAAGACAAAACAAGCAAGAACAGAAGTAGCCACAGAAAGGCTACAATAAACATTACAATTTACAGCTAACTCTAACATAAAATAACCAGGTCATTGTTTCCCATAGTCTCTTTTTAAAGTATGCACTAAAATCATCAACAGACATGTATGTCTGTACTCCCCCTTGCTCCTTTTCAGTAGAAGGCCCATAAAACAAGAAATGAGAATGAAAGGCCAAGTCAAAAAAGTTTGACTGTAAGGTCCAGAGTAAGACTGAGAAGGACAAAGAACATTGTTATCACACAGTGATTAGCAGTGAAAACTTCACATCTCTCAACTGCAATTTTTGTGAGGTTTTTTAAAAGTTTTTGAAAAAGCATGAAAAATACAAGAAGTTGACCATAAAACCACAAAACACAGCACTGAATATACGAAGTCGCTCACTGGCAAAACTGCAGTGTGCCACTGTCTGCCTTGAAGTGTCTTGACTCCTTTCTATAAAGGAGGCACCTTACCAGAAGGATACAGCTTGCATGGCTCCATTTTCTAGTCCTCTTTTTCAGGACTAGACCCTTTCAAACCACGTTCAACACTTCAGCTATTATCTTTCCTCCTTTACAGTTTGTCAGCACCAAATTTCAACTGACAGGCTTCGCCCACCACCTGTACAGCATAACTATCACAAACAAACCTCTCTCCTCCAAACTTCTATTTCTCTCCACTCAAAATAAAACAGTTTTTCTTTCTGGTCTTTTACTGCTGATATGCAGCGAGCTTAAACTCAGTGCAATGGAAAAACAAGCTCCTGATACAGATTCCATCAAAACCTCTTACTGACAGTGACACAATCCTCAGGACTGCCTAACTCATAATCTGAATATGCTGTTGGAGTAAATGATCTCCCTTTATTTAAATATTTATCTCAAGCTTAAACACTTTATTTTCATCCTATATACATACATGACAGGATCTTTCCTTGCTGTTCATATTTTCAAAATTTCTACCTACCCTCCTTGATTTCACCCATATATATATATGCTTCTACCAAAACAAGAGCCCTGCAGTATGGGGGGGTGACGGGTGGTTAGGGTGGAAGAGTAAAAAAAAAAAAAGCCCTGCAATACTGGGAGAAAAAAAAGAAACCAACTTAAACCTGGGAAGGTACCATGAAACATCACTACCACCCCCAAAAAAGGTAGGTTAAATGATAAACCCTGTCCAAATACCATTCTAAAACAAACATGAAGATTATGCTGCTCCACAACAGTAAGTCATATAAAGCATTATTACTGCTTGGCAATGTATGTTCTTCTAACATCTATGCTATTAGTTTAAAAAAACAAACAGTGCAATGTGAAAAGAAGTCACAAATGGTGTTCCATCCATTTCTATTCTGTCCTCTGTTGTGAACCTATACCTCCTCAACATTAAACAGCAAAAAGGCTCTGCTTATAAAATAGCAGAAACTCACCAAGTTCCAAATTCAGCACACTTTGTCAGATACCCTTCAGATGTTTTATTTTTGTTCAGAAAAATGGTGAGCTTGCTTTCCTTCATCTCAAAGCTGGTGCTTTGTATACCTGGGAGAGTGAGAGGGAAACCCTATATCAAAAGGCAAAAAGCTAAACCTATTTTACTAAAGCAAAGCAAATCTAGAGAAATTTTAATATTTCTCACCACATGTAGACTATGAAATATAAATTAAATGTAATATTATTATTTAAGAGACCCACTACTGTAGACATCTGCCTGACAGATGTAATTCATAGCTCTGACAGTGTGAAAAGCAAAACCTTAATGATTTGTAGTTTAAAATGCTAAGAACTTCACCATGCAAAGTTTCAAACATATAAATTCGTTTCCATATGCTGAACTACAAGTCAATATAATACAGTGTATACAGCACTGCTCTTCCAACATACTGGCAGAGCAATAAGAAAATTTCTGTTTGCCTGACACCAAAGGATAAAAAATTCCTATTTTTATTAACAGATCACCTGACACCAATTAAATATCACACTGGGAAATAAACTTGATCATCTTCAAACTAGCCTCATGAGAGAGTTTAAAATCTTTCAGTAACTTGTAAAGATGATGTAAAGATGGTTGTTTCTTACAAATAAACAAAGCCTTGAAAGAGTAAACCAAGTTCTAATTTAATAAGATATATTTCATTTCCACTTGCTATCAGTGAATACAGAAATAAGGGTACAAAACCAATACTGAATACTAAAGGGAAGCTGCAATTAGATCCATTAAAGAGTCAATATTTCTCCCTCTGAAACTGATAGTTCTGTTATCAGTGACACAAATGAGCAGCATCAGGCTGTCAGAACAAAGAATGGACAAAACAAGGCTACCTTCACATGTATTACTTGTAGTAATTTAAGTAGTCAGGAAGGCAAGTGGGAGAATGCCTGAGGTAGACACCACTATAACACACCTATGAATGGAGCACTACAGAAGAACTAGAAACACTATTCACAAAATTAAAGAAAAGAATCTCAGAACTGGAATAAAACTGCTATCGTTTTACTTCACACACACAAAAAGATCATAAAAAGAGAACTGAGGAACTATTGACCTATCAGGCTCCTGCAGACAATCTACAAAGTTTTCACTCAAGTACTGAACAATTGACGCACTGCAGACCTGTATTTCACTCAATCCATAGAATATGCAGACCTTCAATCAGGCCTTTCCACAAAAGGCTACCCTTTGTGATAAATGAATCTCTGAAAAAGATTCTAATATAACTTACCATTATGTATGGCATTCATCAACTTCGAGAAAGCTTTTGAGTTAGGAGAAAAAGGGCTTCATGTTAAGATCATGTTTAACAGACACACAAAAGAATATATGTATAGACAGGAATTGCAGTGAACAATAATATACCTGAATACATCTTTCTTGTATTAGAGCTCTGATCATTTACAGTAGCTCAGATTGTAAAATGGATTTATTTCTATCCACTATAATTTTTTACTTATATTTCTTTTATCAGTGTTGGTTAGATTTTAAATGTCAAGTATAAGAACATTCCAGCACACGCCAATTAGCTGCATTCTAAAGCTACTATTACAAATAAAAATTCAAATACTTTCAGAGGCAATCAATCCTCCCAACAAAAGACTGATTTCAATTTCATTGTCTGCAACAAATTTAAAAACTCAAACGAAGTTGCCTTGCCAATTTTAATCACGAGGCATCTGTTTTGCTTCACTGATAGACTGAGACAAACTCAAGCAATCAAGAAGTTTAAAAGAAAATGGTTGTGTCCCCTGGACTTCAGAGAGCTCAGTTCAAGAACAACTCAGATACGCAGAGAGAAAGAATGTACAACTAGTGGTACACCAAAGGAGATGCTCACATGAATTTCCTTTCCTTCAAGGGTTGGGGTTTTCAGAGAGTATTGATTTCTGATCCTGAAGTGCCAGAGCACACTCACATCCTCTGCTGAGTAGCTGGAAGTCTCTAACAGAGCCTCTGCAGCATCAGGACACCTGAATGCCCAGTTGTAGAGTGGTGACAGTCATGCAGATGCTGGCCCTCTTACACTTATGCCACCAGTTTATTCCTGATTAGGATAATGACCTCGTGACTACAGAATTATTTTAGTTTCAGCTTACTTCACTTTTTCACACTACTAATGAACAAATCCCTCAGCTTACACATCTGGTGTGACAAGATGACTGAATGAAGGATTTTACAAGTGAGTGTGGTGAGCACCTCTGTCATACTTCCATGGGTGCATTTTCTACCTGCATCAGCCTCTGAGGTCTAGCTGTAATAACTGTTCATCTTCCAACAGGGTAATTGCCTTGAATGCTTTATTTTTCTTCTTTGCTCTCATCACCATTGGAAACTACTGAAGATTGCTGTCACAACCCATTTTTTAACTGCCAGGCTATTCTGAACATAAGGATTTCAAAAAAATGAACTAACAATAAAGACACCTTAAACTTCTGTCATTGACACTCAATTCTTACAAAACTAATTCAGACATAATTTTAAAAGAAAACAAAATAAAACAAAAAGCCTTGATTTCTACCTATTGACTCAAATAATTAGCCAAAGGTATTTCAATGGAAAAACTTTTAAAATTTCGAAAACTTCAATTAAAGCTTTACATACAAAGTCTGTACTGTAAAAAATACAGTTGGATTTTTTTTTCATTTTGTGGTACAGGAAAAGAACCCACAATATACAAAATCCTGAATGAATCTTGACAAAAGTGCATTAATCCAATAAAACTGAAACTGATAATTTTAATTAACTTTCTCAAGAGTTTTCAGAGAACTAACAAAATGTACAAGAAGCAAAACTTCACACAGAAAAAATATTACTTAAATGCACAGTTACTAACGTCTGGAATCATATACATTATACTATTTGGACACATTCTGTCTCAGGTGCAGAGAACAGAATGCAACTGCAGTTTGCCACCCTCAACAGCAGAATCGTTTCACCCACATCTACTCCTTATAGCCTTTATTTATTATATCAGTTTGTTCCAGTTATGCTCAACTTTTGTGCACAAGAAATAACAGCCATTTTGATCCACCACCGCTTTCCATATTAAGGAAAGTCCCTTTCAAATTTAAGGAATAATCGAGTAGGTTTGGAAGGGGGCTTGGGGGGATGGTGGTGGGTGGTTTTTATTTTATTTTATTCAAACAAGCTCAGCCCTAGATTGCCTGAAGCTACAACCTTTTGCTTTTGTTTCTTTAAAACTGTACCACATGGGAGCTATCATTAACCCAAGCAACCACAATACAGTGAGCATCACTCAAGAGGTATGAGAAATTTTTAAAGCAGAATACACTAGATATGCCACAATGCTAAATGTATTACTACAGTATACACATTTCGTAAACAAATGAGGAAGAGATGCTGTTAAAGACCTGACAAAACAGTTCAGTAGACCTAGACAGCAACATGGGGTTAAAAAGCACTTTTCTGGCAACTCAGTAACACAAAGTAGGAGAACAGTAAAATAAAGCAGGGGAAACAAAGTGCAGTAGCACCACTTCCAACTGCAGCTACTAAATGTGGGGGGAAAACTTCTTTTTAACACTGACAGTATATACAATCCTTAAGAGAACAATGCCAATTGAAGGACACATGAATTACACTTTAATAGTCTGCTACCCTGCAGAAGGAACTTTTTGCAATAGTCATGTGCTTCAATGAAATAAATACGTGAGGAAAGGATTCACAACTTTGATTCTTACTTTCAAAGTTCCTTTTTCTGGAATCCTTAAGATTTCCAATAGGAAGTAGCAAAACTATCATGCAATGATGAAAAAAAAAAGACAAATATGGTGTTTCAAATCATCAGAGGAGAACAGAAAACAAAAAGCATAATTATGATACTTTAAAAATTCACGTTGCACCTGTATTTCAAATACCATCTGCATCTCTTAGAAGAGGATATAAGTAGCACTAAGAGACATCTAGAACAGTTAGGAAGGATATATAACATGAATGACAAAAATGTCTTAAGATATACAGGTCTAAAAATGGTAACAGGGAAATTACAGACTTATCAATTACAAACCCTGTAAAGATACTGAACACTTTTAATGATTATTCACTGTATTCAGAGAGGTATCAAAACATGATCAGCAACAGTTGCGGAAAAAGTACATCCTTTTACAATGCATAAAGATTTGAAACTCCTCACTTTTCAGGTATTAACAGCATAAATGGCTTCAAAAATTATTACACAAATTTATGGAAGAGACCAATTAATGGAAAAGATCGATAGCTGCAGATATCCAACCCTGAGAGATACGCAAAGGATCCTAGTAAGAAAACATCCCGTTTAACAGAATTCCTTTAAAACATTGTTCTAACACAGACCTCATCCAGTTACACGAGGAAAGGCCAGCACTTGATCCGTCCTCCTTGGGACTGATGGAGCTAATTCTAGACTCTCCCCAAGCCTCAGCATAGAACAGAAGGAGAAGTGTTCCCCTACCACTATTCCCTTCGACACTCCATAAATTAGCAGGAGGCAGATGAAAAAAGGTGTTTTATTCTGGAAGGAAAAAAGAGCCACTGTCTTGGTTCCTTGGTTCTATAACTGCCTCTGTTGGCAGCTATGTCCTTCCTGACTTTCCTGTGCCCAAGCACTCTCCCAGCCATCTAGTTTTCTCCTACAATTTACAGCCAAGCTATGGAACTCCAACATTCTGAGGTGTCAAAAAAGGTTAGATATTGTGAATAGTAACTACATATATGCCAAAAAACTACATGCTGTAGTTGTGAAGATGGACTTGACATTCTTTGTTTTCCTTTATTTTTCATCTCTGCAGCCTTACGCACTTTCCTCTTAGTCTTGGTTGAATCCTTCCTCTCTTTATCCAGCCCTTATGGTAGCTACTATTGTTTGCTTTATTTAGAATCTCACAATTACTCTTCTTTAAAATCAGTTCTGCTCAGAAAAAACTTTGATGCTTCCAGTTCATTCACTTTAGTTTCAAAATATCTCTGAACTGACTGTGTAGTAACACCTACATCCAAGTCACCATCCTTTGGCCGTTTGTTACTTGGTTTTAAGCGAATTGGTTATGCATACAAAAACTAAATTTCAATTCTAAGCTTATCACTACTCCCACAACAGAAAAAGAGCCTAGTAACTTTGTGCCTTGAAAGCGTGTCACTCAATCCCTCAGATTAGACATTTGCCCAGGACAGTTATTATACTTTAAGAGAATAAAAAAAAACCCAAACCAACCAAAACAAAACAAAAAACACTACACTCAGAACAAACAAAACAAAACAGACAAAAAAACCCCCAACAACTCGAATTTGAGATTCTTATGTGAAAGTTAACTATAATGACAGCTTATGAGCTGCTTTTTCATTTGTTTAGGAGAATGGGGCAATGCGGGGGGGAGGGCCTGCTTGGGGTTTTTCGTTTCTTTGGGTTTTTTTTTTGGTTTGTGGAGTTTGGAGTTTTTTTATTTACTTGGAACCTCTGGTCATTCTTATCAAGAAATCCTTCTCCTAAATGTTCAAAACAAATAAACAGTGAGAAACAGAAATAAAAGCAAGCCAAGTACAAAGGATCTGATAGGATTACTCACACACAAGCCCCAGCTGCATGTTCATATTCTTCAGCTCTGTTACCAGATTCCATGAATCTGTTCTCAACTCCAATTTCTAGAGCTACACAGGTCCAAACACCACAGATGCTGACTCACTCTTTCTTGACAAAAATTTTCCCTTTTTTTCCAGTTGCTTAGTTAAATGAAAACTCTCTTCAGAAACTTTTTACCAGTGTAGGTAATTCTCTCTCACAAAAACATATGCAGCAAGTTAGATCACTGTCAAAATCAAGTTTTCTTACTGCTATCCTTATGGCCTTCTCACAGACACCTCACATATCTACCAGATCTCACACTGAAAGATGAAGACTTCTATTTAAACAGTAGATAAAAAGTATAGAAAGAACAATATGAAGTAATGAGTCTGCATCTAAACTAAGTGTTAAATCCTAGTTTACTTCAAATGCACAAAAAATTTGCTTTAAATTCAGGATCAGAAAAGAAGTAGCTTTTCTAACAATACAAAATAGTTTATTTCACTATTTCCAGAATTACCACCACAAAAGCCCTGATAAGAACTGCCCTGATCAGTATTTTAATAGCACATTTGGTGTATATGGCATACCTGTATATCAAGCTCCTACAGTACTTTTTCAGGTATGCCTAATGCTCCTGAAAGAGAGATTTATTTGACTAACCTGGAAATACAGTTTTGGGCTTACCTGTGCTAATGTTCTGCACTTTATTTATGCTGGGGAGGGTTACTAAAAATGAGCTCCCACTCAGGTGTATGAACACAAAGATCTTGCAACTACAGGTAACGTTTGTACAGTATCAGGTAGTGCCATACAGTGAAAAGGCACTGGGACATACACATTTAGTGTACCTAAGACACGTCTTTACATCTAGACTGACACTGGATTCCACAGTTTCCCTTTTTAAAGAGTTTTTAATAAAAATGCTATTGAAATCTTCAGTTGTACTTGTAAAGCTATCCCAGCTGGTTCCTGCCATTTTAAGTGCAGCTGGAAGTTCAGACTGTCATCAGCCACAGCACATGGAACTGCCCAGGGACCACCTGACAGCAAATACTTCACTACACAGCAAGAACTGCTGTGGGGCACAAGCTGCAGTGTGGTACCAAGTGACACTACACTACCACAGCGCAGGTTACCTACAACTTCACAAAGCTGCTGTTCTTAGTCCTATCACATCCATATAACCTATTTTAGGAAGTAAAATAAATTACTTACATAAAAAGGAAATGTGGACTTGATAATCAGACACTTGGCCCTATAATATCTGTTTTAAAAAGTAGTATAGGTCCTGTACATCAACACATGAATCTGTCCAATATAAGTCTGAATGGATTTGTCCCCAAGCAACATCTTTCAGTGAAAAGCTCCATTATTTTAAGGTAACAAGTCTTTTGTATACCACTGCATTATGTTAGCATTTCTATTTAATTTTTTTGTTTTCTGTTTAAAACTTTACAAGGGAACCTAAGCAATTATTACGATAATCAATAACAGCTCTAGATATCACAGCCTCTCCTCAAGTGCAATCCTAAAACAACCTTCAGTCAGTTTAACTTCTGGTACTGCAGCTCTTCACATCAAATAAAAGGAAAATGTAAATGCAAAGTACACTTCCTTCTGATTTTAAAAACCTGACTGTAGTGCTGTCACCCCTGACTGACAACAACAACAAAAAAAGAATTTCACCATATGAATTGGACAGTCTTCAGAAGGACAAAGATGCTTCAAGAACTATCAACACATACACATCACTTATTTTTCAGCTATATTTGATTTCTGAAAGACTTGAAAGTCTGTAAGATCTGAAAAGTACAATTTTCAAGGGGGGGTAAAAAACCCTACTGCTCCTTTTATAGTCAAGTCTTTTCTCTACCCTCCCCCACACACACTTTTTTATGTTCCCATGTCACCTTTAACAGATTTTATGGAGTTAAAAGACTGATTGCTATCTCACATTTGACTTACAAAGAATGCCATACTCCAGTAATTGACTCCAGATGCTGAAAAATGTTCACACTCAAAAAGATGAATATTTTAATTTTAAAATCTATCTATAAAAAAACCCTCTTCATTTGATACCATTTTATAAGACATATTTTAAATTAAGTAATTTTTAAAGGAGATCCTGGGAACTGAACAGTTTCAGGTAAGCAAATGCCACCTGTATCTCACTTTATTTTCCATGCAACAGTAGAATTCCATCTAAGGACTATTTCCGGGATCTTCAGGAAAGAGATACACCTCTAAAGCAAATATCAAGTTCTGCAACAAAGACATTTGATAGGACAGAAATCAATTGCTTCACAGCATCTCCCTGTTCCCCTGATGTATCTATTTTAAATTCTAATTCTTAGTTTTCCAATAAGAGTTAAAGAACTAATGCAATCTAAGCACAGAACTGAAGTTTCAGTGCATTTTCTCTTTCTGCCTTTTTTTTAAAATGTAATAATGATAATACCACATACTTTTACTCCATGTATCTGCAAAGACAATCAGCCCCTGGAAAAGGAGGCAATTTATTTTCTTCACTATGTAGACAACAGCAATAGCAAAGCTGTCAGATAGATCTCATCCATACAGTGTAGTTTAACCAGATTACTCAGGCCTAAAATAAGTGAGTTTTTATTAGGAGTTCAAACCTAACACCAAACATATACAAGGCACTTTGTTGGCTTATGAGCCAAATGTAAAAGCAAACAGTTTACAAAAAGCTCATGGACTTCTTTGAAAACCTTCCCCTACCAAACAAGAAAGATTTATAGTGGAATTTGAAAATAGTAAGTACAGAAACTTAAGTAGCCTTTAAGCCCTTCCCAGTCCATTTTCTTCTCTGCCAATATAGATACAACTAACGAAATAGTGTATTCATTCAGATACTTACTATGTTTCAAAAAGTTGGTATTTACACACCAATTCTGAAAGAAAAATCTATATGGGCAAAATCTAGATCTGCAGAACTTCTTGTATCTGTATTAAATTCATATTTGGGTAGAAGAGTCACAAAACTTAAATAAAAGCAAAATTTAAAACAGTTTAGAAATATTTACATGTTTTTGTTCAGCTGTTTGAAATTATAACTACCAAAATTTTCTTTATTTCTTTATTTTGTTATTAAACGAAGGACCTAAAAGGGAAGTCAAGAAAACATATATTCCCTTTCCTGTATTAATTTGCTTTTTGCTTTGTTGCATCTGAAATGTATTACAGGTTCATAATTTAAACATACTATTTGCTGTTGATTGTCAGAGAATAATAAATAAATAAATAATGACATATTTTGAACTTTAAATGGAAACTAATGCCCAGACTCACCATAATTTAGGAATCTAGTTTAAAGATATAATCTTCGAAATTTCCATTTTAACCTGAGAGACACATTCTTATAAAACAATTAACCAGTCAGGCAATTTCCACAGCTGCCAAGATCTTCTCCAATATTAGCAGGCCTCAGCAGCTTGACATGGAACCTCTCTCCTAGCTAACAGAACTTACCTTACCTTCCCTGGGACTTTTTTTTTTCACTTCAGAAAGCCCTCACATCTGTTTTCACTCAAAAAAAATCCAAAACAAACAAAGGGAAAAAAACCTAAATTTTTTGTAGAAAGGAAAACTTTTTTTTTGTTTTGCTTTATTTTAAAACAAGTTTTCTTTCAAAGCAAGTTTTTTTTCAAAGTAATGCTCCAAGAGTTTCTAATCTTCCAACATTCACAGGGAGCATGATTTGCATCTCAAGCAAAAACCTCTGCTTCCATGGAAAGTCAGGCAGCTTGGAGACTCCAGAAGTGGAAAGGCTGAACATTTCTTGTTTTCAGCAGCCCATCCAATTAAGTGCTATAGGTTTGTATTTCCATGTTAACCTTTTTTTTTTTTTTAACAGAAAATGAGGCAATTACAGTATGCAGTATGCAATTACCAATAAAAACATCTTGACCAGGAATATTAATTCTTCTTGTAGAACAATTATGATCATGCTTCTAAACATTTTTGTAAAAGGAAATATTCTCAAATTAAAGATATTCCAGTCTAGCAAAAAAGCTTCAGACTCTTTGAAAAGGATGTTTTAAAAACATTAATCTTTATATGCCTCTTCTCAACTTTCACATTCATAGTCATAATTTAGGAAGAAAGTCATAATTAAATACAGTACTCTGCTACCTGCAATATTCATGGAGTAATTTCAAGTGATGTACCTTTTCTATCCCTTCTTGAAATGACTGTCACAGGGATCACAATAGCCTTTTTTCCCCCTAAAGCATCTCAATATGAAATAATGTTCAGTTCTTCATTATTATTCAGAAGTTTTTCATAATTGTTTTCAAAACACATCTCTGTTAGAAGAGATGTGTTCATTATTCATTGTTTTTTTGTACACAGCCTTCTCAATCAAGGAATTCATTACATCCAAGTACATTTTTTACAACATACAGTTTTAGAAACCACCCTAAACCCCCAGAGCAAGCAGAAAACATGACTTAATTTCTTCCAAATCTCCGATAAAAGCATAGAACATACTGTGTTGCAAACCAATTTCTACAGACTCATGCTGCCTAACAATTCACTACTAACTACTGTATTTTGAAATGCATTATTTGCCCAGTTACAGACTATTTCATATGCTAAACTGATGCACCATGCTAATTTTTCTTTTAGAAATCAAAGAGACAATACAGTACAGAATTAGGTTCATAGGTAAGAACCAAACAAGAATCTCTGCAAGCACATTGATTTCTTAGCTCTAGAATGTCCTCCACCTGCAAATCCAATAAATATGCTCAACTAAACTGTATATTCTAGAAAATATATCTAAATTTTCAGAACTGAAAATTGTTCAACTATTACTTTCTCTCACTTGATCATGTTCTACCTTTTTTGTTAAGGATCACTGTAGCAACAGTTTTCAGTTCCTCTTACGATATTCACAGTTCGATAAACTCTCTCCTTAGCCATTCTCCAATAACATGCTTTTTCCAGTAGTTAAATCTTTCTTGTGGCTCTTCTTTTCTTTACACAGAGCAGACAGCAGAACTAGACACAGTATTCAAAGACCAGACGCTCTGAGCACAGAGCTGCCTTTCTCATTAGTTTGCTGTTTATGCATTAAAACGTTCTTAAACATAGCTCAGCACTGGAAACTCAGACATAGCTGATTAATTACCTTTATACTTTTTCTCTACAGCCCTTCCTTCCCCAGAAGGTCATCCTTATCCTGCAAGTATACATCCATCTTTCTAAGATGCAATCATTTACTTTAGGTCCACCAACTTTACTCTTAGTTTGTATTCTGACCGAGAGATTTGTTTTACCCTGTCCTCATAACCAGATTAGTTTCAAAAACTGCAGAGCTATCCAACAGATTTCACAGAATATTCTGAGCTGGAAGGGACTCACAAGGATCATCAAGTCCAACCCTTAAGTGAATGGCCCCTGTATGGGGATCAAACCCACGACCCCGGTGTTATTAGCAACACCTGGCTCTAACCAACTGAGCAAAAAGTTGATGACTGACGCAAGGGGAAATAACAAAATGAAGTAAACACTGGTTTAATAATTCTCTGATCGAAATTTAATTGAGACTTAACTATTAACTACAGTTAATGGAAGGGTTTGCTGACTTCCTATCATTACAGTTCTTTATTTAAAATGTCATGCTGTATCAGTTGAAATGTAGACATCTACTATGCCACTTTTAATAAAAAATAATTAATAAAATTATTTTTTAAATAGGAAATTAGTCCAATAAGTGCTTTTCCATAACTCACAGTAACCACCATTAATCATTACATCTTTGTATCTCTTACTATCCTTCTTCTGTCAGACACATCGTAATTGCACAGAATTAACTGACTCACCAGTTTCTTACCACTTCAGGAGTTTTAAAGACTTCCTGAAATTTAACACTGACAGTCTAAGAACAGGGAAGTATGAGGTATTCCTCGTCAGGAACTGTCAATACTTCTAGCTGTAGCTGCTGATAACAACTGTTTTAGTTAAGAACACTGATGAGGGGATCCCTTTCATGATAATCCCCATTTTTATAAACTACTACCTTTGTGTGATTTCTTCCCTGTTACCTGATGAATGTCTCCACGTTTTCTACACCAACAATCATCAATTTTAATATTTTAATCTTGTACACTGTTTACCAATCTCAACATCACTTCTGCTGAGCCTCAAATACAAAGAATGAAAACCCCTGCACGTTAATTTTGACTTGTGTGTTTTCTACTCCATTTGCTTAGTCCTAAAAGGACATTAATATCTATTAGTATCAATTTGTTCTTTGTAGTCTACCTCCTCTGGAATACAAACTGGCTTTTAACACAGCAAGACTACTTCTTCTGCTTTGGTGTCCTTAGTAGATGAACCTAATAGCACAAATTGTTTCAAAATAACTGTTTCTAAACTCTTCCTCCCAGTAGGTTTAGTTAGTAAGTCAAACTAAACACAGCATCATGAAGATTTAACGTAAGTACTGAGGGACTCAGTATCTGAATAAGAATGATTTCAAGTTACATTTCTACTTTGAAACTCAGCATTCTCTTACATCATCAGCACGACAACGAGCTCAACAGTACAATGATCTTGCACAGCATAACACTTGTAACACTTGACAAAGGTTCTATCACTGCTTGAATGAGATGAGAAAGGAGAACAAAACACATGGAACCAAGCTGAAGCGTTTAGAAAACTTCTATGTAAAGCTGAAATTTGACTGCATAAGACCAACTCAGAGGGACCTGAGTCCCTCTCTCTCCCTAAAAAACATTAACATTTTCCCAATCAGAGCTTGAAACATTGCTATATTAGTAAAATACTGGGTTCAGATGTGTCCTTTATTTCAAAAACTGTCTAGTACTACCAACCAGAGCATACATGGTTAAGGGTAGAATATATATGATGCAGAGATAAAAATGTAGGAAGACAAATTATAAGTTTGCCTTAATTGGGACAAAGGAATTCCAGAAGATGGGCATAGCAAAAGTGCTGAAACAATGGGCTAACCATTTTGAGGTCAAATTTGTAAGTTAACCTTCTCCAGTCTTCATAAAGAAACAGAAATTTCAGCTGACTTCTGATACTTGACTGCTTTCCATTTTACCTTACTACATTATTCCACAAAAGCCAGAAAGTGCAGTGTGCCACATAAAATGTTCCTTTCCCTATTGCTGTGGGACATGAGATCTCAGGAAGTTCTTCATGCACTGAAGCGTACTCCAAACAAAGAGGGGCCAGAGCCACACAAACTGCTTGACAGAAAAATACAAAATGCATGAAAGTTATTTATCGTAACTGTATTTTTTTTTCCTTCCCACCACCTTATTAGCTTCTGCACTCCTGCTGAAATAAAGTGCAAGTGTAGTAAAAGAACATTTGATCTTGGAATTTGCTACTGGGACAAGGTACTACTACCATCTGTTCTAATCCCTGGGCTAAAGTTTTCTGTTCTTTAATCAATGCTGTTGTGAAAATTTAAAAAAAAAGAAAAAAATTAAAAGCCTTCAGCAGAAGGGATCAATGCTTTACATACTACAGACTAAAAATCTTTAAGTATTATTCCCTAGAAGGATGCTGAGAACACAACTACCAGACTTGAAAAGTTAAATAGCTCTTTAAAATTGTAGAACTCAGATGAACTCACCCTCTCGCCCTTCACCACCCTTGGCCCCATTAAAAAAATTCGGATTCTGAAATCACTCCAAAGACCAACCCCATATGGGGTGAACTAGTATCAGCTTTATATAACTCCCACTGAAAACTGACTTATATCTTCCTAGACAATAATCTTACAGTGCCTGTGAAATCCCAACAGAAGGATAAGTGTGGTTTGTTAATCAGCTGTTATTAGCTAAAGAATTTTTTTTTAAACAGGGAGAGATATACTAGTAAAATGTTAATTTACTACAAAAATTCCTTATGCCCCTACCAATTAAATCTTATAAAACCTTATTTCAGTGTTTCCTAAGAGGTTATAAATACATTTCAGAAAAAAATCACAAGGGGCATAAAGATTGAACGTTGAAGTGATCAAAATCCGAACACATCACACCAGTTGCAGGGTAACTGTAATAAAACCTGTGTGTATGTGCTGCAGCAGCTTTTAATCACATGTCCTTATACTATTCATGGTACTTCTCTGTTCTTACTAAGCAGGAAACAGAAGTCTTGTGGACTAGATAAAAGATTGGAGAGGACAAATATTTTCAGAAAACGAGCTGAATATACTTATTCTGAATAAAACTTCAATGGAAGACATTTAATTATGTATAAATAGCACATGATGAATCTGCATTACCTCGTAAAATAAGCTTTCCTTCACATTTCATCTAATTTGAGCATTAACTATGAACACAATTATCATACATCTCTGAAATCACGTTTTTCATAATTTTTATGGATCTCAACAAGTACTCTTCAGAAAACTGAAAAAGAATGGTAGCTTCAGATAGCTGCAGTTAGGAAGGTTATCAAAAAAGATAAAAAAAGAGGAAGAGATTCTTGAAAAAGTGCCTCAAAAGCTTTGTTTAGTATGGTCTAGCTCATTCCCAATTCTGCTTCTTTGAAGTAACAAGGCAATTCCAAGTAAGAGTCGGTAAAAACTTTTTGACTTGAGTGCCCTGCATTTTCTCTCACTACATTTACATGCATAAAATCTTACTTGGGGGTTTGGATCATATAATTTAGATTCTCATGTCAGATTTTGTTACTGGACAATGTAGACACATTTCAAAGAGAAACATCCACATATCATACCTGAGAAAATGTATGTTTCTGATAATACTGATAACACTCATATGCCCTTCCTCATTGTAACAAAGTTGTAAATGGACTGCTAAACCCAGAAAATGCTTATGATGAAGTGAGGAAAGCAGCACTAAAACCATAAGGAAAAGGGGAAATGAGGGAGAAGAGTACATTAAAACAATATGTTGTGGTTCAAACAGTATTTTCTGGATAAATTTAGAGCTCACACTCCAAGACAAACACATCCCTTTTGGTTTTGTATCTTTGGGTTTTCTTGTTTTTATTGGAGTGATATTGTTTGTTTGTTTTTCATTCATATTCTTTGGCAGCTTCAGAAAATACCAGTTTTAGAGGATGGGTGTAACACTGGCTACCGAGAATCTAAGTGTGCTTAACAGAAGTGAAATTATAGGCTGAATATCACGATAAGAGTAATAAAACCTACCCAGTATTTCCAACCACATCTTTCAAAACAAGGAGTTTAACATTATCACTGGTATTTTATAGATAGAAGAGTGAGATCTAATAAAGAGGACAGAGGAAGTAAGAATGGATCTGGCCAGGGAAAGGCCTGTTCAAGGTGCTGACAAGACCAGAATATTCAGACAAATATAAGGGGCGAAACACAGGTCATTCGCTTCAAACTAAGACCTTGTACTTCTATCTGTTACCCCAACTACAACTATACATAATCCACCTCAAAGAGATTACAAAGGATTAAGACAGTTTGTACTATAATAATCAGAACACTGACATAAATCTGCAAGATGGTCTCTGTTCATAACAGGTATGAGGTGAACTTGTTATTAAAATTGTATTTCAAACAAAAAGATAAACAGTGAACTCTAAGTTCTGTCATAAACCATTTCTCCCTGAAGATTTCAATACAGGAAAATAATATTTAATATAGTTGCCACTGCTATTGCCTAATAAAATAGTCATTTTTACCCCTAATAAAAATCATCATTTGCCTATATCTAGCAGATTTCAAACAATGTGGGTTTGAGATCAAGTTTTTAAGTACCTGCCTTCCTTGTTCTAAAGAAAATATGAAGTTTTTTGTTTCTTGAAGCATGTATATTTTAAAAGTATCTCTTGCTTATACAATGAAAATATACAATATCAAAAGCAAATATTCAAGTTCCATTTCTCTTTTCCACCATAACAGAAAAATTAAGCAAAAATCTCACTACAACAAAAAGGACAAAATTTCAAAGTTTCAAAAGCCAGGTAGTTTGTTATTTTTATCCAAACACAAAAGCTTTGAAAGAAACTTCAGAGCAACAAAGACTTTGGTAGATACAGTATTCTGCTAGGCCATTCCACACACGTTTACTGGGAACAGAAAGCCTCTCACAGCCCCAGATGCACATAAACAGAGGAAGAACAAACCAGCCAACTTCAATTGCTAAAAAGCACGCAAGAATGTAAGAATGTTGTCCAGCTGCACAGGGGTCCAGATTCGGAATATACTTTTGCATGTTTAAACTGGTAATTCTCCATATAGACAATTTGATTTTTAGTTAAGCTAAATTGGGAAAAAATAATTGAGGGACGTACTCAGCACAGCTGACATGCCTGAGTAACAATTTTGTTTTCTCTGTGTAACAGAACATACAGACAATACAGTCTGTATTATCACTTATTTTAGCTAAACCTGTCACATGTAATTTCCAAAGAACCTATTTTCATGCAACTTACTTTTCCCCCTATAGCTTCAAAACCTGCATTTATATTGCCTATAGGCCAATACATGTGTCAATCTACTACAGCCACCTACGGCACAGTGGCACCAATACACGGAACAAAACTTACTCTTCCATGACACTTTAAATGATACCCTGGTTTTGAAAGCACACTCAGAATTACAGCTAAAATAATAAAAACATATTTCGAGGTAAGAAAACAAATCCAATAAATGCCTACCTGAACCCACTGGAGATGAACCAACACTAAGACTTTGTAAACTTCCATTCCTGAGCAAAGTTGGAGATTTTTGAAGACCAGAGCTTGTCACACTGCCTGCAGCAGATGCCACAGATGAAGTAGGGGAAGCAGAAGAAACTGAAAGATGGGAAAGACTTTCTTGACTTTTATTTCCTTTGGGTCTACCAGGCCCATGTTTACTTTGTTTATTTCCTTTCCGTTTCTTCTCTGTTACAGTTTTTTCTTCTATTCCAGAAGTTTGAGCTCGTTTGTATGCTGTAGAAGTAAGGCTTGAATTTCCTATGTCTCCAGGTGAGCTTTCAAAGTTTTTAGATTGGGAAACAGCTGATGATGAAGGGAGACCAATTAATGAAGTGAAACAATTAACACTCCCCTCTTGACTCCCAGCCTCTCCTTTATGTACATCTTTGGTTGACGAAGCCTGCTGAGAATGCGTGAAACTGTCACTTCGCAGATCTGTGTCTGTAAAACTCAAAAAATCTTGGGGAGACTGAACTGAACTTCCAGAAGATGACTTTATGCTCCCAGGAGTGCCCAAAAAGCTTCCTAAAAAAGAAAGGAAAAAAAAAAAGTACTTTTTTTTTAACCTGCAGTTGATGAAAACTGATGGGAAATATTACTATCTTAGAATACAAAACTTCAATGTGGAGGGACTTTATGAAAAGCACTACGAAGAGCTAAAAAATTTATTTTCCTAAATAACTCATTGGTTCTCCTGCTAATCTTCATTCTGCTGGATATGATTCTCGGATTCGTGTCTGAGATTCAGATTCAAATTTGGAGCACAAACAAAGTAAAATTAAATACTAGGAGAATAACAACTTTGCCGCTTAGGCAACTTAGACATCCATCACGTTTTGAAGCCACTACAATAAACAAACACTTGGTGCAAGTCAGAGCAGGTTTTTATAAACATGCACATATAAAAAAAGAAGGTTGATAGAAATGTGCTATGCTCATACCTACACTATCTCTGCAATCTTCCTTATCATTCTACCCAAAATCAAGGGTCTGGCACAGGTCAAAGGAACAGCAATTGTACTTAATTTACCCTGGCTGAGGAGGTGTTCCACAGAAGAGGTATTTTTCAAAAGCACAAGAAAGTAAGTGAAAAACAGTGTATAAAATTGGCATTTTAAGACTTCTTTAGCACTGTCACAGAACTACAAATATCTTTTGTGTAACAGAACTACATTGTTTCTATAATATTTGGAATGCAGTCGTTTCATCACTGTATTAGTGCATGCAAGGCAGAAAATGGAGCACTCTTGGGAATTACAAACATCTACTTCCACTGAAATTCAGTAATTTTATATGAGTGGATGCATGTGGGTACTATTTCACAGAACTCAGACTGATGACAACTATCCCATCAAGAAAATATTTCTAAATATGACATTAGGTATAGAAAACCCATCCCCTTTAAAAATTAGTGTTTTGTCATTAGTACTCCAGAAAATATTGTTAAGAATTCCATTTAAAATACAATTTACATTAATACAGAAATTTTTTTTAAATTTGTTTTTTAGAAGTGTCAATAGTGCATGGTTTTAGTATGTTAGTAAGGTAAAAACTTTGTGTTACTTAAGGTAAATAAACCATATATACTTGTCACATAATCATTTTCTGTTAATATATTTCAACAACAACAAAAAAGTTAAGTAAAAAGGTCTTTCACTTTGAAGAAAATGGTATACTTTAAATGTCTGCATCTTGAAAAATTATCTGGGGGCTACTGCATCCTATCCATTAGGTAATCCAGTTTCATTCTAATGTGCACTGACTACAAACCATTACTGTTACTCCTTTAAAGAGCTAAGAAAGACCTCTAGACTCAAATCCATGCTCAAGTTTATCCCAGACTAACTTTTCAGCAAATAAAGACACTTCTTTTTTTTAGCAGATAAAGAGAATACTTTAGCAGTCTGAACAAAAGCATCGCTTCTGCACTTTAAGACGCACGACCTTCTTTTTCATGTTATGACAACAAACTTTTTGGCCTGAAAAAAGCTGGGTTTTTTTCACCAAAGTGGAATAACATTCTCATCATTGAGGATAAAAGATAAACTACTTTTCAAGTTTTAAATATATAAAATTTCTAATCCATGTCATTACAGCATAACAACCAGTACCTTGCTGAAAAGGGCTAGCTGCAGTCACAGTTGTTCCTGGATTTCTTCCAGCAGCAGGCTTTCTTCCCCTCTGACCTGAGCTGTGACCTGCAGATTTCTTCCCTTTGCTCTCTGACCCTCTAGCCTCTGAAGAATCTTTTCCACTTGAAACGTGTGCAGGGACTTCCTGGAAATTTGCATTTGTAAATCGAGCTGTGGTATCTTCCAATCGCTTCAAGGAGCCTGACATGGAGTTGTTGCTAGTGCTTGTGTATGTCTAGCATTTTGATAAGAGAGAAGAAATAAAAGAAACAGGTCACACAAAAAAATCGAAAAAAAAAAGAACTGTTAAAAGACCCCATTCTTTCAAACAAGCTGAGAAGTGTTCAAATACTAATGTAACCAGAAACAGCAGGAGTTGCAGAAACTGAACCATGAAGATTCTCAGCAAACAACTGAAGTACATAAAATTTCATTTTGCGGAAAAAAATGCATAGAACTAATGGCTTTGGTTGAAATTTTTACTTCACTGAGGTCAATGCATTAATCTCATATCTATGGTTACAGTCTTTACTTATAGTCTATTTAAATAGCATATTGCTATTTTATGCTCAAAATTAAAAATTAAAAACTAACTTTAAATGCTCTTCTGAACATACACATTTTATATAGCTTTTTTTGTGAAGCTGGAAATATTGTTCCATCAGCAGTGGAACTGTTAAAGGCTTCAGAACCTAAGAACTTGCATTTTTAAGACTTTACAATCCTAACACCAAACCAAAATCAATAAGCCCAACTGCCCCTTATGTCTTCCTTTCCCATCATCACATCAGGATTCTCTGCCATCTGAACTGTCCCATTCATCCGGTTCCTTAACTATCAAGTAAAGAAGACATATGAGATCTACTTGGCCAAGACACACCTACTTCAAACCCACTGTCTGATAGGAAGTAAAAGGAAAATACACTCTTGAGTTTCCAGTGCAAATTTCTTCCTCAACCCCCACCTACCCCCAAGAATTCTGGCCCTTCTCCTACACTCATACACTCTTCACAGGGCTTTCAAAAATTTTATCTCTAGGTCCATTATTCCTCTGTTAAATTTTTTCACAACTGCACATATTGATGAATAATAGTCAAAAGAGGTTCACAGAAAGTAATCAGGTGGGCAGGGAAACTGCATGCACAACATTAGAAAACCATACAAAGGAATAGAATTTTCCTCATGACTAAAAAAAAAAGCAGAGATGTAATAGCAGAATTTTAGTAACAGAAGAAAAAAAATGAAAGCAAAGTCAGGAAAAAGGAAAAAACATTCCAGTGTTATTCATACTTAAATCATCTAGTAAAATAGCTGTTTAAAGCTTCTTAAAAAAATATGGATCAAACCTAGAAGCCACTCATCTGTTCAAAATGAGCTTGTTTCTCAGTTCTTTACAGAACAGAATTTAAAATAGTAAAGGCCGCACAAACACATGCCTCTTAAAATTGAGCATATACACACATTTTCCCTTTCCCAAGCGGGACGCTTGTTGAATTTAGGCCTAAAGCAAAACATTTCTTCATCTTTACAAACAGCTTTATATACCAGCTATACAAAGTTTTCCATATTTCACTAAAACAGCTAAGACATTTACATAAACCTTACTTTTCAGTTGCAAATGACAGAAGACAACTAAATAAACAAGCTTTGAGGAAGGCAAAAGTTTCAATCTGTTGCATACCACTCTGTATGAATTACTATCAGCTGCTATAAAAATATACTACAGATTTTCTGTACAACACTGAAGAAAAATCAGTTTGAGTCTGTTAACGGTACGATGTTAAAATAATTTACCTCAAACTCATATATTGGTGTTTCTAATGAAGATGAAGCCAACTCTAAGGCAAGTATAGCAGTTAACTTTTTGAACTATTACGAAGTCCACGGTATGTTCAATTTTGTGGAAACTGGTATGTCACTTGATCTGAATTAAGAAGCAGCAGTTCAAACTCAGGCCATTTGAACAACGAGTTTCCAGACATGCAATAACCCAAACCAAAAGTCAGGCTTCTTCTAGGATCCAAGATTCCTCCTCTTATCAAAAACCTTCCTAGACTAATTCATATCTCCTATCAACTCAGTTAATATTACTTGCAAGGATAATTCTCTATAGATATCAACATAGTTTAATGCTATCTAGTCCCTCTTCCCCATTCCTGCAGGATTTTTTAAATACTTGTTTATTTTAAAGGGAAATAAAGAGTTTAACAGGGCCGTACAGACTGGCCAGGGCTAAGCAGTGACAAGTAAGCATTATTTTGCAAATACTGTGTGAAGATTTGGGTTGACTGCAAGCCTGAGTCCCGCTCTTGGCAGATTCTGGAGAACATGCATGCACATCACAGTTCTGCTTTTTTTGCTCCACCAGCTCTTTGTGCTTCGGAAGGTGCTGTAAAGTGTACTGGAATCTACATGCTTACTCAGCCTATCTTGAACACTAATATGATGCAACATACCCTAAGCCAAGTAAAATTAGTATCATTTGGTTGGCTGGGTTGGTTTTTTCCCCCACAAATTATATTCCTTACTTTAAGGAGTTAATTGCAACAAAGTGCCCTAACCCAGATACACCTACATCAATTCCCTCCAGAATCCCTAAGACATGCAAGAGAATCTAAGGTAAAACTGCAGCAAAACTTTAGCTTATTAAGCTAATTGGTTCATACAATAACCTTCCCACCACTAAACAAACTGCTGTCTAAAATGCTAAGTTCTAACAGGCAAAGATCTGATAGAAATGTTTCAGAAAAACCTTAATATACCATGGCAAAGTTAAATTGTTTGTTCAGTTTGGGTTTTTTTGAGATGAGGAGTACGAATGGCAGGGAGCAAGAACCTGAGGATAGAGGCAGAACACCTTTGGTTATTTACTGAATGGCTTCAGCCTCTGCAGCCCTCCTGAGCTTGTAATGCTGTCCCCTCCCAGCACATGCATTTTCAATGGAATACACTCCTTGAGGCTGCCCCACTGACTGCTCACACTGCAGTCAGTCACCTCCATTTCAGTGCAGACATTCCCCAAAAAGGAGATACCACAGATGCTGTCACTCAATGCCATTCCTGAGTTAGTCTGGGAGGACTTGACTATTTCATGAATGTTAAACCTATTCTCAAAAAACACTCAGTACCTGCTAGTGCAATTACCAAGCTGTGTGTATCAGGGTTCCTCTACGCTTCCCATAAACCAGTCTGCAGGTTTTTTTCCGGAAAGCACACTTTCACATTGCCCACTTGGCGCACAGAGAGCTACTGTCATTTTTACACTCCCCATACATCACTCTGTGTGCCCTGAAGAGTTATATCATCCATCTGCAGCAGGCCTTAAAACTTCCGGGGAAAGACTGAGATTTATGGTAAAGGCATAATAATCATTCTTGCTATACACAGTATGTTCCAAGGCTTGAGTAGCCTTTAGTCCTAATACAGATATGTAAGGCAGTACTCTTGACAAAAATGCCAGAGGGTAAGAGTAGAGTCCAAAACCAACACTGGGTTTTGTGTGGCCAGGTTTTAGTAGTGGGGAGGGGTGGGTGGGTTATAGGAGTGGCTTCTGTGAGAAGCTGCTAGAAGCTTCCCCCAAGTCCAGCAGAGAGAGCCAATGCCAGCCACTCCAACACCATTAGAAATGGTGAAGAAGGAAAAAAAAGTTACTGGGCAGAAGCCACTGCACCCAGAGAAGAGTGGAGTGAGAACATGTGAGAGGAACAACTGTGCAGACACGAAGGTCAGTGCAGAAGGAGGGCGAGGAGGCGCTCCAGGCTCTGGAGCTGAGGTTCCCCTGCAGCCCCTGGTGCAGCCCCTGGTGCATCAGCTGTGCCCCTGCAGCCCATGGAGCACCACAGGGGTGCAGAGATCCATCTGCAGCCCAGGGAGGAGCCCACGCTGGAGCAGGTGGATGCCTGAGGGCTGGGAACTCATGGGAAATCTAGGCTGGAGCAAGGTCCTGGCAGGGACCTGCGGACCTATTGAGAGAGAAGCCCACACTGGAGAAGGTTTCCTGGTAGGACTTGCAAATACAGGGCTGATGGCTCTTCTCCACCAAGAGAAAGGCCAGAAGAAAAGGTAGCACGAGAATTCAAATTCCTAAGTTATACTATTTCTTCTTAAAACATTCTGTATCTATGTCCCAAAAGTGAAAAAACTGCTAGTAGATACATCAAAGAGTAGTCAGGAATTTCTTATTTCAAACTTTTTCAAACTTAACTGATTCAGACTAAAAAACATTTACTGAGGCATTACAGGGATGCACGAAAATGCCTCTCAAAATGGCATGGACTGGAATCTCAGCAAAATTTCTTGAAATTAAATTCTGCAGGACAAATAGGCAATCCACATACACTAACTCACATAATGTAAATCCACAGTTTATTCTGCAGCCTTCCATGATGTTATCTTAAGAAGCCACTCATCCAGATAAAAACATGCTTTAAAGGCATCACTTGCACAAATGGTCATTACCATTATATCACAAAGGATTTAACATCTTTAAAAAGAAAAAACAAATTTCATTTCAAATTTCAGTTCCCCCCACAGCAACACCAGGGTAGCAGAAATGATTATACACCAAAATGAAGTAATGCATTCCAAGCAAAGAGACACTGCTGTGTAACAGACATCAAGTCCAAAACAATTCTGACAATGCTATGTAAAAGGACACATAAAAGTAGCACATTAACACGATATTCTGAACTAAATATTTAACTCAGAAGAAAAAAAAAGCCTGTTTCATTATTACAATTTCAAATTTTTGAGGAACACATTATGAATTTATAACCCAGAAAGACAAATGCATGTAAATAGTGAAGGCAGGACTCAGAAAAAAAAATTATCTGAAGGAACTAGCCACAAAAAAATCACTTCCACATATCCAGTAGATACATTTTAAAAAAACAATCACACTTAGTAACCTCATTTAAAAAAAACTGAAAACCAATTTTCCTGACAATATGAAGCATTATAAAAAGAAGGTAGTAAATGAAGCAGATAAGTTAGGTAAAGAAAACGTACAGGATGCATAAGGCTAAATAAGAAAACTAAAAGGGCACATGTTGATATTTAAATTCCACAGTAAATACTCTGTTTTAATTTAGCTCAGTTATAATTTAACTTCTAGAATTCCAGAGTTTTTATTCACTTTAGTAACTTGCTCTAGCTCACCCCTGTGACTAACCATAGGAGTAAACCTTGTAATTAGGACAAATATAAGGAGAACAAAGCAATTAGAAATAAGCTTAGCAGAAAAAAAGAATCCAACAGTGTCTTTGGCATTAAAAGCATATTCAAATAGGTAGGAGGCAAAAAATAATCAATATTTCAAAATATTTCCTTTAAGTTTTACAAAAATATACATTAATACCACTTTTTGTAAAAACTTATTATGATTATTAGATAATCAAAGTACAAGAGGGATGTAATTCAAAAAAGATAAGATCGTACATAGCATAAAACCTAAGCCAAAGTTGTAAAGTTTATAGGAAGTTCCCACATAAGAAGCCTCTTTTACAGGCTATGAATTTTACAAGTTATCTCAGACTTAAGACGAATATGTTTCAGGCAAATTAATAAAATGAAGTAACAAATCACACAGACCAGTCAATACTACTCAAAGTGTTCAACAACTTAATTTCAAAAAAACCCTTTTACACTCACCAACTGCAATCTCTAATAGCTCTTAAATCAAAACAGCAAAGTGGCAAATTGACTCTACCTTTTCTTCTTTTTTTTAATAGTTCCTGAGAGTTTCAGAAAACCACTGACTACTATCTTACTTGACACAACAGTGTCAAAGAGAATACAGGAGAACCAGAAACAAGACTTAACAGAAGCATGAGTCACAAATAATGGGATGTTAACAGCTATGCATTCTTAACTTAATAATCTTACTATGCAGAATAAAGAAATATGCAAAGCATACTAAAAATCTAACTTTCTTGGAGATTGTTCTTGACATTGATACAACTATTTGAGGGAATACTTCCAGAAACTTCGAGGTGAACTTGGTATTTCAGTCACTTCACCCTGACAAGATCTTGGTGTACCATATGCAGACACACATTTGTTGAGTGTAATGGCTCAGAACCAAAGCACACACAGTTAACATAAGCCTCAACACCTCTGGTAAAACACAATGATCTACGATGATCTATGCAATAATGTTTTCAAACCATGATTGCCTGACTCTGATGTCAAACATTTCCACATGAACGGGACAAATGTTTTCCAACTTTGAGATCAGTAAACCCATTTCTCAATAGTACTGCCCACCCTGTAATGCCAACATTCGTGTCACTGGTGGATAGCAAAGGTGATTCTTGTTGAGTACAATGAGAACTGTCATTATTTAACCCTGGAGTTGGGTATTTGCCAGCATATTATCAGGAAGGAAAGGCCACAGAACCTAACAGAGCAGACTGCTAAAAAGGCAATATGATATTACAAGGATATGAAGCATGAGCTGTAATTTCATAATTACCAGTTTTAAATGTTACAGGTTCAGTGTCAGCTCAGCACACACAAGTAAATTTCAAAGGAAAGACCTTCTAAAACTGCTCAAATTATTAAATATAATTCAATTAAATAAAATTTACTGAAGTATCAGTGGCACCTGACTGGGGTCATTAAACCCCTCATGATTAAAATACAAAACTCTAAGTCTTTCTCTATATGGAAAACTTCAAAGTATTTAGGATTTTACATCATAGGAAAAAATATCAAGCGTGCTTGATAATTATAGAATTTATGCCATTATAAAGCTCCTGTGGAATGATAACACCATGAAATTTCAACATAAGTAATTGAAGTGGAAGAGGAGAAAAAATACATTGACTTACTTTTTCTGTAGTTACAGTAAGAGATGGAACCAAGGATGGTGAGGACTCCGACTGCTTCTTGTATTTTTGTTTGTGTTTATCTTTCTCTTTATATTTCTATAAGTTGTAAAAGAGAATACAAACTAAGTTCAGCTTCATCTTCAACATAACCCATTTTACAGAGCATCAAGTGTCACCAAAATTTAAGAGATGGCAATATAGTTATTTCGAAACCAAATTAAAGTTCTGAAATTTTTATAATATAATTTTTAAAAAGTAAATCAAGTATTTACATTTGCTTTCAAAGTACACAAATTGAAATTCTTCAATTATAGTCAGCATTTATGAATCCACTGGTGTTAATATTCTTTCTGCATTTCTGCACCTCTACAGTATTTTTTGGCTGGATACTAATGTAAATTAATGCAAGGTTTTAGCTTTGGCTCCCCTACTGACATCTCCATGCATAATAATGTGAAATCTGATTTAGATTTCATTCCCCAAAAGGTGCATACATTCTACAGACTAAGTATCTTCCATGGTAAACTGAGTAAAATACCAAAAGCAATACAAGTCAAATGTGCTTTCTATAAGAGCTGAGAATTTAATGCAGTTTTTCTTAATTCTTATTTTTTAAACACGAAATGAAGCATTGGCAGTGTGAATGAAATTGTGCAAACAGAGAGAAAGTAACTTTTTAACCCAGAGCCTTTAGAGTATAAGAAAAGTCTTTCATACCGGTAGAAATCAATTCTTTTAGAGAATTACAGAATCAGACCCAATTTGCATTTGTTTAAACAGTTCAGACAAATACTTAAAAAAAAAAAAACCCCATCTGACAAAACTAACAATTAAACTTAGAGTAAAGGAGTTCAGTAGTTTTACCAGTTTAATCATAAAAAAGTAATTTTTTTCCTTAGTGTTATAATATAGTTTATTTAGACAGCCAATGTCAGAAGATGCAGAAAAACCACAGGTGTGAGAGAAAGTTACTTGTAAGCTACCGGCACTCAAGTATTTTGTTTCTTTAACTATGTATTTGTGACATTTTCATGTACTAAGACAAAACTCTACAGAACTATGGCTATTTGTTCAGAATGACTGTTTCAACAGAAAGCTAGTAAAAAAACCTGCATACATATGGATTGACACAAGGGGTTTAAAAATCCCATTGAGCAGCTTGAAAACATGAAGAACACAAAATATGTGAGTCTGAATAACCATATGAAAACTCAGTGACTGTTTTGCATCTTAAAAATTACCCATTTTGATATTTCTCTATCAAAATGATTATCCAGACTGTCAAAAGAAAACATAATTTGTTCAACAGCAGCTGCACAACCACTCTCACCAAGCACCAGGACAAGATATTGAGGTATGACCAAGTATAAGCTTTTTATTTCAGTCACAATGGAAGAAATATGAGAGACTTATTTCATGGAATCAGCCTAAGACATTAAGAGAATGGGTTCTCAAATTCTCTAATAAAGTAGAATCAGTTAATTGACAACCTAGATGCAAAGCTGAAAGTAAAACACATTTATCTCTACCTTTATGAACTATAAATACCAGCTGACTTAAAGATCACCATGTTTCTAACCAATCTAAACCACTAAACTTACAGCCTAATTTTGCCAGAAAGGAAACAGAGTTTAACCCAGAAAGTTCATTAAAAAATAACAAAGCAATTGTCACCAAAATCTCATGTAAAAATATACTTGCTAGAATACAATAGATAAAGTTCTTTTAATTCTTGTACACTTCTTAAAACTCCAAGGTCGGTCTTTAAAAAGCTCATGGGGATTTCTAGGTTTGGGGGTTTTATACACTGAAGTGAACTTGGGGTTTTTCTCTCACTGTGCCACAGGGATAGAAATATAGAGTTTTTCCTTTGACAATAAAGTGTACAGGTGTCATAAGTACAATGATATACACCATAAGGTAGGATTTAAATTTTTGAAACCTAATATAGGCTTGTTGAAGGAGTTTTAGATCAGAGGTTGATTTGGGGTTTTTTTGTATTTTTCTGTAGGGGAGATAGTATGCCTCCTTTTAGACCTGGAAAATACACATGTGAAAGAAAAAAAAATATGGAGAGGAGGCATTCAAATGCAGTGCCCAGTCTTTTCAATAACATCTTACATTTAACAATCCCAAAAATGCTACCCATACTACCAGAAAAACAAGCAGGGATCAAGAAAAAAAACAGAAGCATCTACACCCAGACTGCCATGTTGTTCATCAAATCTGTTGACCCAAAAGACTTTCACCAGTGCTAGTTACCAAACTACATCATCACACATATGATGTTTAAATAAACTTGAGTAACAATTTCACTGAACCCCAGACAAGCCTCAAGAATGAAGCTATGAAATGGCTAAGCCACTGCCTGAGTTTCTTTAGCTTTTATCATTCTACTAGGAAATTCAAATCACTCTAAAGAATTTTTTTTGTTTATAGTTTTGGAGCCAAGGGGCAATGACTTCAATGTGCTTTAAGATGAAACTTCACAGAAATATCAGTAAACAATAGGAAAACTTTTAAATGAACATGTTTTACAATCTTTTCTGTTGACCTTCTAGTGCTCTCTTACTTTCAGTGTAATTTCATCTAAAAGGCAAAGAAACATAAAATTCTCTTCAAAAGAACAGTTAGGAGAACTTCAAATTACATTTTGCATGTACTGAAATCACTTTGACAGTAGTCTCAACACAAAAGGAGGTGTCAAGAAGAAGGAAAAGGGGACACAAGAACAGCAGGAAGGGAGGGGGCATAAACGAAAGAATTTGCTTAATTTCTGTAAAGTGAAGCATCAGCAACCACATCAAATTCCTCTCCCAGATCCAAAGCACCAGCACAAAGTCTGACAGGACAGTTTACCACGGTCACAGCTTAACACTCAAGGACACTGGAGGGGTAACCCATCCAAAGGCCTTTTGGATACAAATCTCACACTCACAGGACATCTGCTGTCCTTACCTCTACATTCCCTCCTCCTTTAAGTTATACTTCCTCTAATAATTCTCCCTCTATTTTTTCTTTTTACTTTTTTTTCTTCCTAAGGAAAGTTCAGAAGTCTTACTTCTGAATGTGAATTGACTCCAGATGCATATAACATCAAAGAAGTGGAGAACACTTCACTGCAGGAAAACGTTTGAAAGAAATACTCAGATTTTACACTGGTAAGAATAAAAATTTCCAGAACAACCTGCTGAGATGAAGAGACGTAGCTCCCACAGTGCAGTTGCACCCTTTTCTCACCATAAAGATGCATACTAAGTATAACAAGAGTTCTGCAATATCCACTTTGGAATCCAGAAAAGCAAAAGAGGGACACAAATTCCCACAATATTTAACAAATGTGACAGCTTTTAATCAAGTCTGTCTCTAAGGCCATACTAACTAATCATCTCCCCTACCACCAAAAAAAGAACAAACCACTAGCCCTTCATGGACAACTTTACATGCTTCACTTTTGTAAGATCTCTGTTCAGTCATAGCTCTAAAAAATCCCCAGAACACGTATCAGCAGCTCACCAAGATAAACATCCATCCAGAAAGCCACGTGGGAACACCTCATTCTAAGGAAGGTAATCATATCAAATGTCTGACCTCCTACGAGCTTTACAGTAAGGAATATAAAAGGCAGAAATTACTGTTAACAAGGACTGAAAATAATATTGCCAACAACTAAAAGCTAAGGGAGCACTAAGGGCAGGCAGAACCCATTCATATGTTTAAGCATGAGTTCAGATGTTCCAAACACCTATGCAGAGCTGACAAATGCAATATTACATTTTGTAAACCCAAGATTTAGCAGAAGACACAATCGAAGGAAGAATATAATAAAAAAATACAGCACCAGCTACAAAATTAATGAGGGAAATTTTTCATCTTGGTTCACAAATAAGGTAGTTCAGCACACCAGATTTAGGCAGCTTCTGAAATCTTTGTTACTGTAAGAAAAATAAAGTGTGACTGCCGTGCAGCCACTGGGTAAGCAGTTTAACATTATTCAACCTAGAACCTGAAGAGCCCTGATTTATGGTGCAGCTAAGTATCAGTATAAAATACCTAGAGTTCATATGTCATGATTAATCAGAAAGCTTTATTTATCACCAAAGATATCATTTTTTGATTTTGGTTTTTATCTAAAAAAATTATGTAATACCATCTTAATCCCAACACCTACATGCTGCAAGATTAGAAAACAAATAAGGTGCAATATTTTGTAATTCTATAGCACTTTCTGTACATTGGCCTCTTGTGGGGCAGGGGAGAGGGAAATGGAGAAGGCGGAAAAAAGCACATTGATTGCTTTTATTTCTTCCACAAAGATTCAATATACAAAATTATTATATAATATGACTTCATAAATACAGCTCACTTTAGCTCATTTACATGTTGGATCATTCTAAAGGTCAGCATGACATCACTCATTTTCTTTAACATACTTTCAGAGAAACACTTTACCAGACTCCTGAACAAAAATACCATCTCATGGAAATATCAAATTAAGGATACATGTATAACTTCATTGTAGCTCAGATCTGTTACCAACATGTCCTGGTCTCCCACCGGCCAAGCCGTGTGGGCACGTCCAGGTTGTTATTCTATACCACCCACATCATCACTGGGGGACAGAGGTAAGGGATTCTCGCTTCCAGGAAGGCGGGGAGGGGCCTGGCTTCCGGTTGGGAAGCAAAGGTGGCGTGCGGAGGGTCCGCCGACCATTCTGTTCATTCTCTCGGCGGCATCTTGCATGTAAAACACCCTCTCTTTTATACACTTGCTGTTATTACGACTGTAGCTGTTGCTGTTCAGTTTTCTTATGTCATTGTAACTTGTTCTTATCTCAGCCCATAATCCCTAGCTTTTTTATCTCCCACTGGAGGGGGGAGGGAGCAAGCATGGGAGAGTGGAAATAAATTAGGGAATGCCATTCCTAAACCATGACACAACAGAATAGATGTAATCAAATCTATCTTTTCACACGTTGGACTTCAATGTTTGAAAATAATCCAAGTGAACAATAACTTTTCTAGTACAGATGGAGTGGATAAGTTCAGCTTTCTCTTAAATGGCATTATTAATTCATAATATTTCCACATGGAAGTATCATTTAACTTGCTGAAGGTATCTACATTTAATTACAATTAATTTTTGCCTCAAGAATGCACAGCCCTCTCCAATGAGGTTTCCACAGTACTTTATTTCATTAAAATATGTTCTGAAGTGCAGCAGTTAACAGTTCAGTGTTACAAAGGAGAAAAAAACGTTTTCTGACCCTGCTCTCACCTTTTCCAGAACTGTTCAGCTTGTGTGCCCACTCAAACTACTAAAACAGCAGCAACAAAAAACAAAGTGCAGTGTTTTCTGCTTGTTTTAGTGAGCTGTGTTAGTTCTGTGAAGGAACAGGAGAGATGGACAGTAACAGGCACAAGAGGAGGCAGACGCAGAACAGAGAAGAACTCACCTGCTTAGGGAGCAGGAGACTAACTTCTGTTTTGAAAGAATTAAAACACATGCACACTATCAGCAAGCACCAGTGCTTAGTCCTTCAAGACACAACTGCTTGGGTTGACCTTGAATTATTCTGTTTTTATCCCTTCTCTATTACAAAAATGATAAACCTCTACTACCTTTGGTTGTCCCAAGTTTTCAAACTTTAGGAACATCTTCAAATCTATTTTCCTTATTGATTATTGTAATCAAAATCATCTGAATCTCCAAACCACTAATTTTTCAGCTGCTGTTTTTGATTCCCTCAAATAATTCCAATTTATCAGAATGTTCTGTTAGTACAGAGTATTTAGATTGGTGCTTTTGTCATTTATAGGTTTTCTGCACTATCTTTGTGCCACCAAAGACTGTAAATCCAGAGCTGTCAACCATCACAACTAACATCCTGAATGGAAAGCTGCACATAGGTCTTGTTAATCTCCAACAGCAGATCAGCTTGGCCTCTTATTTGGGACTAGGAGCAATAGAACCGTAACAATTCCAGAATGAAAGATGCCCACCGTCCACAAGTTTCAAATTCAAATCCTAATTTATCTGATTTTTACAACAACAACCCTTGCTCAGGCATTCATCTAGTTATCATTTTAAATGGTACAACCCACAGCAGAAAAATTCAATGCAGCAGCAGGGTTGCTGCAGTCACAGTAACAAAAGGAGACAGGCACGGGATAGTTTATAGGGAGAGATTGAACACTATTGCCAGCATTATTCAAACACATACATATGCAGCTCTAAGGATAAAACTTGTTCTTAAGTACCAGTCCTCGATGTAATTACTTAAATATTCAAAAGCCTCACTTAAGTACAGGAATGATGGTCCAAAGTTTCACTGTTAATGGTAAAAAGACTCAAGAATCAATAATAAAAATGCAATCCAAAGCTTCTATGAGGTCCAAGACTACCAGCTCTTAACCAGAATGAGCTACTCTTCTTTTGATATTTAATATTAAAATATGCTTCTTCTGTTTTTTGCACAGTTTAATATTAATGGTTAGTAATGGATACTCAAATGCTACACACTTGAGTAGCACTTTTCAACTTCAAAAATGGTGTAAGACTAAATCAATGCTACTATTTATTGTCAATGCTCAGCTTCATTTATTCCTATAAAAACTGCAAGTATTAAAATTTTAAATTATGTATTATGTTACATGCTGTGAAATACTCCACTGTCTGCAAGGTAACTTAAAGATAACTGTTAAATTTATGTTAAAAAATAGGCAAACAGAATGGCAAACAAAAGTAGTACATTCAATTCTCCTGGCTCAGTCAGCTTAACATTGCAGATCATCTTTAACTGCATACAGTCTACCAGCACACAAAACACTGTACCTGATGAACAGCATATATATTATACATATATGCAGATTCATAAAAAAGTATCTAAAGTACCTTCTAGAAACCATTATAAAGTCAAAGCATTAATAATGTTGTATTAATCTAGGATCCAAAGCAAAGAAAAAAGAGTATCTTAAAGCACCTTTTCATTCTACATCTCTCACAGTTATAGGATTGAAATTGTGCTGGTTTTGAACAGCACAATTTAATTTACTCCACAGTAGTTGGTATGGAGCTGTGCTTTGGATTTGTGCTGAAAACAGTACTGATAACATGGGGATGTTTTCATTTTTGTTGAGCAGAGCTTACACAGAGCCAAAGGCTTTTTCTGCTCCTCATCCCACCCCACTCCACCAGCGAGTGGGCTGCAGGGGCACAAGAACCTGAGAGAAGACAAAACCAGGACAGCTGACCCCAACTGACCAAAAATATCCCGTGCCATGTAGTGTCATGCCCAGTATGTAAAACTCAGTGAAGACGAAGGAGGGGATGACTAAACATCTGCAGTCTTCAGTCACAAGCCCAGTTTTGTTTAATTTAAATCATATGAGCCATCATAGCAAGTGTTTTAAATTTCCCCTTCCTGCTCAGTCCAGAGCAAAGCACTTCAATAGTAGAAAAGAAATTAGGTTAATTCATCTGCTATAAAGTAGTTACTTTATATGCAATATATTCACATTTTTCAGAAGTCAAAAACATATAAAGCTAGTAATCTTGACTAATTTTCATGTAAGTGGCTAAAAAGACTTCCTTTATACAAAGGTCAGTTCCAGATATATTTAGGTCTTTCTTTAGTCCTTCCAAATATAAGACTGCCAGGAACATTAAAGCAAGGTGTTCTTCTACAGCCTCATGGTGGCTTAAATTTTTCCCAAGAAAGCTTGAGGTAAACACCTGGGCCCTGAGAAAATGGGATATTATAATGGAATGTCAAGCAACATATTACCAATCCTATTTATGAGGGATGCAGCCTCATCACTAATCATTTCTAAATAGCATCTCTGCCATAGAAACTAACAATACTTAGGCAGCAGTAATCAGAATATAATGAAGCTATTTATTCTGTAGCTTCAAATTCATCATTACAATTAAATCATACCAAAGGTTTGGTTAAATTTGTTCAGGATTTTTTTTTATTATTATTATACCCTTATATATTTGTTAGTAATTTTGTTAGCAGAGTGTCCAGAAGAGACTAACACATTCTATGAAGGAAAACACAGGCTTTCAGCAGTGTCTGTTTGTAAAAATGACAGTTATCTATCTACATCAACATTTTCAGACCAACCTCTTCTTACTCCAATCTAGTATTCCATATGCACAAACGGATAGCTTTTGAGGTCTGAGAAATAAAAATTGTTCCAAGCCACAACTCATACAGCTACTGCTTGGCAAAAGGAAAAGCTTTAACAATGCCTGCAGATCAGATTATCCAAATTTCCAAAAAACAAAAACGAAAGATAAAGAAGAAACTACAGTGGCCACAGGGCAGGTGGGGTGCCACACACAGAGACACTACTGTATCTGTGAAGAAATATATACATATTTTCATAATATGACAACAATCTAGATTCCAAACAGATTTACAGAAGAGGAAATAAGGAAAGTCACCCTAAAAAATGACCACAGTCCTCCAAGATACTTGATACAGTGTATCAAATATACAGTGTAAGAGATCCCATGCAGAAGGTAATCAAATTTACCAAGAGAATGAGCCTTTATAACACCTACAGTTTACTGACTGAAGATTAGGATTTTGCAAAGAACAGTCTGTTCAACTATAGAATGTGTAAGATTAAAAATGCCAAACAAAGAATCTGTGGCCACAAAAAGTTAGATGATTAACAGCTTTAGGAAACTGCAACTTTTTTCACCGCTGGGTGGTTTTAACTTGAATACTGTTCATTATTCTCATGCCATGAGAAACACTGAATGTGAAATAATAGGTTAGTGCTTCAAACTGCATTGCTTCATGTGGTATTGCAGATCATGAGATCTTTTGGATTACCATGTTTCACTTCATGAAAGCTAGAACAAACTTTAATATCCTATTTCTAGCAAATTTTAAGTCAAAGAAAAGGGCCAGGATTTGCAAAGGCAAGCCACAACATTTACTATTTCTAGAAGGTCTACACTAAAACACTTCCAGAGCACGAGAAGCTGAGCAGCCAGCTAAAAAAAAGCTGATACATCGACTGAACACACTGTTACAAAGTCCCTCCAAGTATACCCTGAGGACTTCACAGGTATTGTGTGGTCAAAGTATTTTCAGTCAAAGTCATTTAAAAACCAAACAAAACAAAACGACAAAAGCAACCCAAAAAACATCAGCCCACCAGCTTACAAGTTTTGTCCATGTGAGTAAAAATCCATGCATGTTATTTTGACAAAACATGACCTGAAATATTACTCTGGTGAAAAACTAAGAAAAAATATGGCAAATATTAGTAAGAGTTTACCTTGCAGTTAATTCTGTAGTCCATAATTCAAGACTGGTTTTTTCTACCAATGTGTTACTAAGAGAAAAAAAGTCTGCCAAAACCCCATATGTTTATTATTTTAGCCATAAATTTTGATTTAGAGGTACAACTGCATCGCAGTGCACAATCTTTTCTGCGTTACCAGATGAAGATCGAACTATTCACCTACACCACTAATAAAAATCTAAAGATACTTTGTAGAAGATAATCCAAGAACAACTGGAGATCAACATCCATCCAAAATGGAAGTGATCTTAAAATCCAAATCAAATATTAAGGAGACTAAGAGTCTGAAGACTGACATTTGTTATTCAATTTCCTTTTACTATAAATATAGCTCCTTTGTACAATACACATTAGGTCAAAGGATTCTTTGATTTCAATTTTTATGTAATGACTTTTAATAATGCAGAACTAAGTTTACTCACAACCACACAAAATTCTATTAAGCTATTAGGATGCACAGGATGTATGCAAGTGAGCATTTTTGCATGTATTCTTAGAGGACTAAAAAAGAGCCAAAGCTTATTTGCATTATTGTGCCATGGTGTGTAATCATGCCCTATTGAATTCAGATGACAATTTTTTTATAGACAATTATTAATCCAGCAGTAAAAAAACCACAAAATAGTAATCATCATAAATTTAAAATTCCTTTCTTAAAAATATGTGATGTCAAATTGTTAAATGGAATATGCCAACATTAGAAATCACCAGTCAGTTATGTTCTTAGTACCCTCACAGGAAGATTCACAGGTGAGTAACAAGGTCTTTTGCCATCACAGAGGGCTTGACCACCAGTTCCAGTAAAATGTGTCAAGAAGAGATGCCAGTTCTTTGATGAGAGAAAAAGATATAGCAGGGCAAAACATAAAAAACTAGATGCAGCTGTTTAACTGCACCGTTGCTAAAATGTGTACTGCTGGTTTTCTTTCCTACGTAGTCACAAAGGATATACAAGAAAAACTCTAGTGGAAAACTAAAGCAAAGGAAGTTGCATGGAAACAGCCTTTCCAACGACTATGTTTCAGTGTGTATCCCAAAACTGATGATAAACAGTAACAGGAAGCTGCACGTACAAATGCACCCAAAAACCTTTCCTTACTGGATGCTAGTACCTCTATTATTATTCTGTGCTTCAGGAACAAGATTTCCTTCAGGCTTTTCATCAAAAATTAAATTTATCAGAAGCGCTACTATTAAGCAGATGTGCCACATAATTAGCAACGACAAATCCACTTACTTTTTTCTCCTTCTCATGGTGTTTATCCTGAGAGTGAGAGGAAGAATCACTTAAACTTTGATCATATGACCTATTAGATCCCCGTTTGCTTTTTTTCTAAAAAGAGAAAATATATTTATGGACAGAGAAAAGGAACCATTTGAATAAATAAAAAGTATAAAGCATTTCAACTGATAAGATGCCTTATTGCTTGAGAAAAAAAAATTCAGTACTTCAGTTACTGAAAAACTGACACTAATAAAATTCACAAGACTATCTCATGTACACCAGGAAAAAAGCCTAACCCTATATCAACTTTTAGACCTCCCACAAATTTACAAGATATGCTTTCCACAGAGAAATGAAATATGCCACTTTTTAAAGGTTAAAAAATGCTAGACACATTTTCATAACATAAAAAAGATGCTGCTGAAGCGAGTATCTCATGAAGCCACAGTGAAGCCCTGACACATGCCTGAAATGCTTTGTGAGGTGGCTGTTTCGTGGCTTCATGACTTATTTATTATTCAAGAGATCTGTCTGTAATATTTTCATTTAAATGGATTAAGAACCAGGATACAGAATGCTGTAGTCATGTATGGGTTTACAAGCAGCACATGTAACTGCCTGTATTTCTGTAATGTCTGAGAGCCTAGTCCGGGACTGAGAATACTTTACGCTAGGCCAGGGTTCTAAATGTTTGTTATTTCATCATAACTGAGGCAGCATTATAGACACTTCAGGATGGTGTTTTGTCAACCAATTTTCAGTGGAATAGTAGATATACACCACCCACCATCTTCAGCAGTAAATACTAAGCACTTGTATTTACCAGGCATTAACAGTCACAATAATCCTAAAGAAACACTGAAACTCTTAAAACAATCCTGCCAGTCTTTCCTCTTCTTACCACTACAGCTTCATAACGGAAAGCTAACTAATCATATGTCAAATATAGAGTTATGTCTTTATCATTAAACTTGCTTTTGAAATAAACATAAATGTTCTCAATCATAGCAGCACTGCAACATTCAAATCAAATACGTAACAGTGTAAGGGCTTGCCTTCACTGCTAAGTAATAGATCACTTTTGTCCTTTTGTATATATTTACCTCAAGATAGTAAAAAAAACCCAACTTAGTTTAGTAAGGCCCTGAAAGCCATGACTTATCTTAATTATGAAGCAAATTCATCAGTATTCACTAGAGCAGAGAGCTTTTAACTTCTAGAAAGCTAAAATGGTTGACTGGCCCCATGTTATCTCACTGCAACCTATTCAAAAGTCACACTAAGTATTCACCTTTTTTAGCAGTGAAAACAAGTAATCTGCAAGTTTAACTGTACTTACAGCAGTATCTGAACATAAGTCCATATATTTTAATACTCATAATTAACATTTTTTAAACATCAGTAAGTCCTTCAAGTCCACACCCTCACACGTGCACTCAGAAACAGTTATCTGGATCTGTCAAACTGGTAAGGAGTGATACGAAAGATCCCAGAGGTCTGATCCAAAACCTAATGAAATATCTGAGACATTTCAACAGGTTTTGTTTGTTCGTTTTTTAAAAATCAAACCTCAAGTCACTTCCTTAAGGCCATGTATAAGAGAACTTATAGGCAGGGAATATCTGCTGGCTACACATTGAGAGAGAGAACAGAAGATATGGGGAGAAGAGTAACAGAAGCAGAAATAAATGGATGGCTTCTTTACTCCAAAATGGACTAAATTCCTAGAAGGCACCTAAACAAATAGCAAAAGAAAACATTACAGGAACTCAATGAAAAAAACCACTAAATGTGCATGCTATTTCTGGCAGAGAGGAAAAACCCACACATCTAGAAAGTAACCACTATAAAAACATTTTCAGCTAGTACTTCTGTAACTGTGATTAAAACATTGTTTTAATGAAATACAACCTACTTTTTGAGCTACATGAAAATATTATTTCTAGTGTTAATGGCAATTCAGAGCGAAAAAAATAAGTCAGTGACATTTATTTATAGAATTTAACAAATACATACCAGTTTATTAAAATGGTATTTACAGTAGCCACAGTATTGGACGTTATCTGCACCATTGCCTTCCTCTTCACAAAGAAGTCCTGCAAACTGTGCACTAAAAATAAACCAAACAACATTCAAGGAAAGCAAATTTACACCAGCTCGTACCACGATATCACAGCTGATAATGTATGGATGCTCATATCTGCAATTAATAAGAGATTTCCACACAAGTGACTTCCAATGGCACATGTCCATAAAACTGACCTTTGTACTCCAGGGAAGAAGATGTATGGTTCACACTTTGGCCTGATGCCTTTTTCAGAGTCTTTAAGCCACTCACACAAGCTTATAGCTTGGAAATCTATACTTACTATGCAGCTACTCCCACAGATATAAACCAAGCAATCTACAAGGATTCTCACCTCAAATTCAAGCCAAAAATTATATATGGAAAGAACAGTTTTAAACAAAACTATACTGCAGATCCAAAGGTTTTTTCAGAAGTTGCATACATCCTTCTCTGATATGCCAGGAAAATCACTTTTTTTTAATTCTGAATAGAACTTGAATTATATAATAAATCAAACCATATTTATTAGTTTAAAATACTATGGCAGGTTAATCTCTTTTAAAAATAACAAGACTTAGCAGTTGCTTTGCCTACTACAATTTTTTCAAATCAATTTTGCTTTTCACCATTTTTAATGTTGATTTATTTTCTTTACCAAAATCAACTTAGATATTGGAAAACCAAATATTCAGTTTCATGTTCTATATCATTTTCATTACCATAATAATGCAATGTTACAGTCAAAATGATGCACGGGAGTATGAAAATTAAAATAACAATATATAAGGTGGTTTATTTTCACTGCTTTTTAAAAATATGTTCTTGGGAAATTCAGAAGTATCACTTCCTAAATACATGCATATCTACAGCAGATACCAACTACAGAAAACATTCAAGAGGGTCTCTTCAAGCAAAGATTTATTGTTCTAAGCTTGGCGTACAAAAACCAAATGGACTAAAACTCATTCTTCATTAGACGTTAGTTTTCTTAATCCCAAATTGATATGCCTTGCCCTGGGTTTTTGCCTTCTGTAGTTGTCACATTTTTCTTCCATTTTTTTTAAACATTAAAGAAGCTTCTCAATATCCCCAACCATAGCACTCTCCTGCTGGATATCATTTTATAGTAAAGACCAAGCTTTTGAATCAAAACATTCTAAAATTTGGCAAGATAAATGTTTTAATTTTTAACGTAATCCTCATGTTCTTCACAGCATTCACTGAAAACAGGGTTTTGGAAGAAAGTAAAAAGATGAAAAGAACTCTTGTATGCATCCAAGGGTTTGAAAGGAAAGGGACCTTGTCATACAAGCACTTAGACGTATACATTTTTTCACATCTGTAAGTAATCCCTTTACATGGTATGCATGCTTTGAGGAACACAATCCATTTTCACCATAAAAAGAAACTTGACATTGATCACATCCAATGAAAAATTAGATGCTTACGAAAGAATAAAACCTGCAACACAGTCAAGTAATTAAAAGAAAAATAAATAAATTAAGAGTTGCCAAGAAATCAGCACTAAAACATAGAAGTAAATCCTTTAAGAGCTGCACAAGACATACAAATTATCACTTAGTTACACTGAAGCAAATACCTTCAAGTAATTTAAGCAGATTTGCAAATACCATTTCCCTGACTGAACTGGGGTAGCAGACAGGTAAAGCCACATATTATGTAGCTAAACAGCCTATATAAACCTGCCAGCTACCTACTGCAAAATAACTCCAGCTGAAATTGAAATAACAAATAATGCCTGTAAATTTTGGGGTGAATTCTTTTTGCCTCCTTTTACATGTTAACGTGCAGTTTAATATAATTATTCAGTCTCTTTTGGAAGTCTATAAAGTGAGACAAGCATCTCCTGAATGCCAGCAAATCTAAATACCTTAAAGTGTAATGAATCAGATGGTGGAGGACACAGCTGTTTTTCTCCAACAGTAACACATGAAATCTGAGTATTTCAGGATAGATCTGTACCATTCAGATAAAAACAGTGAGGTGAATTACCCCAAATGTTTGGAAATCTGTACTGGAATGGGTGTATCTAGTGTATTTTTACATACAGCTCAGTAATCTTCCCTCTGATTTACTAAAAGTAAGCATCAAAATCAGTTAGCAGGTAAATAATGTCTACCCACTCCCCTATCCTAATAAATATCATCTAAGAAAAATAACATAAGACCAAGAAAAAAAGCCAACCCCCCCTAAACCTTACTCAGAGAAGCACACACCATTTCATACAACCCAAGGGAGTATTACCAGACAGCTTTTGCAGCACAGCAATATCTACGCTGCCACTGCCATATTGTTAGTAAACCCTTTTATAATAAAAGCAAATCACTTTACTGTATTTCTTTACTCAAAAATGTACTAAATAAAATACGTTTATTCATCACACTGTGTGCATTGACTCCTTCTGGACCATCAGAGATATTAAATAATAAAATATACTTACCATGTTACGTGAAAAGCTTGTCGACATCCATGCTTATTACATGTCATACAAGCACCAGTGGCTGCTTTACTTTCTCTGCCTTGTTCATCACAAATATAGCATGTCTATCAAAGAGAAAATACTTAACATGATAAGAAGAATACAAATAAGTTCTGTGTTACAGAAGATTCTAGGCTGAGAACTGGATTCTGCAGCTAAGCCTGTATGAGAACTTTTTTATGAAAGTCTAATTCTGCTTGTTTGCAAAAGGAGATCACCTGGTAGACTCTTGGATTCTGTGTAACACTTCACCAGTGTTAAGGCAGTACAAATACTAATTTACTTACATTCCATACCACTATTCAACTACCCAAATGGTTAAACAGCCAAGGGTTAACAGCATTAGGCTTCAAGACTGTCCTTGCCTTCAGGTTTGTGTTTATGTCCTTTTAAGTCTCAATTATTTTCACATTCATTTAGCAGAATCTGTATTGGTGGCATTCAGAAACATCAAATTAGACTGAGTGCCTACTGGTACAATATACCATACAGTATACATAAGTGTGTCTACACAGTTACACACAGAAAAACTGCACACTTGAAATTTTTTCGTATGTTGGGTGCAAAGAATTTTCAGAAGTGTCATAGCATGCTTCAGTATACATATGATGCTCAGTTACTTTTAATAAAACTGGTGTTTAAAAGAACTCTAATTTCAGCATGACTTGGACAGCCCCATAAACATCTTGGAAACCAATCAAGCAAGAAGCTTCTGCAAACAACACTTAAATAAGTATATCAAACCCAATTCAACCTCCAAAACAAGCTGAAATGAAACCAACCTATCTAGTATCTGAAAATCTTTTTGTAGAATTTTTGTCATTTTATTTGTTTTACTGGGATTCTACGGCAATTTTTAGCATTTTCAAAAACATTCTCAGTAAAACAGAATAAAAAATTTAAGATGAAAGAAGTCCAAATTCCTTCTCATTACTCAATACTTTCTCTTGTTTTTTTTAACATATGGCCAGTAAACATGCTGTACAGAAGTTTGCTACTATACCAGGCATCGCTACAATCCCTCACCAGCATTCCAGAGAGAAATATCAGGCAAAACTAAATCTGTTTCCATTTTTTCCTGTCCAAATTACCGAAACACCATTTAGAAAGATTCTATATCACGTTACATTTATACGCAAAGTGTAACAATTTAAGAACAGATTCTTAATGAAAGTATCATTCAGCACTGGGGCAATTAAGTGTTTGTTTTTAAATGAGAGAGAACCTTGCTGAGTAATAAACATAAATGACACACGGCTTCCTCTGTAGAAATCCCATTACAAGATCTCAGATGAGAAAAGATAAACTTTTTTACGTAAAAAGAAAATTGTCTATATTTTAATTTATTGCAATTTTATCATAACCTCCCTTCAGTGCAGCAGAGAATGAGTAGAATAATAAAAAATAAATAACACCAACCAAGGTAGTAGAAAACACAATTAAAAAAATGGACCAAGATACCACTGAAATAAATAAATATATATATATATAATGCAATAATAATTATATATATATATATAATGCAAAACCAGCATTACTTAGACATGAAAATGACTGAAATTCTGAGTTCAGAACAGCCTTTTACGGAGAGTTTTAGAACACTTAACATGAGATGTCAGCTACCTAAAGCATTTTTGTTAATATACAAGGCTTGAAGGTAGGCAAGTCATTCTTGTACAGTTTCCACAAGACTTTAAAGAAGCATTCCACCCAATAGCTAATATATCCTAAAATCATACCCTATATCCTAACATTTGAAAGATCAGAAAGGGGATAATCCTGCTTAATTCTTTGCCTTGCTTCTTTTGTACATCAAGGTGGTGTATACTGATAATTCAGTTGTTTGACAGGGTCTGAGACTGGCTGCTTTTTAGCTTTCCATACCATGACCTGACACATTCAGGTTTTAGGGACAAACAAGGTCATGGTCTATCAACCTCATCTTAGTCATTATATTAATTGTAAGTAACTTCAAAGTAAGATACTTCTATAAACAGAGAGCTCAACAGACCTCATAAAACTCAATCTTCATTTACTTTCTGGGTTTTTTTCAGAATTCTGTTTAAAGTTCTTTATTTTTTTCCACACCAAAGCACAGAAAGAAAAGCAATACAAGCATTCCACTTAGTAGGGATGTAGGCCCCATTTCTTCAGCATTTACCCTACATAGAGGGTCTGCATTTCAGGACTTCTTAAACCAATTTACAGTAAAATGACTGAAAAATCACAACAAACAACCAGCTACATTACGAACAAGTTTAAACACAACAGGGTAGACTGCTTACTAGTTTTAACAAGCTCAAACTGTATTTCCTACAACAGTCACTAGAAATATAAAACCTGTTTCCTAGTCTTTCATATGAAACAGGGCCAAAGAAGGTTCCATGACGAACAGTAAGTTCTCTATAGCTGAGGTCTCAACTTATACCTTCTCTTGGACACACAACAATTCCAGAAGCCTGAGAGCCTTTGTCTTTCTTTCACAAGGAAGACTTTCATGCATTTGCAAATCAATGCAAATGCTACACCTCCAAAACCTCTGGAATGTGGAAGTTTAAAACTCTCAGTGTCCCACCACCTACAGTGGCACTGCTCTTCCAAGCTCTTAAAGGAAGAGAGTACTCTGACTTCTCCCAAATTCATTGGAAAAGAACCTTTTGACTCAGCAAGAAAATTTTACTCAAAAAACCACAACAAATATCTTAGTTTCTTTAAAGGCAAAATACACATTTTGCAAAGCTGCCTTTATGTTTCTGCCAATACTTTCCCTTCAAAGATTCAAAATGTAAACCTTCTTTGCAAAAGCAAAGACAGAAGGAAAGATAAGGCAAAAAACCACCTTATAAAGCAAAAAGTAATTCAAGAAATAGTTTACTCTAACAGCTACTCAATGGCACTCCCTGATCGCAGAATCAAACCTCGGAATTGTATGGAAATTTCTCATTGTTGCAGCAAGTGCTGAAAGAGAAGTCTAACAGCTGCCTTCACTACCAGGCAAATCAAATGCACTTATTTTTTTATCAGTTCTTAGAAGAGATTCCTAAAATCCGTAATTATATTCAATTATCACATAGTTTCAAATGAACCTGAAAGAGACAAATAAAGCTGACATAAAACAAAAAGATACTATCCATGCATAACCATCCAAGAACAAACACCTACTAAATAGAAGGGCAACTAATAATCCATTTCTTTTTGGAAGCAACTGTATAGGAAGAGCTTTCCTGATAGCCAACCCACTAAATAAATCATTCAGTAGATCTGTTATGTAATGTGATGGTTTTTACCCCAGAAGGAGGCAAACTTCAGGAAAATAGCAGCCAAATGTCTCTGTATTGACAAGCCTCATGCTTTAGTGTCTGCTGCATTTCTTCTTGCATTTAAGATTACTGTACTTGGTAATTCTGCATATTTCCCAGTGTTTAGTAAAGGAAAAAGTGCACAGAAAAAAATCATGGTAAATTAAGCACTATCTCCTGGCAGAACTCCAAAGATGTTTATTTTAAAGACCACTATATAAATTTTCCCTCCTGGTAACTTTCTTTGGCCTCTATTTTCCCCTGATTCTATGTGCTAGTGCACTGTTTCATTGCTTTGCCTTTTGGATTTTTTATTTAAAGTCTCACCACACTTTATAAAACATTCCATCTCAATGACACTTATTTAGGAGCAGTTCTTTTATAAGCAAATAATCCCACTAAAGTGAATGTTGTTTACAAAGGCAAAAGTCCTTTCCAAATGTCCTCTGCAAACTTCTGTCTTAATATATTAGCATACCTTTTCTTCCTAAAAGGAATGCTTATGAACTTATTTATGTTCATATCAACACTTAAAACAGCAGGACTTTGTGGTAATCAATAATAACATTTCAAATAAACTGTAACAGTATTTTAATGTATAGGAAATATTTCACATTCCTTTCAAAATGAACTGTTATTCAAAGATCACAATATTTTTAATTAACAAAATAGTCCCTAATCAGTAAAAGACTAATGAGACATGGCAGATAACGTTACAGCTTAATTTAATAATATAGCTTTATTAATTCTTCAATTTACCATAAAGTCACAGCAGAAAACATAGAGCAGTACTGCACACATATGTTAATTTTATATAAAGCGCATTCTAAGAAGTGTAGTTTTATATTATTAAAGCTCACAAATTTTAAAATAAATACATGGGATATAAAAAGACATATAATTATACCTTATTATAACGATCATGAGGAACAGACTGCAACACGATAGGTTCCATTGTAGAAACATTTGCAAACTGCACCTCGGGAATGTACAGAGCACAAACCACATGAGCCCAACCTACAAAAAGTTATAATTGTATTTAATTTTAATGTTTTCTAGAAGCTCAAAAGACATTTCAATTATAGTACAAAGAATCTTTTGCAACACTTTTTCTTCTACTTTAACTGTTTAGAATATTACAGGCATTATGTTTACCTTTCATTTTTGTTATCCAAAGTTTAAATGAGCTGTAATACATTTTTTAATTTAGTCAAGGGAGAATTTATACAAGTAATACTCCATGAAATTCAAATACTAATGATTTATACAGTGACACACAAACGGAAAAACAGATTAGTCTTAAAATTTCTTGGATTAACAGTCATTGCATAAAAGCTATGCAAATTCCTGCAAAAGGGAAATATCATCTGACCAAATTAATATTCAAGGAAGCCTTACCATCATAGGAAACTTCTATGTATAATTTTTACTTAAACAATGTCATTCTGATTAGAATAGACTCCTGTTTTCTTTCTACAGAAGGAAATCCCAACACATACACACACCCCCACATAGCCCTCTGTGAAATCTCTTCCTTCTGTAAAGGTGTGCCCAGCTCATTTTTTCATAGGAATACAAACTCCTATATCCAGTCCTATTCTAACTCATTCATTTGGGGGCATCAATAAATGGTTAGTTACTTACCATACTGACTTTAACAACATTTTGAGAAACCAAGGTTCCTAACTGCCTAACACTTGGTTGGATGAGGCTGGGGGGAAACACCAATTCTACTACTTGGAAGTCTTTTTTCAATACTAAGATGCTGAGAGTTGTTGGTTTGTTCCAGTGGACGACTGTTTGCTGTGACTGTTAATTTAGCAGAAGCTGCTATACAGCTAACCCAACATATTGCTATACTGACACTAATAACAGGATTATTAAGAGTAATAACACCTCATCTGAAAGTGAATTTGCTGTGGCTAATCATTTGACGTGAATTCTGCCCTTTCCCAAGAGGAAAACTAAAGTCTCTCATCAAAAGACCTTCAGTATGCTTTAAAAATAACTGTGCTTTCCTCGTACCCAGGCTTACTTGTATGCAAACATTAAGGACATAAAATGACAGACTCATATAATTAGATGATCTAGCAGATTATTAGATTAGGCAAGCAAAGTAAATTATCACTGTGTAAATGCATGCTATAATGAAAGAAAAAGACAACAGTAATAAAAAAAACCCACACAAACCCTACCATACTGCCTCACTGCAGGTCTTTTTGAGATTTGTTTTCATCTTGGATTTTCTCTTCTCAACTACTCTAATGAATCTAAAGGGTTTTTATTTCTTCACCTAAGTGTACTTTGATTCAAACTGAGCTAAACACAAAACTGTATTTGCTTACAGTAGTATTGTTGACACTCTGGAATGATATTTAGAATAAAGAGCACATATGCCATTCCAGAGGCTTTTCTTAAGGCACAAATCTTCTCCAGTTGCTTCCAATGGATCTGTTTTCCCCCTTCCTGTTTACTAAATTGGTAGTTATAATTTCTATAGAAAACGAAAAGTGCATGCACACAACAGTATATCACACATATCATGCTAGTATTTCAACTGCAACTAAATACAATATCTCTGCTGCTTCATTATTTTATTCACAGATAGTTTCACTAAGTAAGTGTTATAAGGGCTTTTCTAAGATTTGCAAACTGCAAGTGCCAGAGTCATTTTACTGAAGAGAAATAAATGTTAACATGGTGTTAATGGAAATATTTATCTTTAAAAAGAAACACCATTCATCTAATAAAGCCATTAAGCCAATAGAAAAGTGACACTAAGATTTGGGAAAAAAAACCTTCTTCAGTTAGCTACACATAATCAGATGGCAAAAGCTTTTATTTCAGATGTAATTAAACCTGTACTCCAGTTACCCTTACACATAATGAAAAATTATTATGTAAATATACAAAATATACCAGACATTAAAAAAAATCACTTACTAAGCCAACTGAAATTTAGGTAAAGAATTTTCACTACAAGAAACCAGTTTCAGAAGTAACTTTACCTGAATACTGCTTCATAACTATCCAAAAAACCTGAAAACCCAAACCCTATAAGCTTAACATACTGCTATTTCCAAAATACAAAGCACACATCCGGGATACCTGTGGGCAGTGGCCCCCTTTCATCTTTCATGGGAACAAACCCAGTATCTATACAATGAAACAAATGACATACCACAGCAGTAATGCACTTTTTGAACAAGGGGTCAGTAAGAGCCCAGAGAACTGACAATAAGGGACATTTTCCATTGGTTTCCATCTGGCACCTTCAGATTCCAGATAATCTGACCTTGCTGAAAAATCACAGTCTGTTCAACAATAATTTAACCATAATGGTGGTTGCAGCATTCCTATTACCAGCCTCAAATGCCTCCATCAAAAAGAAGTCTAACTCCAGGACCAGTTCCCACTAGGATTCACACGCCCTGTACACAACTTCTTAAATATTCTTTTGTCCAAAGTTTAATTGGTGAAGAAATATAGAATTCTTAGAGAGCAACAACCAGCTCACCTGGAAAAGTCTAAAGAGACAAAGGAGCAGCAGCTGTCCCTGAAGAAAGAGTAAGGAAGGTATTTTTCCATAACAAGTGTGGTTAAGGACTGGTTGTCTAAAGGTGCTGTGGAATCTCCATCTTTGAAGAACTCAACGTCTCTAGACTCCTCCACAAAATTTTTGAACTTAAGGGAGGTCAAGCAGATTCAGTTTTGCCATGTAAGGACCAAACAGTAGTGGAGGAAAATGGAAAAGGAAGCAAACAACCACCATTTTCTTAAGCATCAAAAGACTACTTGCAATTGTTACAAGGATAAGCGTTAGAAGTCAGGACACCTACAGCCAAACAAAGTGAGTGTGAGACCTCTCCTCTGTCTCACTGATGAAAGAAGGAGCTACTAGCATGGAAACAGACTTCTTACGTTTTCTGCAAAAAGAGTGCTCTTGAACAAATAACACAGCGCAAGAACTCCTTCCCAACCCTCTGCTGACACTTCTTTCTCTTGTAGACAACTACTCTCCAGCTGAGCACAGAGCTCAGAATCCCAACAGAATAAAGAACCTATTGCCATGTCCAGAGTTGAGTGCTTCTGTCTACTGTTTCCTACTGGATGACAATTGCCTACTTTGTCTGCAGAGATAATGAAACATTCTAAAGAGACATCCATTCAAACTGTACATAAAAGCCCAAAAAGTTAGAAAGCATTTAAAAGGATTTATGATATTAAAGACAACATTAAATTCATATTTTTCAATTTATTCCATCCAAGCCATAAAGACTGCACTATAAACTTCCTATTCAAATCACTTGTTACATTATTCTTAGGCGACTGTAATTTCATCAGCAACTATCCATCTTTCCTTCCCACCTAGGAATGAAAAAATCATCATTACATCCAGTCCTTTTGAGCTTTACAAATGTTTAACTGTGAAAAATACTGCTGTACATCCATGTTTTAGATTTTAAAATAAAAACCTCCAATAGCACTGTTCTACACATTCAACAACATGTAAAATATTCTCACTACTTTCTGTTGCAACTGAAATCATTTTATCAGCATTCCTCTTCAGCCAAATATCCCACAGAAATAACAGCAGGATACTCTTATTTCGTCCTAATTGTTCTCCAAAGTTAGCCAGGAAACTTGTGCCATTTTTGAGATCACTTTTGTTCCAAATGAGTTTATTAAACCCATTTTTATAAACCATATCATTTACTGTTTAAATCAATTACAAGCTTCCATTCACTTTAATTGTGCATGGTTTGAATCCAAACAAATGGCCACAGATTTTATTATTCACTTTAATTTTACTTATGAAACTTGCAGTAATTGCTAACAAACTATTCCCACTAAATACTTCAATTCACTTTTGTGACTTCAATTTACTTTTGGACTTCTGCCCTTCCAGGACAACTTTAACTGGAAGGGAGGGACATACATTTTTGCAAATGCAGGTATTGGCAGCTTGCAAAATGTTCTGAAAATTTTCTCTATACTCAAGATTACTTTGTTTCATTTTGGTTTTGTTATTTACCTTACTATTTTTCAAGCTTTGAGAAAGTGGCCATTTGACATATGTGCCTTCTCAGTAATAGTATTTTTACCAGACAACAATGCCTGGCTTGCTTACTTTAAATAAACTTAATTTCTTTTTTTTTTAAACTAAAGCCTAAAAAATTTATTACAACTATTCAAATCAGCCATCAAGTTTGCTTGTTTCTGTGCATTCTTATCAGAACTGCTTTCTCTGAAACTGCTGGAAAAAGCCCCTCAGGCTACCACGGACTGACAGACTCAGTGCCTTTTTTGCTTTAAGCAATCCAATATTCTACAATAATCGATGTCTCCATCCAGAAACTGTAAAACATCATCAGTTTTTAGTTTTTACTTACTGGTGATAGACAAATTAAAGTTCGAAATATTTACTTCAACTGTGCTTTCAAGTTCAATAACTTCAGGAAACGCTGCTTACATTTAAAGAAAATGCTTTCTAAGAAAACATCACATAAATATAACTAAGACATTTTCTTTTGAAGAGATTTTAGAAACAACTTCTACCAATGTTAAAACAACATCAAAAACCACACATAAGCTAATTCCAAGATCTACTTCAGTAACAACCATTTTTTCCAATATCAGATATTGGAAATTCTTGCTGAAAAGTCTTCGAAGTTTAAATACAGCTTATGAAACTTCCAGTATTTCACTTGAGTCCTTTTTAATTGTGATTTATCCCTCAGAAAGACACTCTACTGAATTTTGCCAATTTTTAAGTTTCGTTCTAGGTCACAAAATGTTTAATTACCAGCATAGAACTAGCCAAATTTTACCAGTCTTTCACTGAGATTTTTATTTCCAGTGCCTGATTTTTCACTCAGTGAAAACCTAGCAGTACATATTTAGCAGGTATAATTTCATTGTACATTGTTCATTAACATTCAGAGCAACAACGCTCAGACTCCAGACCCCTAGCTGATCTATCCTAATGTGACAGAGAACAAGGAACTCCTAACAATTTCATTACCAGCAGACACAAGACTGTTGCCAACAAAGAACCTTAAAAGTAGAAGCAAACTCAACCAAAGTAAGCTAAAATTAACAAAGAAAACTCAGGAAGATAAATAATACAGAGTATGTTAGCCATCTAACTAAATTTTTGCCTTTACAACTACTGCTTAATTGCCCAGAACTCGATTCACAAGCACTTTCACCATAAATAAGCTCACGGTACTTTTAAATAATTTTCCAGTGCAAATTTTGCTTTGATAGTCTTTTAAGTCATATTCACAAAATAACAGCAACTGACTCACAATCCAACCTACCATCCAGACCAAAGGAAGCACATGTCTAGCTTATGAATTAACAGACAGAAAAGGGACTAGACCAGCGCTACGCAGACACAGAGCAGGGACTACACTACGTCCCATGGTCAATGCTGAAGCTGTGCTGCAAAGCACTAATGGACTGCAGAGGACAAAATCATGAAGTCACTCTGAGCTCCAGCCACAAGAGAGCTCTGGGATATGATCATCATCTCCTAACTGTGCATCAGCTCCAGAGCAAAATTTGATTACGCATTCTGACTAAGTTCCTAAAGAGTCCTTTATATCTCATTAAAGAAGTTTTACTTTATTTCTAACTACAGCTCACTTCCAAACCAAGTGAATGTATTTATTATTGCAGCAGGTGCCTATTGAAATGTTAGTTTCTTATTAGAGTTCCTCCAAGTTGTCATTTAAGGATAGGCCTCAATCCGTTTCAACTATGGACTGTCAATAAAAAGTAGGGTCTCACTTTACTCTTCACTTTCAACTGTACATTCTTGCCCTCTCCCTGCAGTAGGAGTTTGCCAAGTGGCAGGGTAAATAATTTCTTTTTCATCTGATTAATAAATCTGTGGGAAACTGAAAAGTTTACCTTCCAGCAAGATCAGTAAATAGGTTGATGCAATCCACACTGAGGTTATATGATTACCATACACAAAACCACCACTGAAGAAACACCCAGTCATGGGAAAACCACAGTCCACACTCCCTTCAGCAGAGGTCAGCAGCTGTCCTAGATTATATGAAAATTGCACCTTCCCTTTCCACAACTATCAGACCTGCTGGCTGACTCCAAGACTGAGCTCTATCCAACTCTGCTGGATTTCAAAGGTGTACGTGAGACCATTACTGCTACTATTTACCAACAGGAAAGATTAAGTACTATTTTAAACCTTTAGTTAAGTATCTCCTCATTAAGGCATTTCATACACTTTAGTTTTGACTCTGCTCTTCCTTTTCTGCAAAAACAAGAAAATCTGCAGAAAATAAATCCGTCAGCTTAAGTTACTGTCTTTTTCTTACTTTATTAAATACAGGTTTAGAGTTTGCTATTGTTAATATAGCATTATTCACTATATTGTTTGATCCACTCTTCAAAAAGATGGGTAAAAAGAAGGTGCTCATACTAACTGCTAGAGCTCTCATCACTGTGGTTGGTAGTCAACCTTATCACTGGTATAGAATGGACAACTTCTGCTAGAAAAGTAAAAAAATATTATTTGTCTATGAAGAAAAGGCGCTTCATCCCACAGAGTCCTACTACTGAATTTCACCAAACTCTCGATTTAGAAAAATCTGCTCCTGAACTAAAGAACTGATTCACTTTCAGTCATCACTCAGCAGCACAACAAATAATTTGTTTTTAAAACAGCTACAGATAAAGTTCCATTGGTCCACTGAAGAAGCTAATAGTTTTAATAATTTTATCCAGTATGCTGTGGAATTAATGAGTTTCTCCCACCTCCCTCAAGAAATCTTTTCATACAACAAAAGGAAGAAATGTCATAAATAAGCACCTAAAACTTAAAAAAAAAATTCTAAATATACATTATGATTATTAGCAATATAAATCATAAATATACAATATCAAATCGATAAATATACAATATATTATATAGTAATACATATATTTTTATTACTAAAATATTTTAAGTTTATTATCAAGTTTTACTGTCTTTCCCAGTAAAAAAAAAAATAAATACACACTCCTGCAAATCTGCTCACAAGGACCAGAACATTTGTAGCTAAGCACTTGCAAAATGCATATACCTCTGTGTGTACATATGACATTACACCATCCACATTCTTAGACATTAACACCAAGAAAACTCATCAGAACAGTAAGACAGGGAGAGCTGCTGACTCTAATAATAACAACAGCTACAGGAAAACCTAGCATATAATGTTTTTATAGACTAGGGAGATCCTGATGCTAACCCATGGGGTGGGAAGAGGGCCTGGACATTACACAAAACCACCACATTGTTATCTGGCCTTTTCCCAAGCAGCTGCATGAAAGAAGTCTTGGTGAAAAGTCACACAAAGAATGCTGTTACACAGCATTCCTGATCATCATCCACTGGAATCAGATTTCAAAGTAACAACTTATACAGAAAAATCAAGCCTTTTAGGCTTACAGAAATTCATGGACAAAGGTAACTGCAAGAAAACTATTTAATTGGGAGATGCACAATATTAGATACAAGTGAACAATCTGCTTAAAAAACAGACTGCACATTCAGTATTATGAGAAGATAAAAGAATTGGGATTCAAAAAACTATAATCACTTCAAATGGTCATGATTTTATTTTCTCCTCACTGAGTGTCAAAAATCCAAAGGAAATTACTGCAAAAGTTAAAGAAACATTACTGAACTGAAAGGCTCAAAACTGCCAAACGTCAACAATTCTCAAGTATCTTTAAAGAAATGCTCACTTGTCACTGTTCTGTTTTTCAAAACAATGTGTTTATAGTTTATGCAACTCCTAATCCACATACAAGAGTACCAAGCTAAAGAAAAATTAATCTTTCAATAGCCTTCTTACACATAAGACAGCAAATCAATAAGCAACTCATATACATATCAAGTTTTATAATTTTAAAAAACTTTTATATTCAGTCATGTTTAAAAACACAAAGATGCCCCTAAATAAACATGAATACCAAATTTATCACGGAATTATGTCAATAAATGTATTCAAAGAGAAAAGTTCCTTTGTCAATTAAATCTTACTTTTCTACTTTTTATCAATAGGAAATTAATAAATAAAAAAGTGTAAAAAAACTAGTAAATAGCTTAATATAATTCATAGAACACCAATCTATGAACACTGAAGAAATCCTAATGTTTATATAAAAACAAAGACCACAAAATCCACATATAGGGAAGAATATTTTTGTTCACAAAACCTAACCATAGCTGTAAGAAAGTCATGGATATTAGGCAAACAAAATAATAAAACTTATTCAAAGCTTCTTCCTAAAATTTCTGGCAAATGCCCCACTCATAACTGTGCAATATCCCACTACTTTTAACAAATTAATTAAATAAAATGTGCAGCTAAACACAGTTAACTCCTAATAATCCTTAGGATAGATAAAACTCATTGGCAGACAAGCCACATCATGGATACTAGTTCAGGTTACACTCTGCTAAATCCAAGTGTATTGTTTCCAAGATCTGTGCAAGTGCAGGAGCAGAATGACCACTTTCACACAGTGTGCAGAGACCGAACAAACATGTGCAAACAGACCTTAGCTGCTTCTGTTCAGGGTCAGTTCAGGTCTTGACAATGGAAAGCACAGGAGGGACACTGAAGCAGACTAGAATATATTCTGCTCAAATCTAGACAGAATTCTCTCTTTGGGCTCACTACAGGTTCTGATTACAGCAGCAGCAGCCACCATCCCAAAGCCAAGAATGGATGCACTCTCCAGTGTACCCAAAGAGGTTACAGGAAGGAGTACTGGAAAGGTGAGCACAGAATAACTGATCTTTGCCACTTCCTGTCACTTCACAAGTGCCAAGTGGTATCAAATAAAACCACAAGATAACAGGTTCAGAACAAACTGGTGTACACTTTGACACATTGTGCAGCTCAACTGCAAAATGCCTTTCCACACAACATTATGGACACTAAACCTTCATACAGAAGGGAACACCCTAATAGTGTGATGGAACTCTTCTTTTATTAAACACAAAAATACCATCTCTGGTTCAAGAAGGCCCAAACCATAAATATTTATAGGCTGGGAAAGTATTCAGAGAAGGCACATGAGAACCTTCCCAAGAATCTAGTCCATGGTGATAAAAAGAGCAGGCCAAATGTTATTCAGCCTCCACGATATGCTCCTCTCCTCTTATTATCTCTCCTGTTGTCACTTTTACGTTCTAAGATCCATGACAGTACTGCTCCAAAAATACTGTGTTTAAGGTATCACTGAAAACTGTAAGTCTGTATTTGCCACAGATGATACTAGAGAATTCAACATTAACCCTTGGCAACTGTAATGATAAGCACAATCAACGCACAGTAGATGGCTTCAACCAGAGATACAGAACCTAAAAAGCAAATCTAAAGAAAAGGTGATCACCAGAAGGTCAGATAAGCAGCAACAGGCCAGTAAAAGGAAAGGGAGCAGGAGGAAAAATGTACACAAAGGAACCTCACACCATTTGGGAGTAGGAGGTAGGGACAAAAAACCTCACAGAATACCAACACAACCACACCATACACCACCATAATGTATAGTCAATTGTTAATACTTAGAGTCCATTTAAAATACTTATAAAAAACACGAGTTTGATTCCCAAACTTCTTTGTCACACATTACAGTGCGCCAGAGTTCTTAAAGGCAAGATAACACCTTTACAGAAGGGCTGTAAGATTAGGCTGCCTTCAGCTACAGTTGTGTGACTATGAGTGAAGACAGCCAATGTACAGGCTGCTTCTGAAAGAACAGTCCTGGCCATCCCCTTACACCAGCAATAGCATGGGGGGCTGGGGCAGGGAAATGACTCCATGCAGTAGCAGCATCTCACCACAGGTTAAGAAAATCACGGAACCCTACAGTAAAAGCTCACTAGACCATTAAGATTCCTGACATAAAAGAAAACACAGTACCTTCAAGGCCCAAAACACATTTCTTCACCTTATTAAAAAGTAAATATCCAGAAGACTGTTAAAAAAAAAAATCTACAAGATCAGCAGATCATGTGTGAGCTCAGCTATCTGCATATTCAAAACAAAAACTGCGTTGGTTTTCTGGCTACAAAATGAAGTTACTTGTTGCCAGAAGACAGAAGGAAGTATAACTTTATATCACTGACATAAAATCAGCAATTTCTTCACTTGTTCTGAAACTCTAAGACCATTTATTTCTATACTTAGAGAAGGAGACTCCATAATTACAAGTTTATAAAGCTAGATCCTTAGAAGATTTTATCAGAAATCTTTGTTTCAAAGTTTCTTCAGGAAACCTGCATCATTTTATCATTTCACTTGGCAGTAAATGGTGTAACAGCATTAAAAAAATTTAAGTATTAACATACTGTAAATGCCATTTTCAACTGGAAAGCCCAGTACATGATCTTCAACAATATTTCCTTAAGTTTGAAAATCTTCTGACACAACATCTTGTTAGACAACTCTTCGAAGGAAAGTTCAGGTCAAGAATGTAGATTTCTGAAATGCAACACCAGTCAGAGGTTGTTTTTTCCAAGGTTCATATCCTTCTGTAAAGCTGTTATTTAAAGGACATTCGGTCCATTTCTGTGTTGAACACCATGGACATGGTCTGTTACTGAGGTCTGTTACTGAGGATGTTTTCAGAAGGAAATATAAATTCTTAAGCCTCTCACCCTATGAGATTTTCACTATGATGAAAATACTTGGGCATTAAAATTATAGTACACTGTAACATCTTTGCTATTTAAACTTAAATAATTTCAATCTTATACAGTAACTCACTTTCAGACAAGAATTTATAATTACAATAGAGCCATAAGAGAGATAACTAATAGGATGCTCAGATCTTCAATGCACACTGTCAAAATAAGTTCTCAAGACTTTATGCAAAGGAAAAGTTTCAAAACCAACACAGACAACAGCAAAGCATTCCCAAATGCTACTTGAATACTACCTGAAAACACAAAGTTTATTGTATATTTCAATTGATTTGAGGATTCCTTATTAGTTATTTCCTAAAAAAGAGAAAGTGTTCAGCTGCCATTTCTGAAGAAATGAATTCCACACGGCCTTGTATCAACCTGTCTTGAGAGGAATGCTGAGGAAAAGGAATAAAACTAAAGTACTGAACTGGTACTTAAAATGATAGTTTCACTGACACATGACAACACAGCCTCAATACAATCTCCCAACACACACAAACAGCACCAAGTTCACTAAGGTGTGTGAGAGAGCAGACACTAGAATGGTAAACCTGCAGCATACACTGAATGAAGCAGTCCAAGGGTAGACAAGGGAAAGGGTAGATCATCCCAAAAATGAGCAGGCTCTGTGTTCCTGCAACTCAACTGCAACAGAAATACCAAGCTGCATCGACACTAAGTTAAGGTGTAATTAGCTGAATATTATGTATACAGCATAAAATCTGCAGAATACAATTTACATAGACACAGACTATGCAGATTACATAGACTGTCTAAATGAAATCCATAATCCGGATCAACACCTTCTCCTCTCACAAGGGAAAGGGCTCAGTATCAAACTGACCAAGGCTATTTACAGATAAATGATGGATGGGAATTTAGAAGTATCTAGTAAAGAGAGAAGAAGGGATTCCAGAAGGGATTGAAAAGTTCATTGCAATTTTTCACTCATATCACCCAGCTATTAGTACAAACATAACCAAGACAGGCTACTCAGTGGATATCTTCTCTAGCAGTTCTACTCAGCAGGAGCAGAACTGATGATAACCTGAACGGTGAAATTAGAAAGATGCAAAGGAGGGGTAATCACTACTGCAGATTTCCAGCTCTAACTTTTTTGTTACAGACCCTATTAGTAAATCAGGCATGAAAGAGCCATCCTTTGAAAATGCACTGGTGCATTTAGTCTGGGCTATAGACATAAAAATTCCACTCTCCTCTGTGAATGGTGCGCTTTTAACAGCTTTCTATAAATGCTCGGGCTCCAACTAAATACATTTAAAGTTTATCCACTTTACACATTAAAATCTTATGTTAAAATGCCATTCTTCTCTTCTTTCTTCCTAAAAATGAAACTAAGAATAATGGTAGATGTTCTCAAACTAAATTCAACCTAAATTGAACAAATAAAAGTTACTGTAAAACAGTTATCTCTTTCCAAACCAGCCAGTGTTTTTACTTATGCTTAGGTTCCCTATAATTTTTTTTCCACAGATTTTTTTCCCTCATACAAAATAAGAGAGTTCACAAAAAGGAAGAATAAAACTTACCCCCATTATCTGTTCTCTTTAAAGCACCATCCTTATGAGGGCATAATTCACATCTCTAGGAAAAAAAGCAAAAATAAAATAAAAAAATGGAATGATCATAGGAGCATTGAAAAAGAAACCACACACATCAAAACTGATATCTGACATTAAGGAAGCTACCATTCTTTAAAAGTGAATGGGTGTGTCTCCCCTTAACCTTTATTTGAATATTACGGTTAGTTTGTGACAAATGAAGCTTTCTTCTCTAGATCTTGAAACTATGACATACATTAAAGCTACTCGCAGCTCTAGCTCCAAGATTTTATTTCTGGATTCCATTCTCTGGAATTCTGGAGACAGGCCTCCAAAAACTATAGCATGGGATAGACTTACATGCTGAGAAACTTGGACACAGTCCAAAAACTCCCTACCATATTTCCTTCTCCTACGATGCCTGTATTGACCAAGGTGTTCAATCACAAAGGTGTGCCATGGATGTCATCAGCACATGTGCACACACTGCTGACTGCACAGTCTCTGCTGACTCTCACTCATTCTGAGAGCCTAAAAAACCTCTCATTTTCTGCCTCAGAAAAAGGAGGTCAGAAGTTGACTCATCCCTAAAATTCTTCAAGACTGCATGTCTGGAAATAAGCATTTTGACATAACATTCTTCCGACATACTGCAAGATCACAATAGAACAGTCTTTCTGCTACCACTGCCTCCTATCAAGTTCCTAATATCAAGTTTATCTCTAAGTGTCCTAGGGCAGTGTGAACCAATTCCAAACCAGAGATGACAGAAAGGGAACAGGTTTGACACACATACCACTTCAAATGCTCCAAATGACATGCAGAGGAAAATCATTATAGGAGATCCTATACTTGGGAATCACCTTAATGCAAACTTTATGTGTGCCCAGATTAGGGACAACTCAAAGCATACCACCCTAACAAGCTTTTTAAGCAAAGGAAAAATAGTCTGATAATCAGATGCAAACTTACCACCACATCCTCCAAACTGAGAGGGGCACCTGCCATTAGCACAGATTTTCTCCGTGCTCCCTGAACAGTGCTATTCTCCATTACCAGCTAACTAACAACACAGCAGATATAGGAGCCTATGATGATAAAAGAGCCTCAGAAACAGGTTGTGCAAACTTATGTGAGGCACTAGAAATTCCATTCCTGAAATTCATATAGCTAAAGTACATCTTCATGACTATCTTAACCTTTAGGACTAACTCTCTTAACCTATGAGAAAATTTATATTAGCAGCAAAGAGGCTTTCACAAAAAGCAGAAGAGAAAAAAATTATTTTTGTTCAGTGTATTGGTATAGAAAGCTGCACACAAAAAGAAAAATCTTTAGGATTCTAGCCTTTTGTCTTCTGTTTCACTCATCTGTCCCTTACATTCACTCACTAAAATGAGCAGCAATCTATCAAAAGGCAGCATTAAGTCTATGGTGAAATTAAGATATAAAAGTGGTTGAAAACTTCTGAATCATTCTGTAAGATGCCTCTAGACTGGGAGCATTACATCTTTTTCTTTTTTTTTTAAATTCAAGACACTAAAATGAACTGATCAGTTCATTTTGAACAAAATCCTACATATGCAGTATATATGTGAGCTAAGTTGTATCTTAACAGTTCAGCTCTCCAAACATTAAATACTAAGTGCTGCAAGACACACAGTAGTAGTAGTTTCATTTCAGTGAATATATCATACACTGACCAGATTCCTAATGTAAGAAGCCTGGTATATATTCACAGTAACAGTGCATTAAAGTTTGTTCCCACCCCAAAGCTGCAAGCTGGCAGCTTAAAGCCAGTGAGAAGACAATGATATATCTGAGACAAGGGAAGCTTCTAGCATAGTCTACCCTGCCCCACCTCTGCAAGCCTGTGGAAGTTTGACATATACTTTCACTAGTGGCAAAACAAGTTTAGGAGGTTCTCTTCTTCCCTCCACCACTCCCTCAGCTGCTGACACAATTATCTGTATAGGGCTGCCCCTTAAACCAGATCAGTGATGTGGAGTGAAATGAACTTTTTAACATTTTTATTTCAGGTTATATCACTGATGCAATTTAAGCATAAACCCACAATCAGTTGCACCAGCAAAACTGAAGACAGGGAGCCACAGCACTGCAGCATTAATAATTAAAAAGTTAGCAAGCTTCTTGAGCAAACTTCACCACAAAATAAATCAAAATGATTCCATGACACTAAGCTGCAAGGAACTAAACCAGTCCTTTATGCAGAAGAGTTAAACACAGTCCATACACTCTCATCAGAGCTCAGCTTCACCTGATTTATTTTTGTCTCCTATTGCCAAGAGGACTCAGGTCCATTAGGCCTTCCCCAATTACTTCTCTGCAGTCCTGGCTGCAATCTGAGAAGATGGAAGACAGAAAACTGAAGTGGAGGAGGGAACTTTGATAGCAGGAGAAAACTTCAGTGCAGAGAGTTCTGAAGAGTATCCTCCTACTGGCAGGGAGCAGGATGCCCGCACTCACCCCGCTGGAGATGGGTAACTCTGCAGTGATATCTACACTCTAATGACACAGAGCACTTCTGGTACCATGAATTCTGGGTACAATCTGAGATAAAGTAGCACCCTTGAAAATTAATACACCAGATAGTGATCCCTTCTACTCCCTTCTCTGGTTATGAATCTAAATCCTTCTCAGCCTCCACACTCTCAGATTCTAATCTGTCACCCACTTCTGCTCTGCCAAATTACAATATACACCACATAGTAACACCAGTAGCTTTGCCAGGTGGGAACAGCAAACCTCATCCCTTAGCAAATTATCCTTTTATTTTACACTTTATTAATAGTTCTGAAATGGATGGAATAAAGTTTTAACCTTTTTGTCATGTATGTTGATGATGAAACAAGTACATGGAAGAATGTGACCATTCATACAGATGGTCTCTAATATTTAAGCACACGGAGCATGGCAGGGCTCTTTTCTCCGGTTGTGTGTTTTGAGTCTTATCTCTAGCAAAGGATTTCTGACACAGATTTATTGTCTGAGCATTCAAAAACACTGTGGGGAACTACTAAACTAGCTGTGGGGGGCGGAGGGGGCGGGTAGCAGGGGCGGACATAACACTCACAAGATACCACAGCATAAATACAGCAAGCTGCTATGACTGATCAACAATTCAGATAAACATCAGCAGGTTAAGCTGTGCAAATGTGAAGACTACAGAGGCTGACTGTGATCCAAGACAATAACCATATCCTTTGGTGTGCTGAAGGGCACTAGTCCTATAGTAAGGAGGTGCAGCAGGTACAGTCAGCTGAAGTAGATCTGAAGAGGAGTGAAAAAGACACAAATACTGGCTGAAGAAACACTGAATGAAGTTGTAGAACATATCATCATCCCTTTCCTTTCTGTCCTTACAGAGTGTAACATGGACATCTCATTTTTGCAGCTCTTTGGTGGAAGAGCCTAGTTCATGGATCTAGCTTCTGTTCAAGCAGAACTGGGGTGAACTCTCGGCAGGAATTGCTTTGGACTATGAGGTCTCCTGTAGAGGACTAAAGTAAAACCACTCTCAAAGCTATGCAGCTGGAACAGTCTGACAGTGCGACTGTCACAACTCACTTCTGAGCTACATAAAAAGCATCTTAATTAAGCAAACGAAGACTGATCCTATAACCTTGGCGTTCAGGCAAATGGAGACTGCCTGGGCCTGATGAAAAACCCACTGCTTCCTGAGGAGTCCAATCTTTAAAACATCACCCAGCAGAGAACTAAAGTGGTCAGAAGCATGAGAGACCCATGCAAACGGTGAAAGAAATGTTTATTTCCCTGACATTATTAAAAAGTAAAAATAACCAAGAAGAAATAAAGAACGGTAAAAAAAAAAAAGACGCAAGGTATCCGCTGAAGATATCCATCAAAAAAGTTCCAAGACTGAAGGTGAAAATAAGAGAAGAATAAGCTAAATACTTCCAATTTCCTATACTGAATCAGTTACAGTCCAACTTGGCTCCATGCATTGTGGCACAAAGTGTTCTCCCTCTATTTTAAATGAAAATGCCTTTCCATTTTAACTAGGACTAAGAGCTACCTTAACCAGAAGTGGATAATATCAGACAAATCTAATTACTCACATCTTTTTGGTTAACCTAACTCTACCAATTTTTCAACTGGAAAGGTATAGAGAAGCTGATTTAATCCAAGAAACTACCTTATTCATATTGAATGAAGAACAAAAGGCACGTGGCAGATAGGAAAGACAGAGACAGGAACAAGACTATACAAGTAGGAGAGAAGAAAGCAAATAATAATAGGAATATAACATTGTTCTTCCCCCAGGGTTCTGTAAATTTGGAGCACATTCATAAAGCATCATCTGCAGACATCCATTATATGCTGTCTCTTGTTATAAGAAAACAAAGGTCAAAGAATTCTTGTGCAGGTAATTTACTGGATTCGGTCCAAGCTAGGCCAATGGAACCAGTCACCTAAATAATGACTGTCAACCAAGTAAAGTCCTGCAGGACTGAATTCCCAGCATTGCAATGAGGCAATAAAATGTGTCTCTCAATATGACCTGTTAACCTAAATAACTCAAGAAGATCTACAGCAGATTAAACAGACCACAGTTCCTTAAAGTTAGCCTAGAAATCAGGCTGCAGTTCCAGCTGACTTTACTTCAGGCTCTTTAAGGTAACATAATTGAACACTGCTGCCAGGAGAGGATCACTGGCCTTCCCCTGCTGTGTACTTCCTTCTGCCTTCCTTGCTCTGGGAAAAGGATTCAATTGACTATATGAAAATCCTAATCGGCAATCTAAAAATAATTTTTTTTTTCAGCCAGATCACTTCTTTGAGCCACCTTTCCATAAGGCCATATGCAACAATGTCAGACAACAAACGTAACAGGAACACAGATAGGGAGGTGGGAAGGAGATGAAGGATATAACTATCCTGGTTCAAGAGGTGGCATCACCTACACTGGCTATAAATGAGAGTGGAAGTCCAATCAAAGGCCTTATTTTAAATAATAAATAAATAAATTTCAAGAAAACATACACCACACCTGAAACAGATTAATTTAATGTTGGTAGTAATATAGACAGATTTCTCAGGCCCAGATCCAGACATATTTATTAGGTCAATTTTATTTTGATATTTCCCTGATATTCATACATTCCAAGACTTTTAACAGGCATCAGCCATATACACAAACTGTTTAGTTTAGAAGCTTATTTTCCTTGCCAAGGTGTACTGTACCCAGCATGACACACTTCCAGAACAGTTTTTATTCTCCAAAGTACGTTTTGATCACAGAATTACTGTTTCATATTGCTTGACAACAGGAAAAAAAAACAAAAAACCAAAACCCCAAACCCCAACAGTATTTAACTTAAAGAAACAACTTTAAGATACTGCAATACATGATCCATAAAGTTACAAATAACAAAATAGTTATATAAAATCAGCATCACAGTTCTTGAAACCTGACACAACCTCTTCCAATTCTTTCATTAACAGGAGTTAAAAGTTGTCAGACAAAACATTTTATTCTGCTGCTCCTGTTATTCATTATTTAAACATTAAAATTATTTAAATGTTGCAAATTTTAGTTCACATTCTAGTGAAAACATGAGCTGGAAGACAGAGACGAGGAACAGAATCAAGACCCCATAATCCAGGAGGAAATGGTCAGCGACCTGCTATGCCACTTATCCACAAATCCATGGGGCTGGATGGGATCCACATGAGGTTACTGAGGGAGCTGGCAGAGGAGCTTGCAACTTTCAACCATTTACCAGCAGCCCTGGCTAACCAGGGGGGTCGCAGTTGACTGGAGGTTAGCAAACACGACACCTATCTACAAGAAAGGATGGAAGGAAGATCCAGAAAATTACAGGCCTATCAGCCTGACCTCAGTGCTGGGGAGGTCACAAAGTAGATCACCCTGAGTGCCATCACAAGGCATGTGCAGAACAACCAGGGAAATCAAGCCCAGCCAGCATGGGCAGGTCCTGCTTGACCAACCTGATCTCCTTCTGTGACAAGGTGACCCATTTAGTGGGTGAGGAAAAGGCTCTGGATGTGTCTACCTGGACTTTAGTAAAGCCTTTGGCATAGTTTCCCACAGCATCTCCTGGAGAAACTGCCTGCTCATGGCTTGGCTGGGTGTGCTCTTCACTGGCTAAAAAACTGTCTGGATGGCCGGGCCCAGAGCGTTGGTGAATGGAGTCACATCCAGCTGGCACCTGGTCATCGGGGGTGTTCCCCAGGGATCAGTGTTGGGGCCAGTCCTGTTTAACATCTTTATTGATGATCTGGACAAGGGAATCGAGGGCACCCTCAGTCACTTTACAGACACACCAAGATCAGGGGGAATGTTTGATCTGCTGGTGGGCAAGAAGGCTCAACAATGGGATCCGGACAGGCTGGATCGATGGGAAGAGACCAACGGTAGGAGGTTCAACAAGGCCAAGTGCCGGGTCCTGCCCTTGGGTCACAACAACCCCGTGCAACTCTACAGGCTGGGAGAAGAGTGGCTGGAAAGCTGCCCAGCAGAAAAGCACCCGGGGGTGCTGGTCAACAGCAGCTGAACATGAGCCAGCAGTGCCCAGGGACCAAGAAGGCCAGTGGCATCCTGGCCTGTATCAGCCATAGTGTGGCCAGCAGGACCAGGACAGTGATTGTCCCTCTGTACCCGGCACTGCTGAGGCTGCATCTCCAATCCTGTGTTGAGTTTTGGGCCCCTCACTACAAGAAGGACACTGAGGTGCTGGAGCGTGTCCCGAGAAGGGCAACAAAGCTGGTGAAGGGTCTGGAGTACAAATCTGATGAGGAGCAGCTGAGGGAGCTGGGGGTGTTCAGCCTGGAGAAAAGGAGGATCAGGGCAGACCTTATAGCTTTCTAACACTACGTAAAAGGAGGACAGAGGAAGGTGGGGGTCAGTCTCTTCTCCCAGGTAACAAGTGACAGGACAAGAGGAAACAACCTCAAGTTGCGTCAGAGGAGGTTTAGATTTTAAGAAAAATTTCTTCACTGAAAGGGTGGTCAGCCATTGGAACATGCTACCCAGGGAAGTGGCAGTATCACCATCCCTGAAGTGTTCAAAAGACATGTGAATGTGGTACTCGGGGACATCGTTTAGCAGTGAACACAGTGGTGCTGGGTTAACAGTTGGATTCAATGATAGGTTTTTTCCAACCTTAACCATTGTTTAATTCTATGAATCCATCAAATTCTTATGACTTTTTTTAAATTAATCTAGGAGGAAAGAGTCTATTGCCAAGCAGAAGTCCTTTTATTACTTTACTTCTGAATTTGCTTTCAAATACATCTATTTTACAGCATGCCATGCTGCTGGGTGTTTCTATATATATCTAAATGCTCTAACTCAACACACTTCACCAAAGCACATGGACAGATTTCTAAAGGTAAGCAAAGCAAAGCAGCTGATCAGAGAGTTACTTTCTAATCAATGGCTTTCCAAGTGGCAGCCCCTGATGCTCTGAACCCTGACTCCCATTTATCAGTAGCTGTAAAAATCTTGCAGCACAACTGACTGTGTCTAGGTACACATCTCCCAAGTTCTGTGCTACAGCTTCACCTGCCTCTACCAGTATTCCATACCATTTTGTTTCATCCTGGGGTGTTACCAGAAAGAAACATACATACATCTAAAAATCCCAATCCTACAGACATCAAATATGCTATGTATATACATATAGTACTTATATAGTACTACTTCAGATAATACCTTAATAATAATAAAATAATACCTTCATAATAATATAATACCGTAATAATATCTTAATACAGGTTTAAAAATGGTTTAGAAGGGTAAAGATCTTGATTTAGGTAGTTATTTTAGTTAATGTAAAACAATTTAATGCTGGTAGACACATACTCATTGCTGTCAAAAACACAAAAGTCCTGGGAAAAGAAAAAGATGTCTAGAAAACAGCTCTAACAGCTCTGGATACGAAGCTTAGTACAAATCACGTCTAGAGTTTCAGTTATACCAATGCTGCACATACGTCACCCTACCTATACATAACTATTTGAAGCTCTTCATTCACTTTTTTGATGAAAAACTATCTTTTAAGCTCAAAACATTTTTTTTATTTATTTTCCTTCTTCCCTAAAGGATGTGAAATGAGTATTCAATTTTCTCCAGAGCAAAGAGTTATATTTTTTAATTTCCTTTTATACTTTCCACATCCCTCTTACCCTAATGTGTTTCCTTTGATAAGAAAAAAAAATTAAAAATAACACATGCACGTTGCAATGAAAATGCTGAAAATAGGAAAAATTCTGTTTTCCCCCAATACACCCAGAAAAATTTGGGATAATTTTAGTGATTACTTTGTGTTAGATTCAGGCAAATATGGTATTAACAAGCAATGCAAACATAGCTCTGTCTATAAAGAGACGCCATATTCTAAAGACACTTCAATAAAAGTGTGCTAATTAAAATTAAGAACCAGAGACAACTAGATAATACTTAATAAAAAAACCTAACTCAAATTCAGCCAATCAGAGGCTATCTACAGTAGAACAAATACTTTAAAGCCTACAAAGGAACACTTTTTGCAAAATCCAACAACAAAAAGAAAAAGCCACCGATAATTTGCAGAGCGGTGCAAACCAGTACGCTGGTGCCAAGACATTTTTATCTGGAAATTTAGATCTTGGCATAAATTCTATCAATAGATGAGAATTCACAGGCAGTTTGTACAACAACAGATCCAGCAACAGGATGTGCACCAGACTGACCATGTCTACATCTGCTGGCAATAACCTACCCCAGCCCTCAGAACACAGTGACATCTCATCCTTCCATTCACTCCTTCAAACCATCTTCTATGAAGCAAAATCACTGCTGCCAACATACAAAGACTAACCAGAGAAGATCAACCTCTCAGCCCTTGAAGTCTCCAGAAAGTCCAATAAAATGCATAAGCATTCCCAGCAGCTGCTGAAAATTACAGAACCTCTACTCACATCAAACTTAGGCTATCTATTCATACCAAATCTTTTTACTCTGTTGTTTTACTGATCTTTTCGTTGGTGGTTTTTTTTTCCTTAAAACCAGTTAGGTACTCTGAAAATTTCCATAAGAGTTTATTTCTATTTTAACACCCATGCTTTGTAATACTTGGCAGAATCACAAGTTCATTTTTCACTTGCTCAGTACAGCAAAAAGGATGAATTGCATATCCCTTTTCCAAAAGCTTCTTTATGAATGATCCAGCCAAAGAAGAAACTGCCATCTACAAAACCAAATCCACATTTTCTTCAGTTTCTAAACTACAGTAGGATAGCAATATACCTTATCAATTGTCTTAACCTGCAGCATCTTAAGACCTTACTTGTAAACTCACAAAACACCCACCTTCACTATTTTGATCTAAATGGCTCTATAAATGATAGCTTGCAACCATGCAACGATCTGAAGCAGAAGTCAGCGAGTAGCTAACTACAGAATTTTTCAAATTATCCAAAGAGAAGCAAACAAAAGTTCTAATGATTCCAACCTATGATTCACCCCAGACTCCAGCGTTTATAAACCACAGTGAAGAACCAACAGGAATCAAAAGATCATCTGCCACATCCAAGAATCCCCAACTGGCTGACACCACTAATAGAGCAAACGAACGCATGCTGTCAGTTATTCTCTTCCAAAGTGCTATGTTCTGCAACTTGACAACTTAGGAAATTAAGTCATCTCCATCTTCAAATAACCATTTCTTGATGCTGACAAATTTGCCAAATCTCTGCCCCATGTCTATTCAGTCATCTGTCCCAGGAGAAGGAAAGAACTTTTTTTTAAAGCAGACAGTTGACAAGTAAAAGAAAAACAGACTGACTACCTGAAGCATTTTGGGTTTTATACCTGGATAAATTAAAGAGACTCAACCTAGTTCTTTTTATCAAGGCATCAGATAAAAATATATGCAGATTCAGTTAGCTCTGTCAAAAACATCTACTATAGATAATAAATTTGCAGACTATGACAAGAAGATTAGAGGCACTCAACATGCAAATCAGCATTCTTCCAAGACTGTAAGGTGATAGATAAGGCCATACAAAAGAAATAAAAAAAAAACCTCCTGATGGCTTCCTGGAAAACCCCAGCATCTGGGGAGACATTCCCAGAATCTCATAAAGGATTAAACCGAAGACAGGAGTGATATGGAGATAACACAGCCTTTTTTTGCAAACATCCTGGCTGCTGGGAACTTAGAAGTGGACCCTTAGGCCTACTTAGGCCTATTTCATCTGTCTATCACCCCAAAATTAGTTTACTGACTATAGCCACTCAAACGGCTTAAGAAAAAGGTACAAAAAGAGAGTGAACATAAGCAAAAATCGCAGAGAAGTTCCATCGACTCTGTGGAGGTAACCAATGGGCTACCTTTTCTTCCTCCACCTTTTCAGGACACTTTGGGGTGAGTGATTGCTTTATATGTATACACTAATTTTATTTTTGCTCCATAGTACTTTAAAATTTTTACTTATTACTTCCTTGTAAGTTGATTTTGCTTTATAGTGTAGACTTAAGTTTTTTGTTTTACTTATTCTTTGTAAACTGTCTTACTTATTTGTAAGCTGCTTTTGCTTTAGGGCGTGTGCCTATGCTTTGCATTATTATTATTACTACATAGTTTAAGTGTGTTTTTGCAGTTAGATCCTATTCCAGACACGACAAACCCCATAAACTGTCACAAATTTGTATTAATAAACATGTTACTTAGTGAACTGTTAGAGTGAGTCCTTTTTTAGGTGCTGACAGTTTCGTTGATGGTGAAATAACTCATAGGAGAAACCTGCTGAGGGGTTTTTATACCGCTTTTTATAAAAGGACTGCACTTAAGAGTATCAAATGTCCTGTCCGCCTCGGCAAACCTGTTAATCAAAGGGTGTCATTAGGTGAGATGCTAACAGACTGTTTTGGACATTAAAAGGCTTTGATCTCCTGGGAGTGGGATGCTGATAGACAAAAAGTTAATTAATACAGGTTGGACAGAAAATTCTTCTTTTCTGCCCCTTTTAACATGACACGAGATCATCACACATACTACAGGTGACAATCATACTTTTACTCAGCATATGTAAGATAACTAGAAGAGAGAGAACATCGAGTACAGTGTAACATGGTGATGACACACAGCTTATATCATGATCTGGCTACTCCAACTTCAGAAGTCCAAAACCGTAAATCTCCCATACATATTAAAGACTAGTAAGCCCTGCTAGATGTTGCAAGAATCCAGAATATAAACATACACAAAGCTTGTAAGATTCACACATTGATCTTTAGTGGAAAGTACCATGGGGGCTATGAGAAATGCCTGTCACATTTGGAAGCATTTCCAACTAGACATCCAAGTTTTTTTTACCGGTCTGAAAGTGTGCTACTGACCCAATTCAATCTACATTAAGAAAATACAGTATGTAGTAGTTCACTTCAGTGTTCTTCTGCAACATACCACAGTTTTATCCTAAAGATTCCTAGCATGCATTTTAAGTGAGGTTTCTCACAGCTGAGAAATTGTTTACTTTAGAGACTACTTCTCCCAGTGAATACAATGGAACAAACAGTCATAAAACATTTCCACATAAGAATTAAGCAATTCCTGTAAGGGAAAATGTTTTGCTCTGTTCTCGCTTCAGTTAGTAATTCTGCCACAGAATCTTTAGACCATTTACTAAAGTACCTGCTGTATTGACATCTATGTTAAAATATTTTTGATCAAGTAGTACTTGAGTGATGGAACACTGCTTTAAAGCCTGAATACTCTATGTATCCCTAATTAGCATAATGTAATTATAAATTACTGCACAAATTACATGTACATTTAGGTAAACTGTAGCTAATCAAAACTTGAAAAAAAAAGGTAGTAGACCTTTTGTGCTGTAATGAAGTGCTTCAAGTAAGTTTATGAACTCAGCTGTGTATTTAGAAACCAAGTAACAAATATGCACACAAGAAGGGAAAAATGCAGCACACTCAAAAAAACCTCATGAAGGAAGTACAGTCAGAAATGGCTTTAATACTCCCACTGTGATATGCAGGGGAAAGTACACAGAAACTATACTGCACTTCTGCAGCACCTTCTGCACTCCTTGTACTCCTAACCTTAATGACCAGACACTATGCAATGCTAAGCAAGTCTGTCACCTTTTGAATTGCAGTACTGTAAGGTTATGGGTCTGTGTTCACTACATACACCAACAAATACTGCACAGGAAAAAGTATTTTCTTGTACTTAAGAAATGCAAAGCAACAACACTTACCTACTATATCATGGACCAGTAACACACATCACTCAATCAACAGTATTTCAAGATATGAATTTTCACCTTCACCCCAATCAGAACAACACACATTCTCCACAATCATTCCGGTTTTCTCCCTCTAACTCTGTTTTTCTCTCTCTAGCTCTGTTCAGTCCAAAGTTTGCCCACTACCTCTCCCAATTACTATCCTTATCTTGACTTCCTCATGCCCCATCTGTGGTACCAAGACAGTCTGTAGTGAGTTGATCCTGGCTGGATGCCAAGTGCCCATCCAAGTGTCTGTTACTCCCCTCCTCAGCTGGACAGGGGAGAGAAACTGAACAAAAGGCTCTTGGGTCAACATAAGGACAAGGAGAGATCACTCACCAGTTACAGTTATGGGTAAAGCAGACTCAACTTGGGAAAAAATTACCAATCAAATCAAATTTTATTACCAATCAAATCAGAGTAGGGTAATGAGAAAATAAAAACTAAATCTTAAAACACCTTCTCCCTACCCTTCGCTTCTTCCCAGGCTCAACTTCAACCCCCATTTCACCACCTAGCCCCCCCCCCCTCCCGCCACACAGGGGGATGGGTAATGGCAACTGTGAGCAGTTTATCACACGCTGCTGTCCCTTCCTCCTCAGCAGAACTCCTCACACTCTTCCCCTGCTCCAGCATGGGGTTCCTCCCACAGGAGACATTCCTCCACCAACTTCTCCAACATTAGTCCTTCCCACGGACTGCAGTTCACAAACTGCTCCAGCACGAGCCCCTCCAACGGGAAGCAGTCCCATAGGAAGACTGCGCCAGTATGAAATCCCCACAGGGCCGCAAGTCCTGCCAGCAAACCTCCTCCAGCATGGGCCTCTCCACATGGGTCCACAATTCCTGCCAGAAGCCTGTTCCACTGCAGGCTTCCCATGCCTTCTTCACACACATCTACCTGTTCTAGTGTGGGGTCCTCCACGGGCTGCAGGTGGATCTCTGCTCTGCTGTTGGCCTCCATGGACCACAGGAGAATCTCAGCCTGCCTTCCCAGAGTCTTCACCACTGGCTGCAGGGGAATCTCAGCTCTGGTGCCTGAAGCACCTCCTCCCTTCCCCTCCTTCTCCACTGACCTTGGTGTCTGCAGAGTTGTTTCTCTTACATATTCTGACTCCTCTCTCCGGCTGCAGTTTCTATTGCTCAGGGGGTTTTTATCTGTTCTTAAATGTGTTATCTCAGAGGCACTGCCACAGTTGCTGATTGGTTCGGCCTTGGCCAGCAGCGGGTCCGTCCTGCAGCCGATCAGCTTTGGCTCTGTCAGACGTGGGAAGCTTCTGCAGCTTCTCAGAGAAATCACTCCTGTAGCCCCCTCGCTAACAAAATTTTGTCATACAAACCCAATACAACAATGTTCTGCATAAGTACCTTTAGCAGACGTTTTATTCAAGATATCCAGCTACAAACTAACATTCACTGCCTTCTAGACTGCACAGTCATTCATAAAAGGTAAGATTGTGTTTCTGTAAAAGCCATACAAATAACAAAAGCACAAAGATCAATTTTTCTGTTGCACACTCAAAACTAAAGCAATTTTTTCACTAATATTTGTTACAGTATTCTCAAAAGTAAGTGTAGTAATATTCTTATATAAAGTGTCCTTCACGAAAAATTATGGATACATCGAAGAAACATTCATTTCAAAATTTCTTGAAGAATTATTTCAAGAGATATCTTCAAAAAGACTGCATAGTATACTAGTCCTTATTGGTGGACAGTATTTAAAATTGAAGAAAAAAAAAAGAAAACAGCAAGTTTTCTTCTAAAAGTTTAGTTCACCTGTACTGTGACCATATTTATCAGCACTCATTCTAGTTTACAGATACAGGTGTAATAACCACAGAGATCCCACTCCCCTCCAGGCAGCCTGTTGAGCCAGAGCTGTCAGAGCTCTGATCAGAAACCTGTCTGCATATTGAAAGGTTATATTGCTAGTTCCTCCTTTTTTGTTTCTTGCTGTTTAGGCAAAAGGCAGGTTATACTACACCTATGGTTGTTTTATACTAGATAATGTTGGGGGGTGAGGTGTTAAACTATGGATACATCAAACAACTCTTATGACCAACTCCACAAAAAAAATTTGTAGTTGCCTGTGATGAAAGATTTTTTTAAAAAAGAAGATTTGGAGAGAGCTACAACCGTTGTTATATTAATGATTTTTTAAAAAAAATTAAAACTCAAGCATTCAGAATGTGGGTCATCTGTGCAGCAGATGCAGGAACAGCTCAGGTCTGGCAGGACAACAAGCAGGAACTTATCACTATGAGCACACAATGTTTGTGAACTGGGTGTGGAGGTAAACAGTGTAAGCTGCATTTCTACTGCCCTGAATCCTTCAGTAGTAAGTACTGTATGATCTAAACTTATTCTGTCTGACAGTCTTTCTGTCTCCACACTAAGTTCCAAGAAACACATGTGCAAGCACAGAGACTGCAGTTATGCCAGACTGTGCTGAGATCCAGATGGATACTATCTCAAGCCTTATGTGGCTAGCTCCACAGGGAGTCACAGCCCCCTCATTCCCCAGGACTAAAATCCAGGTGGCTCATTAGACAAGCTGTAGTGTCACACAAATGTGCTGATTCAGTTCTGGGCCAGGACTGCATTCAACTTCATAACCCACTTCATCAAAAAAAAAAGAAAAAAACCCACAAAAAACCCAACACGGAAATGTCAAGTGAAAATCATCATGTTTATGACATTAGAGTAATAGTAATTCACCTGCAATGTAAGCAGTCTGACCTCACACACAGCACCTGAGCTCCTCACATGTAGCATCTGAGCTGTACTCTGAGGTAGTAAAACTTCCTGGAATTCGTAACTCTGAAGTTCAGTACTGAGATCTCCTGATGTCTCTGAAACAAGCTGGATTCACAAGCAACACACCTACACACAGCTAAAAAGCCTGACCAAGCTAATCTTACAAACATTGAACACCTCTGTGCTGCCTGATATCTTTATCACATAGATTACTGCAGCTCCTTCATGATGAGTATGAACAGTGGTAGCTTGTAGTAAACCATAAACACACGGTCTATTTATACGCCAGATCATCAAGGAAGACGTCTGACATATAACAGAATTATGGTGAAAAAAGATCTTTTTGAACAACAGTTGTGCTACAATTCCTAAGCTTAGTTTCTCCAGTCTCTCTTTGGATGCCAGAATTATCAGCCCTCGGACAAGATATATGCACCATCCCATTTCTCAAGCCAGGACCCAAAGTTCCTTACCTACTCCTCCATATAGACCCTTTTCCTACATCAATGTGTATCTGCCCTGTTTTTTGACTCAGAAGTTCAGGTACATCTGAAGACACTAAAAGGGCCCACTATGCAGGGTAATAAGAGCTACTGCTGACACAAAGCTGGGAGCAGTTGCCAGCCATCTTGCAGAGATTCACGTTCCAAGCTCACCACAGGTCAGCTAAGATAAATTAGCTGATTTAGAGAAAACTAAGACTTTTCAAGCAATAGCTAAAAACTTACACAATCATCTCAATATGCCCGTTATCCAAACAGTTCAGGTTTATGAAAAATCAGTGATTCCCTCAAACACAGAAAAACATGACCCTGCTGGAGCCAAAACTCAGTATTACTTGACCAGCACAGAACAGCACTTTCCAAGTAGTGACTGACCATTCAAAACCCAAGATGCTGGCTAGCACCTCACCAACAAAAACGCAGAAGTCAACCAGCCAGGAGGCTTGTGTGTCAAAAAAAAAAATAATCAGCCACCACTTTTACCCACACCCAGTATGTACCAGCTTAGCAGCAGCACACAGAAGAAAGGGAACACGGTACATATGAGTGTATAATGGTTGAAAGTACATGGGAAGCCAATTGCCCTAATCTGCAGCTAAGTGAACTTCTCTGGGGACCCACCAGCTTGGGTTGTGTGCTCCCAAGTTAGTCTAGATCTTTCCATTGTTAAAGCAAGCCTAACTTAAGTGTGAGCAATTATTCGCAGTTTCTTATCAGAATGAATTTATTTGCCCAGTAACTGCAGCTTTACAAAATTTAAAAAAAAAAAAATCAAGGAACAAAAACCACACACCCCAAAAACACACAACATAGACAGCATCAGCATGGAACAATATGCTTTAGTTGCAAGACTGAGATCTTTTCAAGATTAAAAGTAAGCAGAAGCATACTAAAAGTAATGTGATTAATTTCATTCCGGTTTTGTTTAGAAACAAAAACACCAAGAGGAAAACTAAGCATCAGTCTTAATACAGTGATGATAAGCATGTTTGCTTTTGAAAGCAAATGCACTAAAACTTCTGTGTCTGACAAACTGGTTACAGTAAAATTCCAAATTCCATACTGAAGTCAGAGCTTCAGTTTAGTTTCTGAATGTTAAGATCTTCTCCAAGATGCATCTCAAATACAGCCAACATGTTTCTAACTAACATGCTAAAACTTCAGCTGTTATTAATCTATTATACCTCACATGCAATTAGTTTGACCTGAGAACCACTTAAATTTACACTACATTACAAATGGGATTTTATTTTTTTTTCAAAACAAAATCAGTAATCAACCTGTTGAACTAAACAGACCCTGTTCAGTGGAAACAAGAGCAGAATATACCAGGCAGAGAATTCAGTTAAGTACAAGCAATATCTCTATCAAAGCAATTCTCGTTGGTAAACTCAAGAAATTATCAGAATGCAGTCAGATATCGTTTACTGTAGAACTCTGTACAGTTCTCCTTCATTTCTTGTGCCACAAGAAGCCAGGAATAACTAAAGCCCAAATGCTGATGAGGATTCCCTATCATGCACCTGAAAAATCCTCTTTATAGCCACCAGCTCTCTTTCCCTCCCCTTTATATTTTTAACTTTGCCATTAACCTGTACATATCAAACTCAGCAACATTAAAATATGCTACTCTTAAAACTTTACACTGCTGAGGGTCTTCTCAGGAAAAGAAGGAAACAGCCTTTCTTTAGAAAGGGTTTTCTTTTCTGTTGACAAATATTTGAAGAGCACATAGAAATCAACCTCCTCCTTTCTCCCACCTACAGGTCTGCTCTGCAATAAGTAACAAAGTCTCAGTTACCAGGGCATGAAAACGTTAGTGGCAAGTTGGGAAAAAGAGGAAGGAGATTCTTTAGAGCTGTGCCAAAAATTCATACAACATTAAGTCTTCCCACCATTTCTATAGTACATTATATTAGAAAAGGAAATAGGTACAGCAAGCAGCTCATGTAAACACTCCAACAGACAGTAACTGAAAATTCAGTGTCTGACTCTTCCTTTGTTTTTAGATATGAAAAGTCAGAAACAGTTTACACACTGCTCTAAGATGCCACACCACCTTCTCGTCCAATTAAACTTTTTTTCAGAGGCAAAGGAACAGCTTAGTCTTTCCAAATACTCTCACTTCTCTCACTTTACCTTTTGCTGGAAGACAAACTAAAAAGTGACAATTAGGGAGAAATGTGATTCCCCTTCTTTAAAAATGCCTGATAATCATGCAGTTTGATCTAACAACATACAAGTCTGACCAAAACAAAACCTCATCTAATCAAGGTTAAAAAAAGAAAAAAGCCTTATCTGAATTCCCAGTATTTATCCTAAAAAAAAAATTAAAAACCAGAGAAAGAAAATGTTTCTTCAATTGTAAGTACCATATTCCAAGTAAGCTTTAGATTTTGAAATTAACAACACTACTTATTGGTCAAGTGCTCCTAAACTGAAGCTTTCAACTGGCAACCTAAAGCTGCTGTAAAAGAAAATTAGACAGAGATTTTATTTCCTTCCTGTACCTAACTATGTAAGTGCTAAACTGATAAAATTAGCCAAAACCTACACCATAGACAAAAACAAAATCCTTTAAATGGTTGGAAAACAAAACAAAAAAACTCAAAAAAACCTCCACCACCTAAAAAACAAAAAACCACACAGATCCTGAAACTGTCAGAACATTTAAGAGACAGTTATGTATTTCCACTTTAAAAATAAGAAGAAAAATGGTCTTTCTGAACAGCATCTAGATGGAATTACAATAGAAAGCTAAGCTCTTTTCCACTATTACTGTAACACTTGGGTAAATATTATCCATACAAGCATTATAACCAGCATTACTTAATAAACAAAACACATACCACTCTAGCTGCTCTTTCCTGAGATTCACACTTCCTGCAAAACCATGGTCCAGTGGGTACTTGAACAATTCCATAGCAAGCTGTTTTGAACAAGACAAAATATTTCAGCAAACATAAGCAGCACTACAATACTACTAATATGAATGATATAAAAAAAGCTTAGTATAGTTGATCTCACATCATTTTAATTGTCAAGAAAGTCCAAATTGGCATCTACACATTGCACTTGAAATCCTATCACAATGGTACTAGAAATGAAGTACAAAAAGCTTCCACTTAAAAAAATTATGCAGAATTTGTTGAATTAATAAAAAAACCCAAACTATTGGCTTGAAAAATAATATACCCATTCAAAAGCAGCGATGTTTCATATGTGATTTGTTTTGCTATTTATTTACCTGCAAAACAGGGTGAGACACTTTACTTTAAATGATGGATACTTGTTATTGTCAGGTCTTTTTTAAGAGAAAACTAAAAGCAAATAACAAATCTGAGTTTTTGATAAGACATTCATTCATACACTTACTTACTATCCAGTTCTCTTACTCTTTTTAAGTAAAATAACTGGTCTTGAGCAGGAAATCCATAATAAACTGAAAAAAGATACAAAGTTTGCTGTTTTTCCCCTGCAAATTCACGTAGAACTGCAAATACAAACTTAACTGAGCATTAGGGCTAAGATTAGTCGCAACTACAACCAGGCTACAGCATAAATCCTTAGGAAAGAATTTGACACAATCAGATTTATCTGCAAGACTATCATGTATATTTTCATAGTATATAAAAGCAACCCCAGGAGTTTGGTAAGAAATTCCACAGGAAAAGAGTTTAGCAATTTGGCAATATTGTTTATGTTTGAAATGCACACATCAAGCAACTTTAAGGACAACTGAGGGAATTAAAATACAAGAACACAAGTGCTGTATATTCTAATATTGGTATGGGCATAACAAATAACAAAAAAATCAAAACCCCAAACATTTTCCTCAAAAAGACAATCCTGAAATTTTAAAAATATGATGTCAGACTCAATTCCCAACAATCCTATGTTACTTAAATACAAAAATCTGGTTTAAGTGTGTGAGTAGAAAAAAAATATGTATGATAAATTAATAGTTAGGAAGAACATTGAGATTAAATTAGTAACTTCCAGTATATATACAAAATTGTTATTGGTTTTGTGCTAGCTTGAAGAAGAAAAAATAGTAATGCAACAGTAGTATAAATACACCTTTCCTTCTATGAAGGAAAGCTAATGAAATAATTTCCTATTATATACATACATGTAGTCATATTAAGATCATTGTCAAGTTTTCACATACTGTATCCAAGTACTGACAGGACAAACTATTCTGACAATCCCTTTCTACTGTACACTAAAGTTCTTTAATGTAAGAAAAAAACCCTTGTTTTCCTTGGATCTATATTAACCCCAGATGGGGGGACTCTGAATTCCTCTTCAGAAATTAAAAGGGAGATTTTAAATGTGCACTCACACATTTATGTTAGCAAGTGACAGCGCAGAGTAAGAAACAACTATGGAATGCAACTCAGAGACAGGGCTGGCAAGTAGACACAAAGGCAACACTAGCTGGGCAAAGACCAAAGTTGAAGTGCTCTTATATCTGTAAAAGTAACAGAACACATCTAGAGCCTAGAAAAGCCCATCACCGGTTTGTGCTCTGAGATACTGTGATACTGTTCACAGAGTTCCAGGGCTTCCTTTGGTTTATAGTTCCACTGCTGTGCAAAGCTTTGTTAGACACATGAAGCGATTCTGTCCTCCACAACTTGCCGGTGACTTAACACCTGAAAAGAAGTTTCCTCTGAACTAAAAACAACTATAGTAACAAAAAAAAGCAGTTAATAAAGCCTCATGGGTAATACTGCTGTCTGCACTTGAAATACAGACTATCAGCTTTAACCATGAAGACACTAAGTTTACTACAGAAAGGCCACAAAAAGAGCAGACATACTTCCCCTACCACCTTCATTCATGGGACATACGTAATGTAAAGTATCCCAAACGTAAAGCATCAATGATACAGTAAACCAAGACATGGAGTTCTTCTTAAGATCTCTACAACAGCATCTGGATTTAGAGGAAGCAGTACTTTGCACACTTCCTGACAGATTCAAATTCAGATTTGGATATGACTTTAAAAAAAAAAAAGTTCATATTCTTGTACCAAATCTACTGAAGTGTGTCTCTCTATTTTGGTAATACCTCCTATAACTGACCTTTGTTCCCACTATTTCAGTTCCAAGTGTTCCTACCAATCAGTTCCGTCACGGAAGATATTAGCAATGCTCTAGATACAAATGAAGATGCCCAAGATAATGCAAAAGTAACAGCTGTTTCAGGTGTGGCTTCTAAAAGTATTCATGTTTTAGTGTTCTTCATGACTCTAAGATTTCACAAGAGCAGAGTTAACTTACTGGTTAACATTACTCAGCTCTTAAGACAACAGAAAACCAATCCAAAACCAGATTAATTTCACAGATCCTGTCAGCTCCCTTCTATGTTCAATCCAACATTAACAGGAGTAACCAAATTCTTCTGCAGATCTCCTTAAATTTCTCACTATCTGTCAGCTTACAGAGAAGCATATACTTGAAACAACCAGTTACTATATTAGATCATCTTCAGCACAATTTAAGACCAAGCACGAGACACTCATTAGTAGCATTTTCACACGTACTAGGCATTCAGACTAATGAATTGGATTTAGGATTTTCTGTCTCCTCCAATTTGTTCACCACCTATGAGTAGCCAAAGAGCCAGTCTCTGAGTTCACATGACTGCTTAGAAGTTGGTATAGTAACTATACCAAACTACCATCTCATTCCTTATTTCTGATACCATAAAGTAAAAGCCATGATGACTTCCTTTCTTACAATATAAGCAGCAGAATCGAGTCTCTTCCTCTGCTCTCACACGAAGGGTCAACCCACTGACAGAAACAAAACAATCATACAGAGGGAACATGCCAGCTCCTGAGCTGAGCTGGAAACCAACCAACGAGCCTCCACTAAGCCAAACAAATCCAGCATCAGCCATTCCGACTAGCACCCTCCCCCTGCAGAACCACAACAGGAAGTCTCTTCATCTACCAGGAAACATCAGCCAAATGACATTCAAGGAAAGGCAGGCAGAGGTAGAAATCACATGACAGCTAAGCCTTTCCTACGCCCGCCTCTCTTCCAATCCTAAACCCTCCTCGTGCACTGGCTGCCCCTCAAATAAATTGTTCAAACTTGGGAAAGGCAGGGACAACAGGCATCGAGTACAGGAAGAAAAAAAAATACAGCAATAATTGCCAGAACAGAGAATAGTAACAAGTTCTGCAAATAGAAAAAGGAAGTTTAGATAGTCTTTGGAAGGTTGCAGCTGACGTGAACAGGGTGCAAAGGCAGACTGGGAAGCATGGACACAAAAACGGTACAAGTGGAAAAGAGAAAAAAAATTGGAAAAGTGGGTTCTTCCTTTCTCACAGCCACAATATAGGAAGTCATAACAGAGTAAGCCTCATGTGAGGAAAAAGACAGGCAGACTGGAAGGACACGGGATGACAGGACAGGTCAGACCTGAAAGCACGTGGCCTTGGAAACAGGGAAACAGGTTTCATTGCTAATGAGAAGGAGCTGGGAGGTGATGCCGGCATCAGAGGGGGGAAGGGAAAAATGGGGAAAAAACGGCCGGGGGGGGAGGGGGGAGGTGAAGCAGGGCCAAGGGAAGACCGAGAAGGAAGCAGCGAGGCCGGGGCGGGAGCGCTGCCCTCGCCTGCCCGCTCACCTTGATGCACTGCGACATTGCAGCCGTGCCCGTCGCAGTAGACGAGCGGGTTCTCGGCCCAGCCCCGCTCGTCGGAGCACACGCAGCAGCCGCCGATCATCTCCTTCATGCTACTGGAGAACTCGCCCTCCAGTGACACCGGCAGCAGCAGCGGCTCGCTGGAGACCATCTAAGGGTTAAAAACACCGTCGTCAACACCGCGCACGCCACACGCGCCTCGCCCTCCGCCTGCCCCCTCCCCCGGCGGGGTCTCCCCTCAGTCACTCAGCCGGCGCCGCCGCCACCACCGCCGCGGCAACGCTTCGGGGCCCATGACCGCCGGCTGAGCGCCTCGTCTCGCCCCCGCCCGACCAACCGGCCAGGCTGTGTCGGCCGGGCCGCGGTGGCGGCGGCTCCTGAGGCGGACGCGGCTCCGCGGGCGTGCACGGCGGCGGCGGCGCGCAGGCGCAGTGCGCGCGCGCCCGCGGGGCGGGCGGGCAGGCCTCGGCCCGGGGCCTCCTCGCGAGGGTTCGCGCGCTGCCCGCGGAGCGTGAGCGCCGCCGCGCCGGCCCGGGCGCGCGCCCCGCCGCGCACACCCCCCCACCGAGAGAGCGGGCGCGCGCGCGGCGCCCCGCCGGCGGCGCGCGTCCGCCCTTCGCTGCGCCTCGCCCGCGCGCACCTGACGGCCCCGCGCGCGCACCCACCTCGGCGCGCGGCCACGGCCCGTCCCCCGCGCGGGACATGGCGGGGCCCGCCCGGCCCCTCCGCCCGCCCCGCTCCGCGTCCCGCCCGGCCCAGCGACACCGGGCTGGCCGCGGCCCCCCTCACTACCCTCCCCTCCCCTCGGCGCGGGGGGGCGGGGAGGCGGCGGACATGCGCCCCGCTCCCACCCGCGATGTCACTCTGCTCATGCCCCCTTCAGGAAGGCTGGAGGACTCGCCCCATTCCCGCCCCCTTCCCACCTTCCCATCCCCCCCGAAATCGTTTTTACTATCTTGTTTATTTTCCCCCTGATGTGACTGCAGGACTAATGCATTCCCCCTCCCAACTTTTATTATCCTGTTTATATCCCCTCGGCGTGCCTGCAGGACTAATGCGTTCTCGCCGTTACGCCACTTGCCCGCCCTCAGCGCAACTTTTACTATTTTGTTTATTTTCCCGGCGATGGGGCTGCACAGCTAATGCATTATTAATCCCGCGCTTTCCTCTCCCCCAAAACTCCTGGCGTGGATGCAGCGCTGCCCGGCTATTCCTGCCACAGCAGCGAAAGCGATGCTGAACTGGAGATGTGACAAACACAGAAATCAGGGAGTCCGCAGACACAAAACCAAACGTGTTCTCAACACAGCTGCTTTGGGCGTTTGGGGTTTCTTTTTAGTGAAACAATTCTGTAATTCTGTTGTCTCTCTTAATTAGAAGAGGAGGGGAAGAAGAAAAAAAACCGAGAGGAGAGAGCTGAGGTGGTCAGCAGAGAGGAAAATCTCAGACTATTGAATTCACCATTGTAAGCAGGTATGCCTATGGCAGAAGGAACTAATTGTGCTGATTGTTAGAAGCACAGAGAAATTAAATGCAGCCTTGCAAAATTCTGCTCACTCACTTGCCCCAGGCCTAGCATTTATTTATTTGTTTGTTTGTTTGTTTGTTTATTTGTGTTGGACAAGGAAGATATCATTGATTCATGTTCATTATCGTGCTAAAAGACGGAGAAGCAGAATTTGCCCGTGGACTGTATTTTTCATGATGATCTTGCAAGGGCAGCTCAGCTGGTATCCCTACAAATCACTACTGAATTATGTACATTCCTGGACACATCACTACCTACACCGATACATATCCAGGTTATATTTTATACATTGTTAACTAATAAAACATCTGCACTTGCGTACGGGAGTATCAGGAACTGCTACGTGGAAGGCAGAGGTGGGATGTGTACAACTCTACCCCCTACAGACATTTGACTCTGCAGTTTGGAAGCAGGATATCTTAGGTCAAGCTCTCTTGTCTCCTTGAAAGTTTTAAGTGAAATTATTTTGATAGAGAAAGAACGGTGGGCAGGGAAAAAGGAGTCATAGAGGTAGCTTCCTACATGCAGGGCCCAACCAAACATGAGATTAATGCAGCCATTTGGGGCACATTCTAAGCATTTCTCTAAGCGTAAATATATGCTCCAAATATCCGTAAGAGTTTAAAAATGTTTAAGACCCGTGTAAAAAATGGAGGGGGAGGAGACTGGAACATACTGTGTTTCAGTTTGTGTAAAATCAAAGATTGATCACCAGAAAAAAAAAAAAACACCCTGCACCAAATGTCCTATCAACACTGAAGAACACAAATTTGAACATAAAACTATTTATGTTATAAAGCATACTTAAAACACTATTTTTATTACTTTAAAAGCTCGTAAAAAATACCCTGAAAATGGCAGGTGCAAGCAATTACTTTGTAAGAAAATAAAGCAGTTAATATATCCTGGTGTTTTAAAAAAACGCAAAATTATTTGAAGCTGATAGCTACAGTGTCCCAGCCCTTCTTCATTTCTTGTTGAGAAAATGACATCTAATTTAAAAAGCATCCTCAATGATTTTGCCAACTCTAACTAAGAAAAAAAAAAATCACAGTACAGCAGCAAATCTATCCTTTATTTCCCTGGCAGGTAAATTAAAATAAAGATCCTTTTAAAATGAAAATCTATTAAATATATTTTGTTGGATGAATTTATACATTTAGTAAAGCTTGCAACAAACAATTGTAAGTTTTTCTCACCGCTTTTTTTTTAGTTCATTGAGGTTTTCCTGCAATTTCTTCTTTGAAAAGCAACTAGTACAATTCCCGAGTCTTTCTTTTTTTTTTTTTTTAATGTTAGCTATTTTAAAGCTCAATCTTTAGCCTTATAAAGAAGCATCACCAAAGAAAAAACTAATTACTTTGCAACAACTTGATTAAAGCTGCACCATGGCAACATGAGTATATTCATGAAAAACCTACTGTATAGTTTTCAAATAAAAATATTTTAATCTCACACCATGTAACACACTAGCTCAGAACTGAACAGCCTGAAATTCTGCTTTGGTCAAAATTCAGTGAAGCCTAATACGCTCAAATATTTAATAAAACATTTGTTGTCTTTTTATGGATTTCTGTTTAATTCCTTCTATAGAAGGAATATACATGGACTGGAGGAAACTCCATGACTACCACTTTATGGTATTGTATAATATTGGATGGAAAAATTTAGATAACCTCTTGATAGTTCTGTAAAACAATCATTTAAAGAAGACTTTTGAAATGCAAAATAGGAAAAGAAATGCATTATCACCAAATAAATACTGCAAACACTAAGCCTATAACAGCGATGGAATCAGAACATAAAATCTTGTAGCATATATGTTCTTATGATTGTAGTATTTAATAAGCACTGACATGACACAGAAGACCAATTTTCTTTTTAAAAAATGAAGCCTGTCCTTCTTATAGTGATATATAAGAGATTAAAATAATTAGAGAGGAATATAATCCAGTGAGTAAGAATGAATAATTTCATTGTTAATCTATATGCAAGGAGAAAATCCAATTCTCTTAAAAGGAACCTACAAAACCTAGGAGCTAAACAAATCAGAATATAAGAAATGTACAAAAAGATTCTATGTTTTGATTTTTTTTTAGATACTTTCACAAACACAGTGAATGTGTAAGTGAAAGAAAATTACATTCTCCAAACGCAAATTGTTTCTAAAAGTTTAAGGTATTCCTCAAGAAAACAGTAGCGTATATAAGTAAATAACATTTCAGCTTCAAAAACAAAAATAAAGAGGTATTCACAAATTTTTACTAGAAAATAACCAGTTCCAACAGTAAAGCTAAGATTTTTGAATGTTTGCTTTAAATGTCACCTTCTTTACTAAAATGTGCAAAATCATATTGTGATTTTAGTGAATAAAACAAAGCATTGAACAAGAAAAAATCTTTAATTTACAAAACCACATTACCAGTTGTATATAATCAGAAGAGTCTTCCAAAAATAACAGAAAGAGCACAGACTTGATATAAAATGCATACTATATTAGAAAACATTAATTGATACTGGGACTTGGAGCTGGAGAGCAGGAAAACTCACTTCCTTCCAGAAAGCAAACTTCTCACATCAATTTTTACTCCATTTTCAGACTGGGTCTTTGTTGAGAAAGCTGTGATCTTTACCTATGTGCAAAAGGACACACATGCTGCAGCTAAAGAGATGCAACTGAAAACAGAAAAATTGCAGTAACTTAGTGATATTCAATAGGTCGAATAATCTTATCTCCCGATTATCCATTTAAAATACATTGAAGCTTGTCTGCCTTTTGTTTCTGTGGGTTTAAATCATTAACAGTGTTCACTAAAATACCTTCTAATCATGGGTATTTGCTTCATTTCTGGAAAGGCAGCAGCAATCATCACTTTACACAAAATAAAATGTGACTCTTACATGTTGACCCTTCCACACAGTGCATTTTAAATGGTAGTCTGACTTAGATCCAACAAATTCTTTCTATCCATGTTCACTTATGAAGGATATAGTGAGTCTACAGAACCCACGTTAAAAACATTAATGTATCTTTACATGCTTAAATTATACTGAGAAAGAGTAAAGTTTTCTTTTTCCTCCTCCTGTTCGTTAATATACTGCTGCAATCTGTATTTACCACCTATCCAAATGCAATATACTGAATAATTTAGAAGTTTCAACATTTAACATGTAGTCACTTTGTGATCAGGAGTTTGCGTGTTCTGTGTATTTACGTGTTATGCAAGTCCAGGTAGCAGCATCAGAGGTCATGTCAGTGCATCTCCTGGACACCATGCCTCTTCATATGTTGTGCTATTTTCTTTTATGCAAGCATAATTACAAATTTTGTAGTTCTTTAGACCACAAAGAAAGGGGAAAGTAATTCCACCAACTATTGTATTCATTTTTTTTGCTTTTAATTGTATTATTACCTTTGAAGACTTTGGTAAATTCCACTTAACCAGCAGCAATGGATAAAATTGGTGGTTTTCAAGTACTGCTTCTGTTACTAGTGTTGGCATTTAAATGTTAATTTCAGACTGAGGTTTACAGTAAACATGAAACAAGGGATTTTCTTTGAATGAACAATCTCAAACCAAAATTCTACATAAAGGAATCCTAGCACAGGATGTTTTCAAGTGCAGTGATTATTTCCTTTTAAAGATTTAACATTCCCTAAGTGATAGAAGTTAAAGATTTAAATGTGACAGTTAATTTATAATACTCTACATTAAAAAAGCATTTAAATGTTAACCACATTTTTATATGAGTCAAGTCAAAGTAATGATAATTACAGTATGATACAAAAGAACCTGAAATAAACTTCTAGCAAACCATATTGAATATTAATGCCGTATTAAGCCCTGAAAAGCTGGGTTAGTAAACTCTGGAATTTAGATTATATGCAACTTAAACGTAATGCAGGGGTTTTCTTCAAACAAGAATGCTTCGTTTCAAAGTTTGGATTTTTATGAGGTATGTATTAATTCATTGGATTTGTATTAAATACATTTATATAGCATAACTCCAAGACGAAGCCTCAGATTCCCTGTCTTCTATAGGCATATTTCTATGTAGGATTTGCTAAATTAACATTCCATATAAATTAATAGCCTTTTTTCATGTTTGTTGTGTTACAATCAGCAGTGTGATACTGCGTTGTGTCACAGGTCACATTTATTTGATTTCAATTTAGGAATGGTATCTGTACTACATATTAAATACAAGAAACAACATGCTGAATTTCCCATCAAATCTCTTAAATGTAGAGCTATTTTAGATGGGTTTGTATAAACAAAACACATATATTCTAATATAGGCGTGGGAAAGGAAAAGCTGGTTTGTTATATGCTAAAGCAAATTGGAGTAAATCAACCGCATCCGTGGGCTGGATAAGCAATACTACTCTGCTTTTCCCAGTACCATTTGGACAAGACAATGTTACTTTTTTATTTAAAGTGTTTTCTTCTCAACAAGGGGCCACCACTTCCCAATCTCAAAAACACGCCCCAGAATATGTTAATTGTATTGTGTCTCTGAAAGAAAGAGGTTGCCAAATGCAATAAAAAAAAAAAAAGTCTTTCGATCAGTGAGCTGCATTCCCACTCCTAGTTACCATCTCATTTCAATTCCACATATATATACATAGATACATTTCCTGCAGGTACGACTTTGACCGTTAAAAGCTGTCTAAGTGCAAAAGTCTAACTTGACCACATAGGGTGTATCTGGGAAGCTTAACATTCCTGGTGAATTAAGCGCACAAGGCTCAGATCATTTTTTGTCAATCTTACTCTGGTACTTCAGAGTCGGGAATGTGGGTAATTTTTATAACACGGTACTTCCCAATTAAAAGTAACAACAATGCTCCTTTGTGAAAAAAAATTAATATATAAAATATGTCAACACATTCCACACAAATACAAAGTAAAGACTAATGAAGAATGGCAACAAAAGATCTCTCCCTATTTTTTTTAATCTTCCCTTTCAATAAGATAGTTTTCAAATAGCGATATATTTTAGTAAATACAAGAGTATTAAATGTCCTTTTGAATGACGCTTTCTAAATTTGTAGTAACCTTCTGAAAATTCTCAAGCAGCAATCAAGAGCAAATGCATCTCCGGAATACCCAAGTAGGACAAGTAAAACAAAACAAAAATCTTTCTTTCCTCGATCTTACAGCTAATGCCTTTAGATATTACCAGGGTGGTATTTTCCTATTAAATGTTACTTGCATCTTCAGCTTTCGAATTATATGAATGCTTTTTACTATCTAAACTGAATTGAGCTTTTATTTGGAGGAGTCCCACAAAAGCCTGCAAGTTTTCCAAGAGTGAAAGAGAAGTCCCAAACGGTATTATCTGAAACAATGACTGCAAGCATGCAACTTCCCAAGTGTGTGGGGGGGTAGAAGAGTCACTTCAGAATTATTTTCAGCTAGGTAATATCCATAAACATCATCCTTTAACTTCTACTTACTGCTCACGATCTATGCAAACCGCTAATTTTTTGGCATGTATTTAATTTTTAAAAAAATTAAAAAAATAAAAATCTAGAAATCACTTCTAATATTTTAAAATAAATTCACAAGCATTCGGAGATAACTTGCTAAAAATAATCACAGTTCTCCTAGAAAGCAATTTTTTAAAATAACTAGTTTTCTAGAAATTCTTTCCTCGTCACATATACGAATCTCTACCCGGTTTAATTTAATCTTTCAGAAACAATGTGCAAATACATATTTTTTCCCTTAGATCATCAAGGGCATTTGTTGGGAATTTTCTTGAACATCAAGTTAGTCAATTCTTCCTCTATCTAAATACATGAGAAAGTTCAGGTCTGAAATGGCGTACTGAAAAAAACTAATTTCCAAATATTTTCAGGGCAAAAAAGTGCAACCAACACTTTTCCCATAAAACAAATCTTTAAAAATCTCAAACCAACATAAAACAATCACTTGGGGGAAAAAAAATCCATCATGGTGCTTATATGAAAAACAGGATAAGATTAATCTTCGTTTTTATAGACAGCCTGTTAAGAACAGTTCCTTCCAAAATTCTCTTTGGCTACATTTATTAATCCAAATCCAGTGGGTCGGAGCAGTTTTTCCCAATTTCTTTAACAAGTCCTGTTCTAAAATCCACCCAGAAACAGATGTTACTTTATGTACAATTCCGCTGCGGTAGTGGGGGGGTGGGGGGGTGGTTTACCTTACAAGTAACACGTGAGCTACAGTCTCACGGAGCTCCCTCAGCGGATGGCACTTCTAAAGGCTCCTCTCTACTCATGTGCCCGGTTTCTCGCCGGGTGCCCCTGCGCCGCTGCCTGCGAGCACTCGGCGTGCGGGGCCGGGAGCTTTCCCTCCTCCCCGCCGGGCGGGAAGCGGCGCGAAAAGAGGCGGCCGGGGAACAATGGGGAGCGCCGGGAGCACTGGGAGCCCCAGCCGCGCTTCCTCTGGCCCCGCTGCCGCTTCCTGCGGGATCGCTCGCCGCTTCGCTCCCTGGGGCAGCCTGCCCGGAGCCCGCCCCGCTGCCGAGAGACCCCCGCTCACCCTTGGAGTGCCCCGTGCCCGCGCCGCGCCGAGGGCACCCACGAGTTTACTCTCCCGGCCGCTCGCTCGCCCCCGGGGCTCTCCCGCCCCCGCAGGGCGAGCGGGACTGCCCGGCTGGCTCGGCGCCAGCCCCGCTCCCGAGCCTATCCCGGGGTCGGGCGGGCGGCCTATGGGAGCCGTGATCCCGCTGCCCCGGGCTCCTGCCCCGCATGCCGCGAGCACTGCCCGCAGGAGAGCAGCAGCACTACAGAGGCGCCGCGGCCCCGCTGCACCGCGCGCTCCCTCCCTTCAGGGGACGGTGCTGCGCACAAAGGGCGGCTCAGCATTGTTCTCCTCCCTGACCCCCAAATCCCCTCTTCCCCGCCGGGAGAGGCGAACTGCAAGGGCCGAGAAGAAGGGCAAAGATGGGGAGAGGCCAACTGCCCGCGGCGCCGGCTGCTTCCCAGGGTATCCTGCCATCTTCGCCAAACTCGCCCTCGTGCCGTGCCTGCCGTCGAAGCCCTCCCGCCCGCCATCCTTCGTTCCCTACTCGCAATTTAGTGGGTCTTGCATATGTCACTTTGCCTAAAAATCCCGCCGTGGCTCCAAAGGCACCTCTCTCCACATCCCAGCCACCCAAGCCTCCTTCTTGAGCTTCCACACAGGATCACCCGCTTCACATAACCCAAGGAGGAAAAAAACACAACTCTACCAATGCAAGGTATTATTTGAGGGTTTTGTCCTCAAATTCACAAAAAGCGTTCTGCTTTTTAACTTTGATGGGCTTGTTTAGGTGACCAGGCAATATTTAAGCTACAGCGCTGCCTCCTTTGCCACCTGCGACCCACAGCCTAGCGCGTTCCTGGCCTCAGGCTCGGAACACCATGGAGAAGACACCAAGAAGCGGGATCCGCGGAAAACTCAAAGCATGCAAGGAAGGAAGCAGGAGCTACAACACGACACTGAGGAAAAACCATGGCTCGATTTAAATAATTGCATAATATTAGGATTTAACTTATAAATGTTTACATTTGTGTGATTTGATTAATGTCACGTTTGATTTCCTTAAAGCCACTGACAAGGTACTTTAAAACACGAGATTAACGTCTACTAGCGATGAAATTCAACAGGCAAATCCTCTTCCCAGCGCCCCAGCTCCCACAACACCCAGGCAAGCAGGGACCTCAGACCCCCTTCCTGCCCCACCGCCCCCGCCACAGCCAAGGAGGCTCCCCCACGCATCCTGTGGCCAGGGTCCTCCCCCGACAGCTGACGGGATTCCCGGCCGGTCCCTTCCCCGGCACCCGCCGCCCCGCGCGTGGCTCCGCCAGCGCTCCCGTTCGAACGCGGCCAGGCCCGCCTCTGCCCCGCCCCCGGCCAGCCGTTACCGCCGCCGCCACAGGGACACCCCGATCCCGCCTCGGCGCTTCCCGAGGGAGGCGCCGCCGCTCCCGGGTTCTCCCGGGACCCCGAGAGGGGGGATGGGGGGGGGCGGGAGCTGGCAGGAGGCTCGAGCGCGGCACGAGCGCGGCCGGCGCGCGGCATTGTGGGAAGGAAGGTGTCGGGGCGGCAGAGGAAGCGGCGGGCGGGGGTGGGGGGGTGAAAGGTCAGCGGCCGAGAGCCCCCGCGCCAATGGCGGGCGGGCTGAGCTGGTGCCTCGCGGCGGGCCGGGGCCGGGCCGCCCTCCGCGGCCGCGAACACCGGCCGCGTGTGTGTGTGCGTGCCCGTGTCTGTCTGTCCGTGTGTCCTGGGCCGCCGCCGCCCTTTGTAACGGTCCGCGCGAGGTTTGCTGGCCCCCAGCCCCTCCCCCATCGCGCTTCCACGCGATTTATGGGATTTGCGAATAATTCGAGGAGCTTTTTCTTCCCCCCCCCCGCTCCCACCCCCTCCCCCCACCCCCAGCTCCTAACCTCTGCTTCCTCTCCCGCTGCCCCGGCAGTCACCGGGGAGCTCCGTCCTCGCCGGCAGCGCGGGGCCGGGCAGACCCCGCACACAAAGGTCCCGGCCCCGATCCCGCTCCCGCCGGCCGCGGTTCGCGGGGGATCTCCGGCAAGTCCACAGCCATGAAATCTGCAGCTCCTGCCCGCGGCAGGCTCCAGCGGCGAACGGGGGGTGACTCGAACCGCCCCGCAACTTTCTCTCCGTCCCCCGCACCCCCGTCCCGCCGCCGAAGGTAAAGTTGGAGCCGGTCCCCCCCCCCGCCAGCCCCTCGCAGCGAGGCTCAAACGGAGGAGGAAAATGTGAAATGTTAACACGGAGAAGTGGTTCCCTTTGTTCTTTCATTGTTTCTACCCGAACTGGCGGATACGAGGATAAACACTTACCTTCTCTCCTTTTTGCTCCAAAATACACACGTTCCCATCAGCCTTAAAATGCACGGTCCACTTTGGAAGCGACTACAAATGTCGGGAGAGTTTGTACTCCATTCTTTTACGCTCTCTACTCTTTTTAGCGTAAGATTAAGTTGCCGAGCACGTTGTTGCAAGCCCCCCGCCTTAGTGAATGGTCACGTTTAGGACCCTCCAAGTACATCCTAATTCTGCCAGTAGAATTGAGGGTATTGGAGGTCTAAACTTTCAAAAGGAAAAGGGCCTGCATCTATGGAGCAGACCTGAAAATGCACTCAGTTCCTCACTCGCTTCCACAAAATGGATATAAACATCTCACCCCAAACAACTCAACGAAATATACATTTTAGAGCTTGAATGTAGAAAAACTGTTCCCTCGGCTGAGATAAGCTAAAAGCAAATTGTCATGAAGAAAATCTACCTCAGTATATTCCGCAGCAGAAATAGTCTCTGTCTGGAGTTTAAAACAAACAAATAAATAAGAGCATCGTATAGAAATATTAAGCGTAAAGTTTGAAGGGAAAAAAACTCTGAGAGGAACATGCTACCTAGAGTGGAATGGGGAGAATTACAGCTTTTTAAAGTGTCCTTTTCTTGCAAAAATTACTGTTTTTCATTTTTCTCCTGTGCAACCAAGCCAGGAGGAGATAAACCAGTTTTCTGCTTTCTTTGTAGTCCAGTCGATGTTTCGCACCCAGAAACACAGGCAGTCCCCCCCTAAACCTTGCTTTAATCTGATTATGATGAGATTTGCTGATACAATGAATATTTGAAATGATCCTTGTGTCTTAGTGAGCGGGAAGCATTTCCAGGCTCCCGTTTCCAAGGCTCCCCACCAGAGAGGGAAGAGGAGCGGTGGGGAGACCCCACTCCCCGAGGCCCCAGCGGGGTGGCAGCCGTGGGGGGGTGGACACAGCCCCTTCCTCCAGTGCCCAGGGGCGCCAGATTAATTCAGCCCAACTCCCTCAGTCAGTGGTTGGAGCGGGATCCTTAAGTGCCTTTTCCCCCTGCATCATCACGCCTTTTCCAATTGAAAAATAAACAAATAATAGTAAAATAAATTAAAAAAAAAAAAGAAAGAAAGAGGATGCAGGCGACCCAAGTAATTGTGGGACCGGGAGTGCATGTTGTCTCACACCCCCTCTCCTCCTCCTCCTCCTCCTCCTCCTCCTCCTCCCCCTCCTCCCGATGTGGCCTTAATGGCAAACTGGAAGGCCGGTTTATTTCATAGGGCCATATTACAACCAACAAGGTAAATAGGGAGTCGTGGGGAAGAAGGAGGGAGGGGAGAGGGAGGGAGAGGGGCTTTTCTTTGATAGCATTTAATTGGAATTGAAACATTCTGGGGCTGTAAACATTCTTTATTTATTCAGCACACATAAGCGGGCATTGTTTTATCACCATCATAATTATGGTGTCCTTTAAACTGACTGATAGCAAAGGAGATAAGGGAATGCGCCTGTAGCTCCAGATCAAATCTCTGGCTGTCCCCTCTCCCCATGTCTCCAGGATCCACACAGTCCTTGGAGATGAGGAGAGCCGGAAGATTGTGGCCTGGCCATCCCTTACGTCATGAAAGTGATTTGTACCACATTGCTAATTTGGTGCAATTCATAACCTCCTGATAGTCTTCATTTTCAACTGCTTTTCAGTTTGCAGGGTACGTTTTTTAAGATGTAGTTTCCCAGAGTAGAAATTAAGAGCGATAACCTATGTGCAGGAGAGGATCTTATTTCCCAATGTTTGTTGCTTTACCTTTGTCTAATTAAAAATGCAAACTTTTAGGATCCTTTCAGAACAAAGCCTCACCAAATCCCCTTTACGTCCAAGGATTTGCAAATTTATAAAGGCTGCATTGAATTCAGCATGGGTCAAGGGGCAAAAAAAGGGTAGAAGGTCACTGCATTTTGATTATGGGTCAGTAAACAACATGGCATGTAGTATGTGTCCAGAAACTCCTGCTAAAAAGTATTTTTAAACTACCATGAGTATTAAACTCGAGAAATAGTCTTAGCTCATGGTGATTATAAATTGCACAAAATTCTAGTGTGCAAGAAACATTCCAGCCCCCACAAAAAAAAACAAAAACAAAAACAAAAAAAAACAAAACAAAACAAAAACTTAAAAAGCACTTAGTAGAACCCTGCATTGCGTCTTTGTTTACCAAAAAGAAAAAAAAAAAAGGGGGGAGAGAGAAAAAGAAAAGAAAGGAAAAAAACAACCCTGAAACTCCTAGGCATAAGAGTGTTAGCCAGATTATGATTTTTTTTTTCCTGGACTGGTGGCTGGTATTTCTTTGTGCCACACATTTAGGAGGTTTAGTTATACATTCTGATACACTGTCAGAGTAGAATTTACAGCAAATTTTAGGTACTACAGTCACATTTGGCTGACTTTAAAATAGCAGAAGGATCCTATTATATTGTTCTTTGACCCTATTATATTTACGTTACTGGACTCTTTGTGATAGCCTCTAGCTGCTCTCTATCTGTGTCCTCCTTGAGCAAAATATGCCCAGCAGTACCTAGAAGCAGAGTGTAGTGTTAAAAAATCAAGTTCTCATGTGAAATATGTATTTCTGCCCAGCATCATGAAAGCAAAAGGTTTATTTAATGCTTGTCAGTACCTGAAGATGTTGTCCAGCATTAACAAATAATAATAAATAATAATAATACTCTAATAATGTGGCAGTTGTAATGTTAAAATGCATATGACCTCTTAGGTTTTCCTGAAGATTTTCAAAAGAATTCTCCCCATTAGTACAACTGGTGGTGGACGTCGCTGTTGCATTTCCCAACAAAATGTTTAAAAGACTGTAAATGCTATGTGCATTACTACATTGCAGAAGGAAGAGTTCAGATGGAATTGCACTGGTATTTAAACATAATCATACTATGAAAATAAATCATCACGTAAAAGGAGTATTTTAAATGTTACACACGTTTTCTTTCTGGAATGACATGGCCAAGCACTTCCCTGTGAGCATATAGATTTTAACACAAGTTTACAAAAATCCAAGTATATGATTTCCAATAAATGGGAATAGGTCTGCAGCAAAGTAATATGAATATTATTTTGCTCTTTCTTTTCTAATGAGGTTTATCCTTAGGCCAGACAGTTTCAAGACTGAAATACTACTGGCTATAGAGTGTAGATTGCAGATTGCACGCTACTCAATGTGAAAAGGAGCACGTTTGATTGATCGCCTCTGTGTGTGTGTGCGCCCATACACACAACTCTCTGTAGTTGCATGTGTATGTATTTGGCAAAACCGGGCATCTCTGGGCGTCCTTATCTTATGAAATGTGAGACAAACATCCATCCCTTTAATCATGTTCATCTTTGATCACCAGCGAGAGTGACACAGTCCACAAAATTAACAAAGAAACTCCCTTGCTTTTGAGAAATAGCTACATGTACATCTGGGTCTGCACACACGTGCACATGGACACACGAACACGCAGGCATACATCCCAGCAAGTAAATTATGGCATAACTTTTCATGTAATTGACACCAGACACCTTTAATTTTTCATATTCATTCTTTTGACCAGCTTTCACATTAACCATCTAAACCATAAATGTTGGTGGCTATTGATTGCAATCCCCTGTGTGCGTGCAAATCCATTTTCAAGTCCCCTGCCTTTAATGTGCGTGTGCGTGTGCAAGAGGCCTCTGACGGCTCTTTATCAGGATCTCCCCCAGCCCGCTTGAAGACGACCCCGGATACACAATGTGTGCTAATGGCCAAGGGAAAGCACACACACACACGCACACGCACACGAAAAGAACCAAAACAAAACAAAAGATGGAGAAGTAAAGAAACAAAGCTCTCCGCGTGAGATGCGGAGAAAGATATGCAACCGAAAGTGTGTGTAAGTATACGGTGGGGATGTGTAGGTTGGGCGCCTGACATTTCCCAAGACTTCTGGTGTGTTTCTCCCTGCCGACATCTGGCGCTGCTTCGGCCCCGGTGCTCATGGCCGCACCTTTCGGGAGCCCGAGGTTTGCCGAAGAGCCGTCACTAGTTTTAAACGTTTGGTAGGGCCGGAATTAAAGAAAGAAAAAAAGGCATTTTTAAAATAGTTACCGAATCCCACTGCCTGGCTGTCACCGTCAGCGCGTGGGTGCAGGTCTGGGTGCCCGTGGCTTCCTGCGTGCGAACGCACGCGTGGATTTACACGGGAATCTGACCCAGCTGAACTACCTGACAAATAAAGGAGTTTTCATCCCATCGGGGTTTTTGGTAACGTCTTCTGAACAGCTTTATCGGAGTTTACAGTTCCTTTACTGTTGACTCCATAGCCTTAACCTTAAAGCAGGGGGAGGAGAGCAGTGGAGAGGGGGTGGGGGTGTTGGCAGCATATAAGTACATCAGGAGGAATTTTTAAACGACCTTATTGTCTCTAGCTCTAGAAAGACCACGATGATTTCTTTTTAGCGCCAGCAGCTGTTTTCTCTCGAAACTTTGCTTTCAGCCTCAGCATATACGAGGGTGCCTCTCACACGAGCGAGCAAGAGAAAGGCAAGGCTGGGGGATCCAGATGCGAGGAGAGGGAAGGCGAACTCCGCGGATGGTCTGAGCTGTGCCGAGGCATTGTTCACTGCTGCCTCTCGGTTACGTTTAAAGGCTGAAATATCACGAGAACCACTCAATGATCCTTTTCTAATTCGAGGGACAAAATGTAATTTGCTGTAGCTCTGCTTTCTCGGATGGGAATACTATCCCTAGGTTTCAAAGGGAAGAACTAGGCATCGCGGTTCGCGCACACATGGATTAAGTTGAACAGCGGCGATTACATCTGCGCTGAGAGCAACAGTAGTCCAGGGCTGACTTTTCAAATCTCAGCCCTCCGAGTTAGAGGCTCTCTTGAATAGACTTCCTCCATTCCCGGATGCACTTCTCCAAATTCCCACTTCTCTCTCGAATTCCTGTGAAATTGGTGGCTCGCCTGCATTTTGCCTTGCCATGCAAAACTGCTTTTTCACAGAGTGATTATGCGCTTTCTTTTAGCTGTACCTGACGGGGTAACACGAACTCCACGCACCATATTGCCAACATGCGGAGTGGATATTGAGGTTTGGGATTGAAGATTTTTAATTTTTTTTCCTCCGTCGATTTTTTTGCCAAGTCACAGCAATATGAGATGTCTCATTAATCTCGCGGATGTGTCTAATTCTGGATGTGCAGTGATACATAAAAGTGCTGGTGTTTGTATCCAGCGGAACACTGGATGCACGGCAGAGATTGGTGATCTTTTTTTTCGCAGCGCCTAACGTGCAAACCGCAAGCATCACGTTAACGTGACAAGGGAGAGGCATGCAGCTATCGCAACATTTGCGAAATCCCCGTTCCTGACACTCGAATAATTTAACGTTCCTAAGAAGAGGTTAAACATTCATGCTGCTTCTTCCAATTGATTTTAAGGGGCTGCTATAAATGGAGCATCAAAAAGCTTCGGCAGGGCTACTCCGAGCGGAATATGCAAACTGCGAGCCAGAAGCATCCTAGCCCGATGCAATATCGTACATTGTGTGTGCCAGCACTTTTTTGTTATTACGTAAAGGCTCTTGGAAGCACCTTGGATATTTTACATTCTCCTTTCTCTGCTGGAAGCAATCAGCACGCAGGAATCCTGACGTGGGCTCTGGGACTATAGGACATTCCAGCTCGTGATCCAGTACGGTTAATCGTGAAAAGTGTATACATTTCTGGCTTATCTATGCTTTGTTATGGGTCTGACGTGAGCTCACGTCCTCCTCCCCCCTCCCGCAATATTACAGGCAGAATTTCAGTTAAAAGTGTTACAGTATCACGGTGCAGGAACCCGTGATACTCAGACAGCAAAAATAACCTTAGTCCCGGGCTGTAAAAAGCTAATTAAGCAGAAGAGGAAAATCAAGAGAAACTCGAAAATGTAAGTATTCCCTCTCGTTAGCAACCGAACATTTAACTTTGGAGCCTCAGAAGGGGAAATACCAGGCTGTTCTGCACGTTTTCTCTAAGCTTCATTTTCCACACAATGGAGAATAAAACACTAGTTTAAAGCGGCTACGTTACCGAAGGATTTTCCATCGTTACGATCAGACTTATGTCCTTTAAATTCACGGCATGCACAAAAGAGCAACGTTTGTCCAAAACAGGCTGAAAATATACGGAACGATAGGGGGGAAAAGCATACAAATCCTTCCTCGGAAGCTAGCGACGAGGAAGTCTGAGAGGGCTGAGTATGTTTGAGCTCGGATTGTTTAATAGAAAGATTTATATACTAACTGTATTATTTACTTTGGGAGGGGAGGTGGCAGTATAAGGGTATGCTAATTAGTGGGAGATTTTTTGGGGGAAGGGGTGGAATATCAATTTTTATTGCATCACCTGTCAGGAGTGTCCAATCAGCGTTGGCTTTAGGGGAATTAATTGATGAAGGTGTCTCCGGACGAGCTCACTTCACTCTGTCATTTTATTTGTAGCTAAAGCAGCGGCGGGAATAGCAGCTGCATTTCTTTTCTCTTCCTCCCTTCACATTCCATTATCATAGTTTCCAATGGAAAAGCAGGGAATGAAAGGGAACAGGTACTGATCTTCAGAAGCAACTTAGAGAAACACTTTGGCAAACCTGATTTTTAAGATTATATATTGATTGTAGCCTCACGGTATTTTTTAATTTATTTTTTTTTAATTTTGTCTAAAGTTTGGCACTTCATTCACCAGGAATAACAGCCTTTGTTATATTTTATTAGCAGGATGCCTTGAGACAAATACAGCATCTGGCTGAGGATTGTGTGTGTGTGGCTTTTTCTTTTTTTTTTCTTTTTTTTTTTCATCTCTCTCTCTCTCTGCAAATGCTGGGAATAATTTAATTCACGAAATGGGAGACCTGAAGTCGGGTTTTGAAGAGGTGGATGGCGTGAGGCTCGGCTACCTCATCATTAAAGGAAAGCAAATGTTTGCACTCTCCCAGGTTTTTACAGACCTGCTCAAAAACATCCCGCGAACTACCGTGCACAAGCGAATGGATCATTTAAAAGTAAAAAAGCATCACTGCGACCTGGAGGAGTTGAGGAAACTCAAAGCCATCAACTCCATCGCTTTCCACGCCGCCAAATGCACCCTGATCTCCAGAGAGGACGTGGAAGCCTTGTACACATCCTGCAAAACCGAACGGGTACTTAAGACGAAACGGAGGAAACTAAGCCGGGCGCTGTCTGCCGCCGACCTCCGGCCGGAGCTCGCTCCCGCCGACCCCTTCTCCGGCTTCTGGAAGGAGAACAAACTTTGGCTGGGTCTGAGCGACTCTCCCCGGCCGCTGCTGCCCGTCCGGAGGAAAGCTCTGCGCCCGGGGGACACAGCCTTGCTACCGGCCGCTCATCTACCTCACATTTTTAGTAAATACACTGGCCACAGCTACCCAGAAATCGCTCGGGCGCCTTGCAAACCCCCCGTAAACTATGAAACGGCGCCGGCAGCGGGCGGCTGCGCGCCCCTGCGGCCCCGCCGCCCGCCCGCCGCCGCGGCGCGGCCCCGGCTCCCGGCCGCCGGCCCCCCGCCCCTGCCCGGCCGCTGCCGCCGCCGCCGCCACGGGGCGGCCGCTGTCGCCGGCACGCTGGGCCCCCCCGGCGGCGCCCGCCGGCCCCTGGCCCTGCCCCGGCCCTGCCGGCTCCGCGGCGCCCCGCGGCTGCCGCTGTCGCTGCCCCGCGGCTTCGGGCCGCCCGCCTTCGCCGAGAGCGCCAGCAGCGACTCGGAGTCCAGCTGCTGCTCGGGCCGCGCCGCCCACGACTCGGACTGCGGCTCCAGCCTCTCCAGCTCCAGCGAGGGCAGCTCGGAGGAGGAGGACGAGGAGGAGGAGGACGAGGAGGGCAGCGGCGCCTCGGACTCCAGCGAGGGCAGCTCAGAGGAGGAGGAGGAGGAGGAGGAAGAGGAGGAGGAAGAGGAGGAGGAGGAGGACAGCACCTCGGACTCCGACTCCAGCTCGGTCTCCAGCCAGGTTTCGGTGCAAAGCATCCGCTTCAGGCGCACCAGCTTCTGCAGCCCGCCCGGCGTGGTCCACGCCAACTTCTTGTACCATCTGGCGGCCGCCACCGCCCCCCGGCCCCCGGCCCCGGCCCCGGCGGAGTCCGGCGGGCTGCCCGTCCTCCGCGGCGCTCCCGGCGGAGTCAAGCCGGAGCTGCCGGAGGAGTGGGGCCGCCCCGGCTGGGCTCCCGCCGCCCCGGCGCTGCGCTGCTCCGGCGGCCTAGGGAGCTGCTTCGCGGAGATAAGAGATGATAGGGTATCCGAGATCACATTCCCACACTCTGAATTTTCCAATAATACCAAGAGTACTGACCTAACAATTAACTGTGTTGCAAAGGGGGCCTCTTCACCTAGCCCAAAGACAAACAATGCATTTCCACAACAAAGAATACTCAGAGAGGCAAGGAAATGCCTTCAAGCAACTACTACACACCGTGTAGATAACAATACAATAGCTGCTAGGTTCTTAAATAATGATTCTTCATCAACGGCAGCAAATTCAGAGAAAGATTCCAAAATCCCTCATTGTATTGAATTTGCCACGGATTTGCCCTCTTTACAAACTGATCCTGCGGAGGATGCTGCTTCTCCAGGGGCAGCAGCAGCAGCTGAGCTCCAGTGCACTGATACAGGCAATAAGGCATTGCCATTCCTGCACAGCATTAAAATCAAAATAGAGGACAGCAGTGCGAACGACGAGTATGAGCCTGATCTTACAACACATAAGCTAAAGTGTGAGTGCAATGATACTAAGGATGAGTTTTACGGTGTGACTGAGAGTAATAACCAGGACGCTTTATTAACAGCCAAGGAAGATTCTGCATGCACTGAGAAAGAAACCACTTCCTTAAACCCGCTGACTCAGAGTCAGGTCCTCTCATGCACTTTAGGTACTCCAAAACCTGAGGATGGGGAGTATAAATTTGGAGCAAGGGTGAGAAAAAATTACAGGACACTGGTTTTGGGAAAGCGACCTGTACTGCAGACTCCTCCAGTCAAACCAAATTTGAAATCAGCTCGAAGCCCACGTCCTACAGGTAAAATCGAGACACATGAAGGAACACTGGATGATTTTACAGTTAACAATAGACGCAAAAGGGTAGCCAGCAATGTAGCATCAGCAGTGAAAAGGCCATTTAATTTCATGGCAAATTTTCCCTGTCCACCATCACTAATTATTGGCAATGATGGGGATTTGTTGCCAGCTTATTCCTTAAACACCACTAAGGATTCCCAACCACCTCACAAGGCCCATCCTGTATGGAAATGGCAGCTGGGCGGTTCTGCAATACCTCTTCCACCTAGCCACAAATTCAGGAAATTTAATTAATAAAATAGTTTGGAAAATATTTTCTTGAACCACCTTTAACTTTCTTACCTTTTTTTTTTTTTTTAAACTCTGCAGCATGGTTTGTACAAACCCATTAATGCTATACACACTTCTGGAATCCTGTTTTATCACAATGTGAAGACAGAAACCGGATTACTATTTTATTTACCATTACAACAGTGGTGGGATTTTTCTGTTATTTTGGGTTTTTGTTTTTGGTGGTCTATTTTTGTTTTGTTCTGTTGCATTGGGGTTTTTTATTTTATTTTATTTTGTTACATTCCACAGAGTACTTCAGGCTAAAGACTCAAGTTAAACTCAGTTATTACGGTAAAGCTGGAACACTTTACTGTTTAAATGCTAATAATGCACCAGTACCTCAATTCAACTGCTGCAAATAAATGTCAAAAGGTTGAATAATAAATATTAGAATGAGCCATTAAATTTATGCACTAGATTTCGAAAATGGAAGTCTAACTGTTAATTCAGTTAAAGTTTGTTAAGTTACATGGTTGCACAGTAAGGGTTCACTATAAATTCAATGTGGCAGCAATCTACTTTTCGGGAGCTTTGTTTTCGGGTGCAGGGGTGTCTCTTTCGAAGAGCAGTTGCACTTACTCCTTTTTCTCTGGTTTGGAAAGCCTGGTGTCTGTCTGCGACCCCAGCGCTGGGAAAAGCTGCCTCATTTGAAACCAGTAAATAAATGTGGAATTCTATTTTTGGTAAAAGGGTGTCTTTTTGCTTGTACAGCCACTCTTTGCAATTGGGAAGCCTTTTTGTTTCACCCAGAGGTCTTAAATAAGGTTACTGTTACCCACTAATGTCATACTTAAGTTGTGGTCTGAACATGCCCCTTACAAACTTGCAAAGCAACTAAAATATTTGCCTGGCCAGCAGTACAATTTATGGTCCAGCCCCTCACGCTGGCTGGAGGAAATAGCAAAGCAGTAAATACAACACAGAAAGTGAAATGAGAGGCCGTAAGTGGAAAGATTACACAAAATGAGAAGACCATGTTATTCATAGCTTTTTGGCACCAAAACTCAAGTGTTTCAACCGTGTTACACTTCCCGGTTCTATCCTCATCTCTTGAAATTTGCTGTCGTGGGTTTTATTTTGCCATGCCATCCTCTCTATGTAGCAGAAACATTTCTACTGCACGTGACAATCAGAGGCAATTATCTATATTTGCACTTAATATCGAAATAGTCGAACAGGCAGACTTCTAGAGTCTAGCCCTCGGTAAGTCATGCTGGTATAATATATTGTGATGATGGAAGCAGTAAATCAAAATTATGGAAATTTGCACTGTTGAAAAGCATGCTTTAGCTTTATTTTCAATTAAAAACACTGTTTTAAAAAATTCTGATTCCAAACACTTTGAATTATTGCAGAGTTATCCGTGGTTTCCTCTCCGTTTGTAAGTTCACTGTTTTTATTTGGAGGAAATACGCTTCAAGAGGTTAACTGTTTCCCTCCCTTCCCCCCCCAGCCTCTCGAAAAGAAAGGGAAGGAAAAAAAAAAAAAGAGAGAGAGAAAGGCTGGAGGCCGAGGTGGAGGCAGAGCCGAGAACGGGGGAAGGTCTCTCTTGCGGGGGGAGGACGGGTACAGCAACTCTGAAAACAGCCTGAAAAGTTTGCAGCTTGAGAAAGGCAGTAATAATTGAGTTGCTGAATCAGCAGAGTTTAGGATGAATAATTGCTGGTTTCTTTCTTTGGATTAGCATTTTATTTATACTAGATCATTCACAAATTAAATTTTAAGGATTCCACTCATCGATCAATCCCGGGAGAATAATTTATCATAAATCAAAAAAGGAAAACAAAGCAACAATGTAATGTTTACTGTGTGACTCAAAGTCAACATTTCTGCTGGCAATCCACTGCCTGGGATTCAATTTTTTAATTCTTGCCTTTTGTGATGCCCTCTCCCAACCTCTCGTGTCTCCAGATATTCCAAGTAGTCACTAACTGATTTCAGCTCTGTTTACTATATCCACACCGGAGTTTTCCTCTCATTGTAAAAGGCCTAGTCTAAGAATACCTGCAGCCAAATATATTTAGAAAGAGTAAACAATTGCCTTTCAGTGGAGTTACCCTTCCCCCCTGCATGCACACGTACATACACACACATCACTTTAAAGCTGCCAATTGCAAAAGGTGCATTGCATACTTAACTGCTCTGCTGAAATTACGATGGTCATGAAAAATCTGCTTACTGAAGTTGTTCTGAGATGAATGTTTACGTTCGTGTGTTTAGAGCTGCACAGAATACAGCCTTATTTCCAGAGAACTGTAAGTACGTACAAAATGTACTGCTCAGGAAAGACCCCTGCTCTGTTAGAAACCGTGTCTGCTTGACAAAGGTCTTCACTTGACCAAAAAAAAAAAAAAAAAAAGAAAGGAAAAAAAAAGAGCCAAAAGCTACAAAAGTGCAATATCCAAACCTGAAACCTAAAATTTTGCCTTGTCAATTAAACAACGTATCACTTTCAAAGTAACTCTGTCCCCTGACCCTGTTTACTTCCAATTAGAGATATGCTGATTTGGCCAGGAATTGTAAATTACAGAGGTGCCTTTTCAGGTTCCTGAAATAATCCGGAGGGGGGGGGGTGGTCGGGAGGGGGAGGAATAAGCATAAATTTATACCAAATAGGCTCTGCAGAGTTGAGGATGTGAAATATGGCGCCCAGCCCTGCCAGCGGCCCGGGAGCTCCAGGCACCCCCGGGCATCCCCGGCAGGCTGCTCCGCTTGGCTCTCCTCCGCCCAGGCAGCAGCAAACGGCAAGGAGTTAAACAGCCAAATAATTTTCACACGTGCACACCTCAGTTTAGTGCAAGCCACTAACAGGGACATTCGTGTTTTTACTGCCGCTGGAGAAATTAGCCAGGTACAATAACTCACTAGGGAAAAAATAAAGGGGAGGGGGATTGAAAAAAAGGTATTCTCTCCAATTCTGGTAGTTTGGTTACTGTTTCTGATGACATTGTAATTATTATTGCGATCAGAGTTCATTATCATTTCAGCCTTAATCATGTGAAGTCTTATCACTGAGTTACGTAAAAATAACCGATTTTCTCCCATAAAGGTAAGTTCTAATAATGAGGAAAACCCAAGGTTTTCCAAGGGAGCTAGGCTACCATTTTGTTGCAATGTTTACAGGAGATAAAACTTAAAATATATTAGTAATGAATTGCCACCATTTCCCAATTCCTGGTGTACACACAAATCAACAGAATTTTCTAGAGGAAAAAGCAATTGAGGGAAGTGCGTGTACTTTATGGACTATACTGCATAGGTATTTGCCATAAGTAGAGTTCACCGGTAAATTTATTGTGAAGATTTCTGCTGCCAGATGGACGACAAAGAAAGTTTTGGACTCTGTTTAATTCTCTAGAGCATTAAAAAGGGAACACGTGTAATGCCTTCAGCAACGAGGTATATTGCCTTAAAAGATGTAACTTGCCGTTTACAGCAATTTACTTTAGGAACCGATTGTTATATAAGCTACCCTTACTTGATACAGTGCGATAATCTCTTTACTGATTGTTTATTTAAAACACCACTACTAGCAATAATGCAAAATAGTGGTAGCTGTTTTATGAAGTTTGCTGTTTAATCAATTCACATGGTGATTTTTTACATGGTCTCTGATCTCTTTACCTCTAACAGATTTAGTTGCCAATAAATTAAAGTTTCTGCAGAAATGAGAGCAATGCTATCATGTTTATGTTTGTCACTGTTCACACATGTGAGTGGTTGAGACAGAAAAGGGTAAAAAAAGTGGCATTTTTGACACACGGTGGTAATCTGCAGGAAAATATTCTACATATGCAGTATGTTGGAGAACATGAAACACAGATAACCTTGTTAATTGTGGTTTTTATGGTTAAGAGGATTGCTGGGAAGAATATGTGATGGTTCATCCTGGAATCTATTTGGTCAGCTTGGAGGTACAAAAGGAGGGCGAGTGCCTGAAAATGAAAAGCCCTGGCTAGCAAAATCAGGAGGGAAGTATTGGGATCTGTGTTGCTGAAGTCATGCTTGCAGACATTACCCATTCCCCTGGTACTTGGCCCTGCAAGCCGTGGTCTAACATCTCCGGCTTGCCTGAAAACCTTCGGGGAAGGGACAGCGAGCCGGGTTTAGGCCTTACACGTTGCATTTTTTCACTGCGCTGATATAATTATTTCCCGTGCCCTAGGCCCCTCTCTCTCCCCCTCTCCCTTTCTCTCCGAGGCGGCCTCACAAGCCCCCGCTTTAAAAGCCCCGAGATGTTTTGCATGAAGCGCTCACAATAGGGGTTGAGGGAATTGACAGTTTCAAAAACAAGGCGCCCTGTCCTTTCCAGATGCCGAGGACCCCTCTCCCGCACCATCTCTCGTTTGCTCCTCGCTGCTGGTGGCTTTACCCTTAGCATTGCAAATACACGGCAACAGCTGTGTTTGTAAACAGGGGGGAGGACGGAGGGAGCGCCGCCGGCCTCGCTCCCGCTCCGCGCGGCGAGCTGCCGCTGCCTGGAAATTACAATTAAAAAAAAAAAAAAGAGAGAAAAAAAAAAAGAGGAGAGTGAAATCAAAAAAATGCGGGAGCGCAGCCGGGCCCCCGAGCGGCGGGGCGGCCCCTGCGCGTCGGGCCCGGGGCACACCGCGCCTCGGGCCGCCATCTTGCCCGGCACCGCGGAACCTCACCGGCTCCCCGGCCCGGCTCCCCCGCTCCCGGCCCGGCTCCCTGGCCCGGCTCCCGTGCTCTCGGCCAGGGTCCCGCGGGCGGCGGGGGCGGCGCGGCAATCTCCGGGGGTTCCCGCACTTCAAAGCGGGGCCGTGGCTTCCACCCTGCACCCCCCTCCGGCTCCTCCGCCGGGGCGTCCATCTTCCCGGGCTCTCCCGTGGCGCGGCCCTGCCGCCTCCCGCCCTGCCCGCTCCGAGCCGAGGACGAGCCAGGGGGGAAGCCCACGGAGGTTGCGCGGGCCCTCTGGGCAGATGCCGGGCTCGGGGCCAGGCAGCGGCCGGGGGAGGCCCGGGGCTCCAGGCTCGGCCCTGCGCCCTCCGCCCCCGCGGAGCCGGCCCGGGAGGGGACGGGGAGCGAGGTCAGCGCAGAAAGTCCAATGGGGCTGTTTGCTCTTGCGTCTAAAATGCAGCCGGGGCTGTAAAGCGTGTGAAATTACGCACCGGTCTCTTAAAGAGTGGCTAATTTATAGTAAATAGCGAGGGCTTTGTAAATGGATTTATTATGTTGTTTCTTGTTAATTGTTGAGAAAATCCCCATTGTTGAGTGTGAATGGCTTTATGGGCTAACCCGGGCCGCGCTGCAATCCCGGGGCAGTAAATGGCCGCTCCGCTAATGTGGCCTGTAGCGAGAAGCCGGACTAGCCGCGGTGACCTTTGGGCGGCGGGGCCGGACTCAGGCAGACAGGCCCTGATGAAGCCTCGTCCCTGGGCGGGGGAAGCGCCGGGACCTCGGTTCGGAGTGACCCCTCGGCCGGGCCCGGCAGCCCGAGGAGCAGCGGTGCGGGCGGACCCTCCGGGCGCACGGCCGGGCCCGCCGGCCCAGCCGCGGCAGCGCCCACGTGCAGGAGCCGCTCCGCGCCTTTGTTCGCGGCCGCGCTGACCCGGGTGCCCCTGCCCGCCTGCCCCGCACCGCCCCGGCCGCAGCGCCGCTGCCACTGCCCGCCGAACGGCACGTCCGCATGGCGAGAGGGGCTCCAGCGCGGCCCTGGGCCCCCCACGCCGACGTTTTCCCCTTAGACAAATAAACAGGAGCCAGCACCTCCAGCCCCTTCTCCCCTGTCCCGGAGGTGTGGGGGAGGTCATGGGAATAGGGGTACCGCAATGAGCTTCTCCAAACTCCACACCGTGCCCCCTCTTTCGTGGCCGCGGGGAGAGCCCCGCCGCTGCTCCCGGGTCAGAGGGATCGGGACACGGGGACTCCCCCGCCGCTGGCACCCAAACCTCTCCCGCGTGCATGCGCCTGCATATTGTAAAATACAAATCACGATGAAATGTAAATTCTACTCTAGAAAGTTATATTGGGCTATTCTCTTTCCTGAAATCTCTCCCCCTCTGATTTCGCTATTAGGAGAAATCCCCCTGGGTTTAGAGCACTTGTTCCACGGATTTCTGTACAGCCCACATCTGTTGCCTTCCCCTCTCCGGCTCGGGGCTCTGTCCTCGCTGCAGGCAGACCAGGGCGCGGGTAAACCGGCGGGACGAGCCACGGAGGGGTCGCCGCAGCCCGGCCCTGCCCCTCGGAACCCAGCGATTTTCCAAACTGCCTTTCAGGATCGGGATCGAATTGCAATTATATCAGATGCACGGCTCCCTCTTCCCCGGGACTTGTGCTTGCAGCCCTCTTCCAGGCTGATTAGTAGTGTCGGAGCTGCTAGATAGGGCTGTACAGTCCATTTCCCTCAAAACAGGATGTTTCCATCAACCTGCATTTGGTTTTCCCCAAAGAGCAGCGGAGAGTTTAGCTGGGAAACACGTCCTGGCTAAACCCTCGCCTTCAGCTGCCACTCGGGTCACTTCACATCTCTGTATTATATTTCATCCTGTCATTCTCCTTTCTCTACCTTCTCGGGCAAAAATAAATAAACTAATAAACAAACTGAGCCTTGGAAAAGCCTCTGGTGATGGTGAAGCACAGGGCCGCCGCGCCGGCAGCGCCTGGCGGAGCGGCGGGGCCGACCAGCATGTCCTCGCCGGCCGAGGCACGGCTCGGTCCCGGACACACCCTCCGCGACCTCCCGGTTGTTTGTTGTAGGTTGTTGTTGCTCCCGGAGCAAAACCCCCCACTCTCCTGGACCACCTCCCGCCTGGCTGCCCCGGGAGCAGTGTGTTTGCTGGGATTTCCAGGGTCTTTGTGCGTTTGTGGAGATGCGTGTGAATGGAGCTGCGAGTGTTAAAGCTGCCACATAACCTGTGCGAACATATGTTTTATATTTACCCGCGATGCTTTTGTATTCCCGAGATTCAGAGGTAAACTGCCCGAGACAATAACAAAACTAGAATTATTATCTAGTAAAGTGCATGGTGAAAATAAATAAGTAAATATTTTTTTTAAAGGAAAGAAATAAAAGGATTTGTTCTCTTCTGGAAACGCTCATTTCCATTTTCGTGGACATGACATTTTGCTAAGAGTAAATAGCACTAACGTGCTATTCCGTGTACAGTTTTCCACACAGTTTGAAAAACTTTACTGTGTCTGCTGCGGATTTTTGAAGTACCACATTATAAGCAGAAGGATTTTCAGGTTGTTTCCCACTATGACATAATCGTCCCCGTCAAAATCTGGCTAAGTTCGCCGGAGGGAAAAAGATGTTCGTGCTAAATGATGTGATAGGAGAAAAGAGCGAATGGCGTTTAATACGCCGTATAAAATAATGTCAGATCTCCCCGGCTGTGATCTCGCAGTCTCTCTTACATTTAGAGGAAGTTTATAAATGGTTACCTGGGGTTTACAAATTTTGCTAGTAAAATGTCATTAATTCCATTATGATTTCTGTATCCTTCTCCCATAAAGGGGCCTGTAAAATGTAGCCGTTCTACACAAGCCCTGCCATCCATCAAGTCCGTGAACATTCGTATTTCCCTATCTAGCTGCGTAGAGGACGATAAATAGAAAGGCTCTCCAGATAATCGCTGATATCTCTTGCCCTCCACCCAGAGCACTTGGCAGTGTTTGTTCCGTCCCGGAAAACCGAGCTTCTGAAACAGGCTTGAAAGTAGGTGAACTTTTTAAAACACATCTGAAAGTTGGAAATCTTTATGTACGTGTTTGCATTGCTCGTGGGGCAAAGAGGAGTACACTCGGCAGCAATTCCTCATCAGCGAACTTAAAAGAGTCTCCTGGCTTTCCCGAGGCCTTTCTGCCTCCCTCCCTCCCCTCTGTAAACACGCGCGCACAGATGCGGTGGGGCTTCCCGGGAATGCTCCATCCCGGAGCCCGGCTCCTCTGCCAGCTCCTGCCGTGCTGCTGCATTTGTTCCTCCCGTTTCTCGCAGAAGAAGGATGACACCGGGTTTAGGAAAAAGCTCCGGAGGGTAATTGAGAGTTCAGCGGCTCCCAGCCCCAACGCCGGCACAAAAGTGCAGGATGATTTTACTGAGGTTTCGTGGGAGCTGCTCCGGCTTCGCAAAACCTGCGAGCCCGAGCCGCCCTCCATGCAGAATTTACTGCTTGTATTTGGTTTAGCAAAGCCAATAGCGTCTGATAATTTAGAAAGACGAACTGCATAAACACCTGATAGTTTGTATTAGAATCAAGCACAGTGACAATTGCACAGAACTGGTTTTAATTTTATTCCAAAGTGTTTACACATCGACATATGGTGAATTTGTCTTCGCTGAGAAAGTTAAGAATCAGTAACATTAATAGCTTTGCATAGACATGATAGGGATTAACATTTCTGCCTCTCTACCAGCCCAAGATTTCTGAAGAGGAACTCTCGGGTGCTGAAAGAAAAAGGGGTTTCCAATGAGACTAACTGGCTCTGCCCTCAAAGGTGCTCATGGTTTCCTCGCAGGCATCACCGAGTTCAGCAGGAATCGCTCTCTCTCCACTGACGGACATGGAGAAGCAGCATCGCCCTTGCTCCGTGTTTATCTCTGTTTTGCAATACCTTCGCTCGTCAGTACCTGCAAAGCTCAGCCTGAAAGAACAACCCGCTTGCTCCCGGCGAAAAGAGCTGTTCTATGATAAAGGGCTGGAACCTGGTTCCCCCGAACTCCGTCTGGGATGACAGCATTTCCAGGAGCCTCTCTTGCTCCGAGGAAGGCGGGAAAAGCAAATCTCCCGAGCCCGCTCTCTATCCCGCACTTTCTATCAAGGTGCCTCAAATCCTTTGGTGTACTCCTTGGTTTTCCCAGGGGCTGTCCAGCGACATCCAGTCGTAGCAAACTGGGGTGGCAAAAACTGTATTATGCCGGGACATTTGCTATAAACGAGGATGTGCTCCCAAAGAGATCATTAAACTATGTATTTATGTGTATTGAAAAAAAAAAGAAAATCAATTCATACGCAAGAGTCATCGACATTTGCAAACGCTGCTAATGTAGCAATTTCTCCCAAAGTCGAAGGAGTATTACTTTTAATTTTCAGGTGGTGCTTTACGAAGATCATGAAATCACGTAGAAACTCTAAGCCTAACCCAATCCACAGATGTCTATGCACGTCTCTAAGTCAAACAGGTCAAATATTTTTTAAAGACGCATTTACCAAGAGGAAAAAAAAAAAAGGCATCTAAGCTGAAAACCTGTGGGGGCATAACAAAAGGAAAGAGGCCACAAAGAAATATCCCACAGTGGATTACAAGGTTATGGGACAGGTCACTATAGGAAAGTTAAACAAAAAATGAAGGGTACATTATATAAACCTCACATAATTAAAAAATAGTTAGTTCCAGTGTTTTAGTTATACCTTCAGATATTTGTTGAGTTTGTTGTTCAAGTGCCTGTGAATTTATTGGGAGATTATTCAGTTAATATGCCTTTATTTATCCCTCGTTTGCTTTTCCAGATAATTAGAAAACTGACCGCAGCCTTTAATGACTGTGTATTTAATGAAGACTATGATTATTTTACACGCAGACAGATGTACAGAATGAGCTATTATAGGAGGGGACGTAGTCAGACAAGAAATAAACCCAGCCTTACAGAGAGAGGACTCTAAGACAGTAATATATTAAATATTGCAGCGATCGATTTCAATACCCTGAGTGGAGACGGGAATAAAAATTCACCCCCAAGATGAAATGATTAGAAATTCTTTGTTGTGCGGAAAATAAAGCGATTTTTTTCAGATTCTTTTTGTTCGGGTTAGAGAAGGGCCGGGCAAGCATCTTTCAAGCTCTCGGGTCGCGGTTTGGGATATAACTCTAGAGGTTAGCCGCATCTCAGTGGCGTTTCTCCGTGGTAAAAAGATGGGTCTTTGTCCGAAGAGAGCCGGATTAAATATCAAGCCCGGCTCCGGTGCTCGGGACAGGAGCGGCCCCCCGGCAGCGGCTGCCACCCGCGGCAGGGCTGCGCACCAGGATGCCTGGCGGGGGGTGGCGAGGGGGTCCTGCAGCAGGGACCCCGGGACGGGCAGGGATGGGGCGGGCGGCGGGAGGGGAGCGGAACCGGGCCGCCCCCCGGCAGCCCCTCCGTGGCCAGGCCAATTAAAGCAGGACACAAAGCTGCGCCCCCGCCACCCTCCGCTCCCACCGCTGCCCCCAGCTCTCTCTTCCCTTTTTTCCCGCATACCTTCCCCTCCGCCCCCAGCCCCAGCCCTTCTCGGCTTTAATTAATAATTAAAAGGCGGAATGAAAATTAAAGAGGGGGCAGAGGAGGAGTGAAAGCCCGCGGGAGCCCGCCTGGGCGCTGGGGTTGGGAGAGAAGGTGGCCGGGCGTCGTGCGGGGCTGCCGGTCGGGGGTCCTCCCGCACCCTCTGGGCCACCTCCCCCCCCCTATTCCCCCGGGATGCCGGGGTGGCCGCCCGGCACAAGGCTGTTGGCGGTAGGCCGGGTCTGAGGCTTGGCAGGGCAGCGGCCGGGGGCTCGGGTTCGCTCCGCTCCCTCTTGGCTACAGGGAAGAGGAATTACAGCCCAGAAAATGCGAACCTGTTGACTGCCACGTCCCGACTGAAAGGGCCGGTAGTCTTTTACATTCCCAAACCTATGAAGTAAAGATGCCATCGCTGGGCCCCTGGATTCACCTGTCACTGCAATCACTGCCCCCGAGCACTGACAAATATTCACAATAAAAGAGTGAAAGGGTCTCTTAAGGTTCACTGATTTGTGTGTAGAACTTTGGAAAACTGCAAACAAGCGAGAAAAATTGTCCATTCTTGTGAAGGGAAATACAAGTTTGCACTTAACCGTTCAGCGACAAAACCCAAGGACTGGCCAAAGAGCCGGTGACATACACTGTAATCTCCATAACAATTTCATTTCCTCTTTTCCCTCTCTCCCTCTTTACTGGTTAGCAAAGGGGAAAATCTAAGGGTTTAATCCCGAGGAAGGCTTTCCATTTATTCCCACTGCAGAGAGAAGGGGATATTGAGAAAAGCCAACAGATCCCGAAAAAAATGGAGAGGGAAGTCCTCAGACTCCGCGCTGGGAGAGGCGGGTTGGGAGCATCCAGCCAGAGGACACATGCGAGTTAGAGTGAAATAGAAACTGGCGCTATTAAATTTCCTTTTAAGTGTGCCTTTGGATTAGTTGTACACGGAATCTAGCAATTAAGGCCCTTCTCTTTAGAGAAAACCTTTTCGGTTTCGTATTCCAGTGGTCGGGCGTGATTGCTGCGTGCTCGAGAGAAAAAACATAAAGGACCAGTTTTTCTTTTGAGCGCAAAAAGTTGCTGCCACATAAGTGTTTTTTACTAAAGACAACATTAAACTGTAGGGTATTAGCAGTAATCACCGAGGGATCTGTTTTGCAGCGTCTCAGGCCTCAGAATCTGCTGTTCCCATCTTGCTGGGACCAGGGAAAAGCGCTTCCCGATTAAATTCTGCATTAATAGAACTTGGCAACCGGCAACAAAAACCTTGCTTAAGTGAAATGAAGAGACAAAAGGCACTTTAAATGCTGAGGTTGGGGGCTGGGGAGCTTATGCCACTAATTTTAAATGAAGACGACGTTCACGCCTTGCAGCCAGCGGCGAGCCCGTGCTCGGGCTGGGTGAGGGATAGCACTAATTCTCCTCCGTGGGATCGCTGCGAGGCTCCGGGCAGGGCTCGCCGCCCTCCTCGTCCCTCGCCTGCCGGGGACGTACCGTAGGGATCGAGGACTGGTAGATCCGCGAAAGCAACCCTCTCGTCTCCCTTCTTAGGAGGGACCTCAGCTCCGCCGGCCGCGGGGGGCGCCGGGGGCTGGCGGGAGGTGGCGTGGGGAATGTCGCCAGGCACTGCCCGGAGCGTCCGAAATGGGGCATTTTCACGCCTTGCTCCGGGGAAAGGTTGTTTCACCCGCATTCGAGAGGCGGACGGCGTCCCCCGCGGGGGCACGCGACCTTGGAAGCCCCTTCCCGATGTCCATGAGCTCTGTGCTGCCGTGCGGTGGGCTGGGGGGCAGCTCCCACGCGTGTCCGGCGCGGCGGGACGCCCGGCCCCGCGGCGGGGGTACGGAGCCCGCTCCGGCGGCGGATGCGCGGAGCGCGGAGCGGGGCCGCAACCCGTGCCGGCGCCGGCTCTGGGCGCGGAAATAGAAATGTAACATCTCCTCAGACAAATTAATTTTTGACGGATTTATGGCACGGTTTGCTTTCAGGATATTCATTGGCTTCTCCGAGCTGTAATAAAGTCCAGGGTGCAGAAGTATAAACACGCACCGTCTGCTCGGCGGAAACCCTCCAGCAGTATCTGCCAACCAAAGATCAAGACACTTTGTGCATTTTCCACAGATAATGCCCATATTCCGAATGAGTGATCAGAGAACTCCGGTATTGTTAAGTAAAATGAGAGGAAGGCGAGTGACGTGGGAGTCGAACAATGGCATTTCTGAATCAGTTTGGTTGATTGACATTTGGGGGCTTCATGACCCGAGGGAATAGGACTCATTACCGTGAATACACCAAAACATCAACCGAGATTAGAACTCTGGATCTTTTAAAAATCCCATTTCATTCTAAATTATAGTGGGAAAATACCAATTCTAAGAAAAAAGAAAGAGAGAGGGAAGAAATTACTCCTTTATGCCCCTTTAATTGCTCAAAGCCCCCAAATAGAGTAAGAAATAGCGTTAAGATTTTAGGCAGCATTTAAGAGGAGAAAATTAACTTTACAAGCTAAAAATCTTGCCGCTGACAGAACAGCGAATACGTGAAAATAGGTATTTCTGGGACCTGCAGATCTTGTGCTGAGCCGAGGTGAGAATGGGCACACGGTGCAAGAATAACTTAATAAGAAGGATATTTGACAGATTGATATGAATAACTAATTAGATATGATTCCATGCTCCTTTGCCTTTTGTATATCAAATTCTCTGGAAAAGTACAAATAAGCTTGAGGAAAGAAAAATAAAGGAGCAAGTAAAAGGGTGAGGGAAAAATGTGTTCAAACCATCCTGGAGAGTCAGGAGAGGCGATCATGAGGGGTGCTGTGGAAGTCTGTTTGGAAGGGCGGCTGTCTCTGAACTAAGTCCATTTCTCATAAAATTGTGAGGGGGAAAAAAAGGTGGATGTGACAGAACAGGGTAAAGTCTCTGAGAGCCGGTGACCGACCTTCCCCGGCAGAGCAGCCCCAGCCGGAGTCGGTGGCCGTCACGATTTCACCGTCTTCAAACCCCTCTCCATATCCTGATACCGAAAACACAGTCCCTGGGTCCAGCACAGGGCCAGCGTGCCTTACAAAGAGCTGGCTCTTTCCTATCCTTCGGAAAATAAATACTCACGGGGTTCTGAAACAGGATAGGGCGGTTAACCAATGCCATTCTGAATGTGGCTGCAAGGGGAGGTTGCCCTGTTATCAAATTTTCGATCACTTATCAAAGCTGCGGATTGCCGAGGAGTCATTGCTTTGCACAATAGGAACAAGGACGGGTTTATTTATTCGGACCAGAAATACAAATAAATAGGACCCTGGCAATTCCGCCAAATGAATTTAGTGCTTTCAGGTTAAAACACAGACACAGAAGCAAACCCGATGATTATCTAAATGTTCAATTATACATTTACTAATACGGCCAGTGACTCGCAGCCGCCGCATATCCAGATATCATCTTTGTACGGAGACATCTTGGTTTTAATTAATGACTGCTTTATTCTTATTATTCTAGGGGAAAAATAGGTGTCACGTCACATTAAAATTAAGATTATTTTAATTTATTTAGGCTCTTAAGCAAAAATCAGTCTAATTGCATTTCGAATTACGAGGGAGAGACGATTGAACTGATCAGGAATTCCGAACAAAGGCAGGGAGCCGGTAACGTGCACTGCCGAGCCGGAGCAGGGGGAACCTCCACGCTTCTCCCGTGTCCTCCTGCGGTTCCCCTGGGAGAGAGGAGCAGGACGGAGCGCCCAGGGGGCACCGCGGCCCCGCAGCCCGGGCCCGGCCGAGCCCCGCGTGTTGCCGCGGACCGGCCGGGAGAGGCGAAACCCGCGGTGCTCCCGCCCGCCTGCGGGTCCCCGGGCACGGCGGGGACACACCGAGGGCTGCGGGGGCGCGGCGGGCGCGCTCCGCTCCGCTCGGCCGGGAGGAGGCCCCGCACCTGCGCGGGGGCCCCGCGGGAGCTCCCGGTGGAGCGCAGCGTCCCCGGCCGCCGGGGGAACAAAGGCGGCGACGGGGGGCGGCCCGGGGGGCGCCGGGCAGGCCGGGCCGAGGGGCCGTGAGGGGCCGAGAGGGGCCGAGAGGGGCCGAGAGGGGCTATGAAGGGCCGCCCCGCCACGGCCGGGCCGCGGCCCCGCCAAACACGGGCCGGCAGCGCCCCCTGCAGGGCGGCGGCGGCGCGGCGGCGCCTCGGCGGCGGCACCGCCCCTTAAAGGGGCCGGAGCTCTTAAGGTGGAACGGACGGGGCGGCGGCGGCGGCCCCTCCGCGCGGGGAGCCCCGTCCGCACCGTCAGGGCGGCCGCCGGACGCGCCCTGGAATACTGGCGGAGCTGCCGCCGTCTCAATCCTTGGCCCCCGCTCTCCCGTGGAGGCATCGCAGTGTCCGCAGCGCGTGTCGGTGAAGCGTGCAGTGCTCCCGCGGCCGTGATTCGACCCGTACCGCACTGAGCGGGTTATCGGGGGCAGCGGTGCCGGGGCAGCCACCGCTGCGTCTGCGGCGGAGACATCCTCGGGGGAGGTGCCTGTGGAGCTGCCCGGGCCGAACCGGCCCTTCCGACGGCGGCGGCGCTGCCGATGGGCCAAACCTCGGCCCATACGGTCCGCGGCGCTTCGTGCTCTGCTTCCTGGCGGGGAGATCCCGCTCCTCCCAGGGTACGGACAGGCTCCGCCGCCGCGCATCATCCCCCGGGACCGGCGGCTGCTCTGGGTTCCCCGCCCGCCTTGGAGCACTGGCCCCGAGTGGGGGTGAGAAAAAGAAAAGAGGAAAGAAGGAAAAGAGTAGTAGAGCCCATTCATGTGGTCCTGCCCCAGGCACCAAGCTCTTGCCAGCCCCGAGCAGTTTTAGAGAGGGGTCCCTGGCTGCCAGGGCAGATGCTCTCCCTCGGCCTCGTGTTCCCTCCGCGCCCAGGGGCCGGGGCCGCGGGGCGAGCCCTCCGCTGGTGCCGGACAGGACGTTCCCGGCAGGCTGTTGAAGCGGAGCATCCTCTCCCTGCCCTGAGACACCTGTCCCTAGAGCAAACCAAATAAAGTTAATTAAGAAAAAAAAATAAAATAATAGTTTTATAAAAGGCTAAGGGGGACAATTCTCCTACACGGTGTTTTGCAGCTCCCCAGAAAGGCCGTGCGATCCCGTCGCGCCATCCCCGGGGCAACAGGGAATGGAAGCGCCACCGTGCGCCCTTCTCCGTGGTCCTCTCCCCACCTATCAGCCTCACGGAACAACTATTTTATTCCGGCTCTTGGGGTTATCGAGGAGTCTCGCTGACAGCCCGGACGGTCTTCCCACGGAACCGCCGGTGCTGAGCCTCCGACGATCCGAGGACGCGGCGGCGGGACGAGGGACACCGGGAAACCTCTCAGGGGCCAACCCCATCCGCACCTCTTCTACCGTCCGAAACGAAGCCGGAAAGGCAGGAGCGGTGCCCGGGGATGGCTCTCGGCTACGGGGGGACGCGGTTGTTACGCTGAAAATTCAGGGCTGAACTACTCACGTTTCCAGACGGGGGATGGGTTTTTGGGGGGGCTGGTGGTGGTGGAAACTAATGAAGACAAATCTGCACTAGAGCTATTCCACACAGGCCATTAGGCACGACGAGGTTTTCCTCTCGTGTTTTTAGGCGATGATTTGTGAGCGCCGCGCACGGCGGTAGCGGCGGGGCGGCCCCGCCCGTGCCTGGCGAGCCCGAGCCTACACCGAGCCGGCCGGAATGGCAGCGAAATGTTTTCAAAATCAAACCGATTTCCCAAGCCTCCCGTCCCGCGCCTCCCGTCCCGCGCCCCGCGCAGAGGAGCTGAGGGAGGGCGGCTGGCGCTGCACGGCGTGGCCACGACCCGCCCGCCGGCTCTTCTGGGCGCTATAGCCCAGCAGAGCTCTGAAACAAGGCGACGGAGGGAGTGCCAGGTTCTCCGCGGTTCCCCGCCTGATTTTTTGTTTGTCTTTTTTTTTTTTTTGCTCTTGAAGTTTATGCGGATTAGCCAAGAAATTAGCCCTGAGGTTCTCCAGGCCAGAGATGATCCCCAAAATTTGGCATTGATGTGTTTAGCTTGCTGCTAGGCTTTCTTAGAAAAAAATAGGCAAAAATCTGCACCCCGAGAAATTACCCAGGAGACCCAAATGCCGAAGAGGGGAAGTGATGTTTCGCTCCGGAGTTCATATGCAAGTGCATCAAAAATAGTATACAGCTTTTTATTGATCAATCTAATGTTGGAGCGGGTGGCTGTAAAATCCTGAAGGGGCAAGCCGTGCCATGAGCAAGCAACAACCCCATAGACTTCAGCGGACCGTGTCACAATAACCCATAATAACCGCTATTAAAGCGGCAGCAGCAAATCAGGTACCTTATCTGCCCTTTTCATCTAACGCATCAGAATATTCTGTCTTCCCTTGACAAAGAAGCCCTCATCCAAAGCATTTAGTTCCCCTTGACAGAATGAAACACATTTTCCTCCCCAAAGTAAACATAATGCATGTGACTAACACACTGGCAAGGCCAACAGCAGGGAATTTAACTTTTAAAGAAACCGATCTCTACCCGTGATTGATGCTGTGTCGCTCTGACAACAGAGAGTGTGTAGCTAATTGCCTCTATAAACGAAAAAGATATTGCCCTCATTTTATCAAACACATTCTTTGTCTGGGGCTAAACCAAGTGTCACAGTAAATGGACATGACTGTAGAGATTAATAGTTTCCCAACAGTGAAATCTGAATAAGAACCCCATGTTGGCAACCAGTGTCTGGTTTAAACTGGGAAGAAGGTTTACATTAATTTTTCAGGAGCAATTTCCAAGGATTCATCTATTGAGCTACGATCACTTGGGGGCTGCTGAACAGGTTAACCCACAGCTCCTGACACCAGGACCTCGAGGAACTCCTGGAGGCCCTTGGGACCCCTCCAGTCCTGGAGATCTCTCTGGCCCTTGGAACTTTCCTGGGCAGAGCTTTGGCCACGGCTGCCCAGACAGGCTGGTCTTCAGGCTTCAACTCTCCCACCCAGCATCCACAAGACATCACAGAGAAGGGTCTGCAAGAGGTTTCTTTTGAGTCTCACTGAAGGACAGGGCACTCCTGACTTTCTTGCAAAGAAACTTCAAAAGTTTCCTCTGTTCTTTAAGAACATTTTGTTTTCTGTACATCTTGAAGGCCAACAGCCAGTATCAGGAAGAAAAAGAGAAAGCTTTACGGCGATATTTATACAAACAGGTAGTAAGAAATTCTGCGTGAGCATGCAACAAAATAAAACTTCATCTTCAGCCAACAGGCTTCTGAGATCTTTCTCTCACAACAGCCCAGTTTATACTTTTATTCCTATCCTTTCCCTTACAAGCCATTCCCTCAATTTTATAGCCAGGCATGATAACGATGTCCTGTTGTACTCTCATTTTTTTTAAGGGGTATTGAAATTTTGAAGAACATGGAAAAGAGACCCTTCCCTCCCACCCTTATGTTTTGATACCCAAAAGTGTTGTACAAGATTGTCTTGGAGCATACCCTTTTTTATGAGACCGGTATACTCTCAAGAGCTGGAAACATGAGGTGTAGAAGCTCTCTTTAACCTAGTGGGGAAAAAAATAGCCTGAACAAATAGCTGGAAACTGGAGCAAGGCAAATTCATGTTTAAAGAAAGTACACATTTGTAGGATGCTACCCAGGGAAGTGGTTAATTCACTGTTATTGCTGGTTTTAAGCCTTCCTGGAAATTATGGTTTTGGCAGACATGAGTTAGTAGACACAATACTGGGTAAAGTGTGTGAAATCTAATGGCCAATCTTAAATAAATTGTATTTTTGTGGATTCATAGAATTTAACACTGAGGGCCACAGTTTCTTCTTCTGCTTAGTCCAAACTTAATGACAGGTCAAGAAGCATGTGAAGCAAGAAGCGCAGGTACCCTCAGGCTGCTGTTGAGTACTTTTTTATTTTCCTTCAGTCTATCTGGAGTTGTTACTGACAAAGTACCTCCAGAATAAAGCACCTTTGCATAATTATTTATGCTTCAGGTTTAAACTCTCAAATCCATTCCCCTGTCTTTTTTGTTTGTTTGTTTCTCTAAGAGTTTGCTCCTTACTCCATGGAATAACAAGCACGTTCTCGTTGTTGATATTTTCCCTGCTGAACCTGCCTTACAGATAGCATGAACAGTGCAGTTATGCCTATTAGTCACAGTGCTCGGCCCTGGTGTTAGACTAATTTGGAAAGACTTCCTGCATAGCAAGAAACAGCAGGATTTGATCATAGTCAGAGATCCATTACAACATGCAGCAAGGCTCTTTAAGTAGCCCTTATCACCTGGGACATTTAAAAACTGCACTCATGAGGCATCAATAAAAAGCCCACGAAGAAACACTGCATTCAAAGGAAGACTGATTGCTCGATCTGCTGGATCTTGTTCCTCACCGAATTCTAGGAGACTGATTAAATAATAATAATAAAGAAGTCTGGCAAAACAGGGAGAGAATGGACAGCAAATATTGACTCTTTAACTGCACTGTTTTGCAGAATATTAAATTAACGTTCCCGCATGATGTCCAGGCATCAATCCTGATCTCCCTGGAGTCAGTGGTGACATTTCTATTGTCTTCCATGGAAGAGGACTATTTATCTGAGGGCATCTTGATCAAAATAAACACAATGAAACAGATTGTACTTGAAAATATTTTGAACTTCCTTTTGCTTGATTTGAACAATTGCTTTGGTCCTAGGTTATTAAATCTTGACTTTACCCCAAGAGAGGTTGCTGTTGTATTACTATTCTCTTTCCTTTGCTGCAGGGATAATCAAACATTTCAATAGCTTTCTGTTGACTGTGAGACTATAGTCACTTTTAACCCTTTTTCAGCCTAGTCAAACAAAAATGTTAATGGAAACATATTCAGACAGCTCTTGGTCAATCTAAATATCAATTAGACTTTAAAAAAACCCTAGTCCTCTATAAACTATTAAAAGCCAGGTATTTTACAGAGAGGGAAAATATCCTCATTTTGCTGCACTTTGTACTAAAAAGAAAACCACCTTGTGAAATTCGAGTTCTAGTACCTGGCAAATACACAGATTTTGATGGCATCTTCTGTTTTAAAATGCTACCCCAGAGCTCACAGCTCACATCTTGGTCTGTAACATCTCTGCAAATGACATCTTCTTTTTTAACAAAATGAAACATTCTGATCTTTGAATGAGTACTACAGGAAAAAAAAAGCGCATCTCTTCTGGTTTACTTTGGACACCCCTTTTTTTTTCTGTCTTCTTGTAATGCTTTTTTTCCCCCCATGAAAGCAGCCCCACAGTAAGATTCACAACTGTTTACATGAATGTCTAACTCTATTAGCTGCAAAGGGTGAGAGCTATACACATAACCAGTTATTCTTTGGTTTTAACTAATGTAGCTGCCACTGAATTTTTATCTTGGTTCCCAGGACAAAATTAAGTAGTACTGGGAAAATGTGGTTGGTTTTCCAAATGTCTTTTTGTAGGATCCTGTAAATAACAGTAGTCAGAAGCGTGCAGGGTGTGAGTCCCGTTATATTATGAGACCTCTCAGGTATTAACAGTGTGCATTTATATAGTTATATAGTTTATATAGTCAAGTTACCAATAAATACAGACCAACACAACAAACTCAGAGCAAGAATTTACCATCTGCGTCTCAGTATAAAATCCTTCCCCAATGAATGGATAATTTACTTTCCTCATTCAGCGGTATAACTCAGCTGGGCAATTAGAGGCCCTGGTATTTTAATAAAGTTTCCAGGGGCGGAGGAGGTAGGGAAGGGTTAAGCTGCCCGCCTCCCAGCCCCTTCCGAGGGGGTGGGTGCAGGAGAAGGAGCGTGGCCTTTTTCTAAGCAGAGAGGGGTGAAAAGGGAAAGCCCACTGGCTGTGTCGACTGTTTGGTCAGAGGAAAAAGCTTTGTTTGGTGTTACTTTGTGTATTAATGAACCATGCCTTAAGGGAAGGGCCTACAAGAGATTTGGGAGTTTCCCGGGCAGGCAGGGGTCTCCCCGGGCCGCGAGGGAGCCCGGCGCCCCGGAGGGATGCTCCGGAGGGATGCCGAGATCCCCGTGCCCCGGCTTCCCGGCGTACACGGGCACAAAGCAGGCAGGGACAGAGTCTTGTAGCCGTCCTTCGGGAGCACAAGTTATCCCATCAGGACCCCCCTCACACGTGTTCCTTCTTCAACCCAGGCTCCTTATGAGCCCGCCTGCCGTGGCAGCTCCGTTCCCGGCCCTCCCGGCCCCTGCTCAGCCCCTCGCGGGGCGGTGGCACCGCCTACCCCTGTCCCGGGGAGCCCAGCCCTGGCTTTTCCCGCGTCTCTTACAGGAACATCGTGTCTTTAGGTCGCGGGTACCGTTTTCCGAGGATGGAGCGGCCCACGCGTGGGAGCCGGGGGGAAGCGGCGCTGGGCGCGGGAGCGCTTGTCTTGTTTCCTGCGGGAAACTGGGCTCGAACCGCAGCCGTCGGGTTCAAAGGCCGGAGCGGCTGCGGCGGCTCAGGAGCGTCTCCCACCTCTGCGGGGACCGCGCCGTCGGTTTGACCTAAGTGCTTAAAAACACACACGAGGGAACTTTCGGCCCCATCCCCGCCTGTCCCCGAGCAGCCCGGGCTCCCGAAGGGCTGCTTGGGAGCAGTTGTTTGGCTCTCCCGCAGGAGCTGGTGCAGCTCAGCTGCCCCCTACTCGCTCTCCCCCTTGCTCTTTTCTGCGGACCGTCCCAAAACCCACTCTCCACTCTTCCACACACCCAGTGCCGTGAATGCAGCGAATAACCAGTAATATCCGGGTTCTGGTATTCCCCAGGAGTTCAGAAAACTCCTTTTGGGAAACTAAGGATGACAGAAAATTGGGAGTTACCTATCCACAGCAAAATTTAATACTGAGTCTCGGTGAGATAAATATTTCCCTAAAAATAACCTAATTCATTACACAAACCTGATTAATGCTTTACGTCTGTAGCTGTTTATTACTGATTCAAGCCTTGCAGAAAAAGAAAAAACCCAACAACCCAACAAATCCTTTACGTGATTGTGCAATTAAAGACTGTCTTATAGTGTGCACACAAAAGCAACTAAATGAAAACCAAAGAAGCAACTGTATGACTGTATCCTAACTCTTCGGTACCTTTCGTTGTAGGCTGGGTTTTCTTAAGGTGAAAACAACCTCTCTCTCCACCCCCCTCAATGTGGAATTCCCAGCGACGGCAGCAGCATTCCTCGTTAGCAGGATCTGAAACCGGAACCTTCAGCCAGGCACCACAGCTTGAGTTACAGGACTAACCGCGCGTGTCCCATCCAGGACAACAGCGTTATCTTGGGTGTGGAGAAGGTTCCCGGTGTAAGGCTGGGGCTGCGAACGCCCACTGCTCCCCCCGTCATCCTCGGATTGCTTTCAGCCCCCCGTGCAAGGGGTGCTACAGCTGCTCACACAGGAGTCTCTTGGCCTGGCCTTCGGTTGAAATGTGGATGCTCCGTTATTTTTGGCGTGTCACCACCATTTTTGTTGAGAATGTGACTGATTGGAATGTTTGGAGCTTTGTATCCTGGCCAAATTGTAGCACAAAGTCACGGGACTGAGAAAAGGTGCTTTTCTGGTTCTGAGTCTTTTCTTTCACTAAAATTAAAAAATCTTTTGCAAGCAAGTTGAAGATATTGTAAATTCCCTAATATTCCAAAAGTATTTTATAAAGCAAAGCATTTTGCAGCACAAGTATTAAGGTAACCACTTAGTTTGCCAATATTTTAATGTAATTGTATAAATTCCAAGGCACAGTTGACAAGGTGTTTGCTGCTTGTGGGCTTCACAGTCATCTTAAAATCATAACCACTTCTGTCATGACAAAGGACTGATTTTATTATTGTCTGTGTCTACATGTGAAAATTTACCACTGGACTGATTTCTTTTAGAGAAGCAAATAGGGAAGACTGTTTCTATGCTCTTTTTGCAAGAGGTCTACTTTTGCCTGTCAGATTTCTGCAGGTAATTGCTAATTTTACTAAAACTGAAATGTTTACTTTGACTTTACATTGTACATTATTTTAATGGCAGGAGATGGCATACAAACACCTTTTATCTACTTTCCCTCCTACTGGGCTTGCAACATCAAAGATAGTCCCATTCATCTTTGTTTCAAGGTGGGCTGTAAGTTTTCATCTGGCAGGGCTGAAAATCAAACTGACTGTACTTGATCACAGTGGGATCTGCATGAAAATCCATCTACAAGTTGAGCTGTAATACTTACTTGTCTAGGTCAATTTGAGAACAACAAGGATGATAAGCACATAAAGCTGAAATAGTGTTGTTTCACAGTAGGACTGTTCCATCGCCAGTACAGCAGATAAGGCTGATTTAAGGAACTGTGAAGCTGCGTGCAAAGCCACACGATTTTATCCCAGAGGTTATTAGATGCAATTCCTTGTGATAATCTGTCTCTCAACTTGTCCTGACTTTGTATGCCATATTGCCTTGGAATTATAAGGAGGATTAAAGTGTGTGAAGGAATGTAGTGGAAGTGTCAATAGAGGTTTCCTGTTGAGCAGGGGAAGAGCAAAAAAATCCATGCATATGCCTTGGTGTCATGGGAAGATAAAATGCTGGTTTCCAGTGGGGCTCAAGTTGTCACTGGAAAGCTGATGGGCGCAGGATACAGCCACAGGAGGCACAAGCTGGATGTTTAGCTTCAACCTGTTGTGGGCTGCTCTGTGTGAGTCCATGTCTTATTGCTGATTGTAGTTTTGGCATTGCTAACCAAAACAGACACAGCAGCAAATCATACATTCATTTACACCTTGTTATTCTGACAATTACGTAATTTTTGTATGCAGAACAGTGAAAAAATGAGAAAAATCCCCCCCTTTCAAAATGAAATGATAGTATGAGATGATGTTCTGCCACTTTTGTGCAGTCTCATATATCAAATAACCTAACTATATTAAACAGATAAGTAGACACAACACTTCCTTTTCCCCTGAGAGTTAGCCTGCTTTAAAAGAAAGTTTATTTTGACTTAGATATACTGACTCTGCACGGACATGAGTAATACTGCAGTAATACTACTCCCATGAGTAAGTCTTGGACATCATATATTTATTGGGAAATTCAGTCATTAGCTGTGTATCTTCCTGTAATTTGAGAAAGTTTGCCAGATATATATGGATGTTTATGTGTGTTTTAGTGCCTAGTCTTATTGCCTATAACTAAAGCTTTCTGACTCTTTCCATTATGTGGCCATGCTTATACCTCAGCCAAATTTTAACTACCGAGACTGAAACTTTCCAAAGAAATATTTAGCCTGAGGCAGATCTTGCAATGGAAAACTTTAGCTAAAAGACTTCAGATTTCTCTGAAAAGAAGAGTGAGAAATTTGTTTGTTTGGCTCATGTTAACAAACAAACCAGCTAATTCCAAATTTTACATAAAAGCCCTAGTGTTTTCTGTAGCAGTGTCATGATCCAGCATTTGGGAGAACAAGTTTGGAAAGACCCTTCTAGCTGCTCCTGGGAAAATGTGTGGGAGTTTGTTTGAGCCATGATCCTCAGAGCAGTTACAGTTTGTGTGTGTTCGGGCTTTTGTGCTCCAGTCTCCCAAGGATTTGGCCTGATTGGAGTTCTTGTTCTTCCTAGACTTAGAGGCTGCCATGGGGCTGAGGTATCTGGAGGGGCTGGGACAGCATCCCAGAGCATCCCGTGTTTTTGGGCCAGGTGGACTGGGGGGAGAGGGGTTGTGGGATGCCGCCTGTCCTTTCCATGAAGGAAATTTCCATTAGGAAATTATGTACAAAAATAAGTAGAGGTTGTAAAGTCAAGTGCTCAGGAATTAGGAAATGCCAGAGTGATGTTTCCTGTACTGTCTTCCCTCTTTGTCCCCCTTCTATGTTCCGTTATGATGCAACCTTTGGGTACTCAAACTGTTTTTACAGATTTCTCATTAAAGTTCTGCTTAAATTCTTTTCTTGTGATAATTAATGATAATTTAAAAAAATTGTTTAGCAGTAATAGCCTGATGGCTGTCCATGTTACGGAGTAAAAGTGGATTTTTTTTCTTGCACAAAGTGTTGGGTTTTTTTAAAATCAAATTTTGATGCTGTTGAAACTGAGTGTCCTGTGACTCTAATGGAGATAGACATCAGTAAATTAACTGGATCTGTCAGAGCCATTGTCTCTCTTCTTTGTCTTTTGTTTGTTTCTGTCTCGTAATTTTTGATTTGTCTTAGTCCTTATCTTAATGTTGTATCAAGGAGATCAGTATTCAGCAAAACAAAAAAATGCCAGCTAAAATGGAGCAGTTTATGTTGCCCTAAAGAGGAAGGAAGGATGCCTCTTCCTGCCTAACCGATGGTGTGCTCTGCAAGGCGTTACTTATTGCTCTGCTTTCCCCTGCCTGTTTCCTGGAGGAGGTAGAAAGCAAATGATAAACGTCCTTGGCTGAAGCTTGCATAAATTAGGTTACAGAGACAAATTACTCCCCAGATTTTCTTATTATACAACCTTGTCAGGTTTTGTCTAAAATTAAAAATAGGTATTCTGTGTATTCCTGCTCCATTATTGCCTGCAAATACATAAATTAAACGTATCAAAGCAAAATAGACCCTAATTGTGTCTGATACAAGTTATGCTTTCTTCCAAAAAGAAAGAAGTCTGAGTGGGGAAGATATAACAATAATGGTGAAGTTCCTTTCACACCGTATCAGCATAGATGTGGCACTATGGGCTGAACCACAGCATCACGGGTTTCATCAGTGTGTCTGTAACAGTCTCAAGCTCCTGTTCATGCTTCAGCAGCTTTGCTGTTACCTATTTTCAGATACATCATACACAAGAAAGTGGTGATTTCCAGACCTTTAAGTCCTTGAATTTAATCTGTATGAACTCGAGGTGGTTACTCTCTTGTACTATATTTGAACTGAGGTCTCCTTTGATAGACATTGTTGTACATAAGAAGTAAGTAGGATCCTCAGGTCAGTCTTGTCTAGTGTGGGGAGGCCAGAGGGAGCCTGTGCTCACTTGTGCCCTTCAAACAGCAGTCTCAGTTTCCTTTTGTTTTCTCTTGAGCTGAGAATGTTTATCTGGCTGGTTTGTGAATCCATCTCCATGGATGTCTTGCTAGGCTGTGCTTGATAAGGAGTTGCTACAGGCTGTTGTGAGCCTGTGTACACTGAATTCCTTATTGAGTAAATGTAAATGAGAGGATTTCAGGACTTCCACAACAATTGAACTCTTCAGTTCTGTAGCAACCCTCATTTAATCTGTGTGAAACTCATCAAAGAGCACCTACCAGCCTCACCAGTTTTGGATCTCACCAGGAGATTTTGGGGCATTGCAAACTCCCACAGATTGAGGGGTGGTTTTGAAAACCTGAACAAAACATGGCTCAGAAACTGTTCATTTGTTTTACTCATCAGCTTTTCTTCTTCCTTTGTCTAAAATATTAGTTTCTTAAATAATGAGATGATGCTGCCAGTTTTGATAATATGCTCAAAGGTTTTGTAGGTGTGGTGTCTTCTGTGCAGATAGCTTGTGGTTTTACTGGTATCTTTTATGTTTTGTATGCTTTCTGGTGGTGCTCTGAAATGTTTAGCCTGTCCTCACTGACGTTATGCTCAGGATGCAGCTCCTTACAGGTTGCTATTTGTTTCTTGAGGTTTAAGTTCTTAAAGGCTTAAAAATCATTGACGTTCTTAATGTGTCTAATGAAATATTTGAAGGCTTCTTCGGTACTCAGAAATAATACTTTGAACTGAACTAAAATCTCTGTAGTTCTTTAATTTAAAAAACTCTGTAGATCCTTCAGCACCTCTAAATTGTGCCTGATTTGTTCCAGGTTCGGAAGATACTCTGAAGGGCTGAAATGATCCAAAGATGCAGTTTATTTCCTTGGTCCTTTGATCCCATCCTCACCTGAAATTATCCAAATTAAAACTGCTGAAATGTCTTGTTCCTAATATTTTATCCCTGTTTTGACCTGCCTGTGCACTATATCTCATGTAAAAATCTGATGTCATAAAAATCATAAAAACAATGAATGTTCTTATGTCTCTTTTTGGCTTTTGAGGGTGTGCAGGTAGGGATGTCCAGGGTTAGGCATGTTGTCCAGTTAGGCTAACCTACAGAATGTTACTTAGCTTCACTGTTACCTGGTATTCAGGGAACTCAAAACTGGAAACTGCCCGCCAGGAACACTCCTTGAAGTGCAATCTGATGTTGCACTTGATCATATCTTGACAAGCTCCCCTTTAGTCCTGGAGGATGCACTGGTGCTGCCTTACTGCAGCTGTGCTAATTGCTTCCTTTCACTGCCTTCCACCAAGGCTTCTGTTAAGTCAATCTCTAGCTTGTACTGGCCAGGCTGCCTCACCACCTTTCAGCTCTGTTGCTGTCAGAGGTTTTGAGATGCTGTCTCCATCTGATTTTTCTCTAGCTGCACCTCCTGTGCACCCTTAGCGATGGCACCTGTGCACAGCTCATTCCTTCTTCTGCTGAACAGCAGTCTTATTTTGCACAAGGACACAGATACCACCATGCTCAGAAAAAGTTGGATTTCCGCTGTTGCCTGCAGCAGGTGCTCTGCAATAGCCACTGTTTTAATTCGTGTAGTCCACTCTTCCTTTCCTTCCAGCATGTCAGTTTGTCCGAGAACTGGAGTAATTTCAAATGTCTGAGCCATCACTGTGGTGTGCTGGCTACCGGTGTCCTCAAGGCCAAAGGTGCTTGCACAGCTCTTTGCATGGATCGCATTAGCAGTTGCTGACAGTGGCCCTTGTCTACCAGCAGCTTTTCTTCTGGACAGCCTGTGCTTAGAGCTGTTGTCTGCCTATCATGGCCTGTGGATAACCTGGCCTAGGACCCAGTGGGAGAAAAATTTCTTTTATCCACTGTAGGTTGAAGCTTCTGGCCCATTGCCTTCTCTAATGGGGTAATTGCTCCACTAGCCACTATTTCTTCAAGTGCATAAAGGTTTGATGAAGGAGCCTTCCTCTGTCAGGGAATAAACAGCAAATCTCCCTAAAGTAACTGCATTTCTGTTTTTACACTTCTAATTCTCCAGCAGTAACCTGGACCAGGATCTGTGGCTGTGGAAAGCAGGCAATAGCCAGGGCACTAAACTACTGAAGACTTGCAAAACCGCCAGGGATTTTGCAGCAGGAAGACCAGGCTGGTTTCTTTTCTGAGGGAAAGCACACGGGCTCAGCTTGGTGTAGGGAGGTAGCCCCTGGCAAGCATCTTTACTGCTCCCTGCTCCTCTCTGCTGGGTGTCAGTGGGTGCAGCAATCCAAGATCTGGGCTCTTATTCTGGCTGGTCCAGCCAGCTCTACCCCTGTCCAGCAGCCTCTTCCTGCAGCAGGATCCTTGCTGGGCTGAGTTGGGCCTCTCGTTCCCAGAGTACGGAGGTTGTCACCTCCCTCCTGCCAAGCACCAAGTTGGCAGTCACCTGCTCTGGACACTGCCCTGGCCCCAGCGCTCCTCTGGCAGGGGTGATGCAGATCCCTCAGCACGCCGGGCTCTCCCCTGGGCAGACCTGCCACCTTGGAGGGCGCGGGGACACGCCCCCTTCTCCCGGCCCCTCTCCCCCTCGGTACAGCCCAGGGGCGCTGCTCGCTGCTGCCTCTCAGCCGTTCTTTGTCACCTGGCAGGGGCCGAGCCCCGGCTTGTCTCTGGCTGTCTCGCGGGGAAGGACGCTGGTGTGTGCTAAATTGTCTGAACGTGATAAAAAGCAGCTGGGTGGATGTTTTAAACAGAACATTCATTACATCTGTAAATCTGTAAAAACAAATGCCAAGGCAAACGTTCAATGAGTTTATAGCCCTGTTTTGCGTTTCCAGCCCTTCAGCTCCTGCTCTTCCAGCTCTGCAAAGGGGATACTGACAGTACAGGCATTTGGGTCCTCAGGTACAGTCTTTGGCCAGTGGTCCAAATCCATATGACATATCTTTAAAATTCCACTTCTTTTTCAGTCTGGGTGACTCTTTCTCTTTGTGATTAAGAGAATATGTTTATTATCTTTTCTATGTGAAAATGTAACCTACGCATTAGTGGATGACTTGTGGTCCACTCAATCCACTGCTAAACCTCCTGGATATACTGGGACTGTGGCTGTTTTGAGAGCCTGCATTACTCTAGATCACATCATGGTGTTGAAATGCATATACCTAATCTGCTGATCAATAGCAGGGAAATGGAAGGTGTATCCTAAACGAGGTCACAAAAGCTTTCCAATATATTCCTCACAGCTCATGGGCCCAAAAATACTCCTGTATTTGTTCTTCCCTTTACCCGTTTTTCTTCAGTTTTCCAAAGCTCTTTGCCTTAGCTATCACTTAAACTCTATTCAACAAGATTTATTTACTGTCAAATTCTGTTAATTCCTAGAAAGGGATTGTTTCTTTGTTTCATGCCTAATAAACACGTTACACTGTGGTTTTGCCCAGTGAAGAAATGAGAACTGCAGTCAGAGCCTTGGTGAGCTGCTGGGCTGTGAACAGCTTGCCGAAGGCAGGACAGGACAGCGAAAGGGTTTCACCTTCTTTTTCCATTGGCTTTTTCTCCTGCTGGCTGGGCCAGGAGATGGTAGCATCTTGCTCTCCCTCTCTCACTGACGCATTCTTGATCTGTAGTTATAATCTAGGAACCATGTTTTCAGATTTAATAGGCAGCCTTTTTTGATGTCAGAATAACGTATTTTCCTATTAGGATGAAACTGAGGAAGGACAGGTATTTTTATGTCTTATTTGTCTGTTTTTCCACTCATATGTCAGTATAACAATAAATATGGCATAGGACATGCATATAAATATTAAGTACATTTTATACCTTTGTAATATTTAGTGTAATAATTACTTGGAAACTCAAAGCTGGTATGCAGCATGGATATGAGTTTGAAGTATGATCTACCAGAAGTGAAGAGCTGGGGTTTTGCTGGTAAACTGCTGAAAAAGGAGACCCAGAGCCTCTGCAGATTGAGATTCCCCCCTCCATGCTCCTATCTTTCTTTTTAAGGTGAGAAGATGTCAGATGTCTGAAACTACTTTCTGTGGGTAGGACAGTCAACCATGAATTATAATTTGTATGGTGGGAGTCCCTTAACTCCTACACTGGATCCATTTAAATGCTTGGATATGTTAAGCTAATAAAGTTGCAGGCTGCCACTGAAATCCATCCCAGAGTCTGTCTTCAATAGTCTTCTTGTCGTGATTAATGACAGCAAGCCCGTTGCTGTTTGCAATGAAGGATTTGCTTGTATCTGTCTGCGTTTGCAGATAGTGAAGTTTCAGATAACGGATTATAGTTCCTGTGGTTCTTTGTTGCCTAGAACACGGCACAGAAATTTTACACCCCTGTAAATTGTTGTCAAATGCTGCTATTCTGATTTAGTTACCCACGTGTTCAGTTTGCATAGCTGTAACTAAGGAGTTAGGGTATAATGCTGGGAGGAGAACTGGGACCTTTGATTTCAGTGGTGTTGCTGTATCAGTGGTTCAGGCAGCTTTTCACCTTCCATTTCTGGGTAGATGTATGCTGGAATATTTTTATAGAGGCTGGCAGCTCAGGGAAGAACAATTAGCATGATGATGATGACTAGCAATTTGCCATCAATTGCTTGTTTTATTTACAAAACATCTGTTCTCAATAAGTTCTCTTCTTTTCCTCTTTTGTCATGCGCATACCCATGACACTAAATTTTTAATTTTTTTTTCATAAAAAAAAGTAATGTCATGAAAGTTGCTCAAGTTTAAGTAAAATAAACTCTAGGAATCATTAAGTTATCAAATGTTTTCCACGTAAGTACCAATAATCATTCTCTAATTGTATTTCACTAACAGTTTGTGGTTTAAATACTCTTCAGTTCTTGGTAGGATGAAGAGAGAGAAAAGCGAAAAAGATTCAAGTGATCAAAAGATCTGACAACCAGCCAAGGTTGTGTCTTCTGGTGTCTTGAGGATGTCTTGTTTCTCGTGGTCAAACCTCAAGGAAAGGGGCTTGGTGAAGTTCCCTCCTCCTATCTTCCTGCTAAAGCTCACACTGGTTTTTAGATTTCTTCAGAGCTTTGTGCAATAGCCTTAGGCATTAGTTAGATCTTGCAATTAGAAGCATAGCATAATGTTAAATGTTTTAACTGTCAAAAGCATCCCTGCCATGTACAATATGGCTATGAGGTCCAACATACATGTATATGTGCTTGCAAATCAAAAGTACCTTTCTGTTTGGTTTTGGTACCAGCCACAGTGCTTACAAGCATGCAGATTTAGTGTGTTCAGCCATAGGGCTTTTTGTTTACTTTGTTAAAGAAAATGTCTCCCATTAGACTCAGGTGAGTGATTAAAAAAAAAATAAATTCAGATTTCTGCAAACAGATTTTATCCACTTGAATCTGAGTATTCAAAAACCACTTATATCACTAAGATTTTCTTCACTTTATTTCTAATTTTGTGCTACATTTATAGATACTTTTGCATTGCATCCTTTCCTTTGGATGCTTCTGGCATCCTTTCCATCAGAATTAATGTGAATATTTCATTGGGGAGAAGGCAGGGAGAGGCTCAAGAGCGATGGTGAAATTCCCATTCATTGATTCAGCAGCATTGAGGGAACTGAATGAAATTTTTCCACTCATCCAGTTTCTATGGCCTAATATTCACCACCTTGTGACTCCTTGGCTTGTGCTCATGGCACACTGAATTCCCAGATGGTCTCCCCATGAAATGCTAGCCAGACCAGGGACTGTTCAGCTTCCAAGACTACGCAAAACTGGGTGCATTGAGTCTAGAGTGGCGAAAGGCCAACCTGCACCTAACCATGTAATAATTTACAGATACATACGAATCCTTCATATTCTGGAAGATATTTTTCTTTTGGTGTACATATATATGTCCCATTAAACTGAGTAGCAGTTACGTGTGTTCTTGGAGAGGAGAATAACTTCTGTGTTTTCCCTCTTACAAGGCATATGCTGTTACGATATATATTTTTAATTGATTAAGAGGTGGGAACAGTAACAGCGTATCTGATCCAAGTTTTTAGCAAAAGACTCTTTATTGGCCTCCATACTGTGAAACATTATTCTAGGCATGATCCCAAAGGCATTTTTAATCATCAGGCTAGATGAAAAGAATATACATTTCTAAGTATCCTGGAAGTACTAGTAATTTACATTACAAGTTTATCTTGTTAACATTTTGTTTGGTGGGCAATGAGCCACAATTCAGAGAAGTTAAACAAAATCCTGTCTTTTTTACAGTGCTTTGGAAGCTTCTCCCTTCTCAGTCCTTTGCCATTTGCATGGCAGAATCTCAAACACTTGCCAGAAATAACCTCCTTGTCACCAGCAGACAAATTGACACTGCGTGCGGAGATTGGGGTGGCTGCAGCACCCCAGGTTATTGTCCAGCATGGACCCATATTTGACCATAGCATAAGTGTCCTGAGATCTATCAACCTGTCCTAGGCATTGTATGATCAAAAATGATGCCTCATATCAAAAGCACACAGAAGGTGACCTTTCTGGTATTTTCAAGCCAAGCGAGCGGCTGTTCCTGGAACCACAGCTCTAGCTCATATTCATGGGTAGTTGTGGGGTTGCCTTGTGCATGTGTAATTTCTCTGCTTGGGACTCTAGTACTCACTTCTCCTGTCCTCCACAGCTGCAGCATGCCCTTGGCAGTGCTTCCCTGAAAGGTACCCTTTTGAATTCCCCCTATCATTGTATTTTATGTTTTAAGTAATGCTCAAATATTTTAATAGCAAAGGCAAATGTAAATATTTATATATACTTAAATAATCTAAATGAGTATGCATGTCTATAGACTCTTTTCTTAAAAAAACCCCCACAATAATCTTCTTTTCCTTTGCAAATGATTTATAGTATGAGATTCTATCACTATTTTCATAAGCTCATACCATATGAAAGTGTAGCATGGACTATCTCAGAGCTATTGAAATAGGCGATGAAAACCATAAAGTTATGAAAGTACACAATTTTATGATAACTATTCATATGTCCACTTTGAAATAAGAATATGCCATGTAAAAGTTAAGTTTTATGAGCAGACATGTTAGCACGACCTCTTATTGAGGTCTCCTGTTAGTTTCTACTAAAAGACTTGGTTCTCAGTTGTTTATAACTCTGCCATCTGTTATCTGCTTAGACTGAAATTTCCCTTAGAGTGACCCTGGGTTGTGCTGTATTAGTTTGGAAAACTTCAGCCAGAATCATTCATCTGTTAAGGGGAAATGACTTTAGCCACATTGGAACCCCTTTTTTAATAGTAAATGAGCTTCTAGCTTTGAAACAGGTTTCTTGATAACGGGATGGGGAAGAAGAGTCTCAGAGGAGGATTTTTGTCTTATTCTGAAAATGAAAACCTGGTCAAATGTGCTTTATAAAACAAAGCCATAGTGTGCAGATGCTCTGTAGAAATACTGTAGACTAGTCTCTCTACTTCCAACTACAAATCCCATGCATGGAGAACATCTCAAACCTCTGAAACTCATGTATGTGATTAGAAATCATATTTCTGACAGCAGAGGAGGGTGACAGTGAGCCCCAGCTTTTCAGGGTGTGTGCCTAAAGGGCAGCCTTACATGGCGGTGCCATTCCCAAGCAGGACAGAGTTTGGTGGGAAAAGCACAGTCCTGTGTGGGCAATTATTTTGTGAAGAAGACTTGGTAGGCAATGCTAAGTATTTCAGAGAGTTCATTTACTCAGGAGCAGCAATATGACCCCAGAGGCTGCCACTCTGCCTTAACATGGCAAGACTCACAGGAGTTTCCTATCATGCTCTTCAGTTGTCTTACTCTAGATATCTTCCCAGAGCAGTAAAATAAAACAAGGGAAACCGGCTTTTTGGTAACAAAATCTCACTGCAAAACTGAATTTGCTTGGGCCAGGTGGGCAGTGCGGGCTGAACCTGTTATCTTCTGCTTAGTTTTGGTGTTTGGAGTATCCATTCTGGCTGGAGACTTGAACTAGATGATGACTCCAGCTTTTGACAGAAATACCTCTATGAAGCAATCATCAGTTTTTACTGGAGATTTTCTACCCCCACCTAATGTTTCGTTCATGACTTCAGAACAAGTATTATGTTGAGCCTTTTAATGTGCAATGAAACTATTGAAGTGAGTAACATATTGACTAAAATTAATATTTTCAGTCAGGGTTCAATTAAGTTAACCAAAACACTCCTTGCTAGGGGACAGTTAACCAGAGACACCCCCAAACAAGAGCCTAAAATACCCCTGGGAATGGACATGACATTTGTCAAAACCCTTTTCCTTGCTCAGGAACAGAGATACAAAGGAGAAACTCCTAGATGTTTGGGTAGGGAAATAATGAGGTTGTTCAGTCAGGGATGGTGAGAGCCTGGCCTGGTTAACTGTGCCCCAGCCCCAGAGGTGTGATGTTTGCTAAGAGCAGAGTCTAATCCTGAGAACCAGTACGAGGTACCAGAAGTGAAGATCTGGCCCAAAAGCTCTTACTTTTTGACAAAACCAGGCATAGGCACCAACGAAAGGAGGGACTCAGACTGTGACTCAATCTGTGCTGAAGACCTGAGAGCTGAGGAGAAGTTCATAACCATTTGTTTGATGTGAACTTTGAATTATGCAGACGGGTAGAAATAAATCCAAGGAACAATGGAGACTCAGAAAGACAGAAGATAGTCTCCAGCTGAAAACATCTGTAAGGTATTTACTGAAAGTACAGCTATAAAATAGGGCTTGTAGAGTCCTGTTAATCTGTACAGCCTGACGAGGAAGGGTGTTTCAGAGTCTAGCAACTGGGCAGCAAGTCTTTACACAGAAATGGCGAAGGCAGCTTTGGTTAATGTGATTAAAACTAAAGGCATCAACTTTCTTACAGAAGCATTCTTGCACAGTAGTAAATCAAAAAAGTTTCATTTTTAAAGACAATTACTGTAAATAGAGATTTGCTGAATTTAAAAAATGATTTTACATGATAATTATTCTTTTATGGAGACTATTAAGGTGGAGTTATTTCATTTATTTCATTTATGCATCGGGTTACCTTAGGTTAATTGGCATTTATTTAAAAAGAAAAATTCACTAAGATAATATGATAATCATGCAGTCAGTTAACTGGTTATGCTAGGAATTATTGTATTGAATACGAGGATCGTGACAAGAATGACTATCAAATTTAAAGAAAATGAGAGATGTAGAATTGTCTTTCTTCAAGCTCATCTACAAAATTTAGAATTTCCAGTCCAGCACTGGATTTCATAAAATAAAAAAGTTGTTTTCACTTCTATGATTTAAAATCTTATATAAAGCAGCAGTTCTTAAGAACATTAGGAATTTTAAAATTATTTTCAGTTACTTTATTCTTTTAGGAGACTTCTAAATTTCTAGTGTTTATTTTGTTTATATATGTGATATGCATTGAAAAAAGATTAAATCTTATGATAAGATTTTCTTCAGCTATTAGCCTCCTAGCCAATTTCAAATTTTGGGTTTATTTTACAGTAGGGGAGTATTTAGATGACATGTATTTTTTTAGTGGTGAAGTAGAAGAACAAAGTTCTTCTTTTATCTGCCTTTTGCTTCTTATCCATAACATTTGATTCCTGTCATGGTGAATCGAATCTGCTCCTAGCCAAGAGGTACACAATCATTTAGCAGGAATGAAATGGAGTGATATTCCTGGAATGTCTCTTTACTCTTGCCCTAAAAGCTAATCCCACATGCTCTCATTGTGTTTCTAAATAAGTTGGAACCTGGCACTTGTTTCATTGTAGCCTGGCTATTAGACCCTTTTTCCGTTGGCTCAAGACAGACAACTTGGTGTGTTCATGCAGCTCAGGGCCCCATTCATACTGACAAATTTACTGTGCCAGAAGTTACTTTAAAGCATCATACTGCCCTAGTTGTTTTAGAACAGGATTCTGTAACATAGTAAACTTTGCTACATAAACATTTACCTACGCAGAATTTATGCCTGTGCAGTTTTAGCTTTTTTAAAAAATAAAAATCACATTTTTCATTCTTGAAGTGGTGAAGACAACTTTCACATATATACTACTCCATCACCTTTTCCTGTTTCCAGAGAAAAAAATTTGTCTATTCTGAAGGCTAAGCCTTTCCTTTAGATTTACAGCATTATCTGCACACCTACTCAGCTGAAAAGGATGAAGAGGTAGGAGTCAAATAAATTGACACTGCTGGGTTTACCAGCCCAGAAAAAAAATAATGAAGGAAAGCAGCCTCAACATATTTTATTTCCCACTAAATGATGATAAACATAACATAAATTATCTCTCCTAATGACCCTATCTATACTGACTGTCATATGTGGTATCTGGTACTCCAGCATGATTGCAATGCAGTCTGTTAGCAATCCTTGCAACCTTACAATGTTTTGGATATAGACAGAGAGCTGTGTACACATTGACTTAAAACATCCCAGCAAGTGAGAAGCAAGTCTTTAGGGCAGAGCTTTAGAAAGCTCTTCCTTGGAGAGATATGTCTACAAGTAACTGGGTATTTACACTGGGAAAGTAGAGCAATTTGAGCATTATTATGAGATATAGGTATGAAAATTTGATGAAATAAACCACTGAATATCTAGAAGAATTGCATTCTGATTCATAGATGTGTTTGGTTGTGTGACAACTGGGAAATCACTAGCGTTGAAAACCTGTTGTTGAGATGTTTATAATGAAAGTGGATATGTTGCATACGGATCAGAATGGGATTGGTGCTGGACACTAAGTCATTGGGAGTCCTTTCATCCTTTCACTAACTTTGGCCTGCAAGTCATCACCCAAGCTGTGAAAACCACAACCTTGCATTTATTTGATATCAATACATGCTGACTTCCTTTAATTGTTATAATTGCATAATCATAGCACCATTTCTCCTTTATAGTGTTTTGACTTTTTTTAATGTTGGGAAAACACCTGGAAAATGCCTCTGGTGCCCGGTGGGGTTCAGTGTGTTGGTCCTCAGGCCACCTCTGGTGCAGCACTGTGACCTGGCACAGAACTGTGGGGGTTTGTGCAGGAGTCCTGGCCCAGCATGAGGTGTCAGCATGACAAGGGCTGCCTCTTCCCAGGCAATGGCTGTCCCTCACCTCTGCTGCTTCAGTTCCTGCAGCTATCTTGGTTGAGGTGAGCTTAAATCTCTCTGCACCAGGCTCCACTGTGAAGCACAGAGTGGCCTTGAAAAGCTTTGGGATAATTAAGTTTTACTTCAGAAGTCTTGCCCCACTGAACTCCATGGCAAAACTGCAGTTGACTTCACAGGGATAAAACCTGTCTCTTATTCTTGCTAGATTTGGACTAGAAATCTCAGCTTCCACTAAAGCTAATGGAAGTCACATGCACATTCCGGGAGGAGACCAGATCTCTTTCATCTCTTGAGTACCATGCTCCTCTGTGGCACTTCCAAGGCTGCATCAGTTATCGCAGGTCCGTTTATTTTAATGATGCAGCAGGAGTGTCCTAACTTCCTATGAAGGTACTTTGTTGTAATTATCTTGTATGTCTAGGGGCACCACAAGGGGTTACATTTATTTTACTGCCAAAGAACTGTTGTTTCAGCTGCAGTTCTATGAAGAAACAATCACATCTCCAGCAGTTTGTTAGATTAATCACAGGTGTGTAATCCCAGCACATACCCTAGAGGGTATATCCTTTGACCCGTTTCCTTTTTTAAAGGGGAAACTCTGAATTAATATCACTTGCATTGCTTATCACCATTCACATTGGGTTTCTCAGGATGCTGCAGAAAACAAACTAAAAGCTTCTATGACCTTTATTTTACTTGTGTACAAGTGAGTATTGCGATTTAACAAACCTGAATTGCTCACTGGCAAAATTCCCTGGAAAACTGAAAGTTAATGATAAAAACTTGAACGTAAAACTGGTTCAGGAACAAAGTAAAGCCTGTAGAAGCAAAGAATTTGTCTACCCTTAGCACCTAGCTGTGCTTCAGTGTTTTATCCCAATGGCATTAGAACAATTAGTTCATCAACTCAGTATTTGTTACTCCACAGTAAGCAATATGTAAACATCTCTGATCCTCAGCAATCTATGTGGTCATTGCACAGGTTTAAAAAGTTTGATGAACCTTTGATGTTAACATAGTAATTATTCCTTCAGGTTAACAGTTTTCCGGACTTTCATATTTCAAATTTCAATCATGTAACCATGTAATGTGGAAACAAGTAAATATCTAAGAACTAGAACTTTTTTGCTAATTATAGTGTGTTTAAAAGGCTCATGTGGGGAAAATTAGACGAGCATATGAGAAAGGATATGCATTTACCTTTATTATAAGTTGAATTCTTACAATAAAACAGCCTTAGGAACAGAATCTCTGTAGGGGAATGGATTTCTTTACATTAAGAAGAAATACAGCCAACGATTCATAGAAACATATGAACTGCTTTACCCGGGAGTATATTTTTAAGCAATTTTGGCTGCTTAGTCCTCTGTTTTTTTTGGAAATGAGATTTTTGTTTTACCTGAAGCAGTGGGTTGGTATCAGTGTCTACCACAGCACTCCAGAGACGTGTGTGCACTGTGAAAAAGTGGGATGAAATATTACAACTTCAGACTAACTATATCTGTATTTCTGAACTTCCATATGGAGCCCTATCCTGAAACACTCTCAGAGCCAAGAAAAAACATTGCTGAAGGACTGTTGTAAGACTCAGCTCCGCACCAAAATGTAGCACTACGTGAATCAGAGAACATGCATCCAAATAGGTATTTAATTAATGTGATGAATGCAAATGATGAATGACTGCTGGCATGGATTTTGCAATGGCTTGTGCAGGAATGCAGCTCTTCCCAAGCACAGAGCCCTGTGGACTGCAAGTCTCTGATGGTGCAGATGTGCAGAATTTGTACGGCAGTGAGGAAGTTTGGGGAAAAATCCCAAAAAACCATTCTGGAAGGGGTTAAACCCAAATTTTCTTGCTGTCTGTATTCTTGACTCATGCTGTCCTGAAAATCTAGACTGACTCTTGAATATTTAGGAGTTGGCTTTAATATAAGTCTTTTGTATGCCCTAAGGATCTATTCAGTGTGCACAGTACATCCTTAGTTCCCAGATTTATCACTAGGAGCAGAAAAGCAAGCTTGCTATTGTTTTAGCAGAAGTCTCTCTAGGAAAGGCGTGGTCTGGTTGGTCTTGCAGAATAAGGCATAACTGCAGTTCTTCAAGATATTTGTATAAAATGCATCCAATGGGAATTCACATTCCTTATGGGATTTCTTTCTGGGATGGGGTATTGCAAATAATAACCTTTAACTGCTATTAATAATCTATTAACTCCTTTGATGGCTCTAGTGAACACAGCTGTATGACAGGAAATCTTGTTTTGGGAGAATGGATGTACAGAATCCACTCTGAAAAAGATATTTGTGAGAAGAAGAAAAGTGATAAAAAAATAAAAGTGCCTTGTCTCAGTTGAGTGTTTATTTCTCATATTATTGTGCTTTATAATAGAATCAACTTCAAAGCCCAGTTAACACTTTCATGAACACAATATGATTGGTGAAATAGTTCACACGTTTTTTGCTAAAAGCAAGGTTGTTTTTTCTATGGTGAATTCATATGAAGGCTTTCTCAAAACAGATTCGACTTGAAACTTAATTGCAAATGACGCATAATTCTGCAGAAAATGCAAAAATGAACATGAATTTCTTTTTGCTGTTAGGTTTTTTTAGTGTCACTGTGATTGAGCTACTGACAAATGCTTGCTCTGCATCCCACATAGGGCTGCTCTGTTGCAGTAGTAGAAGATCAATCAGAGAAAGTGACTAGTGCTGGATATAATACTTCATTTTTCAGGCACTGCTAATTTGTTAAATTTGGCCTACAATGATCCAAACTATTAACAATGACTGTGTTGCAAGAGGAGCATGAAACCCTGTTTGTTCCTATTGAATCACTTCATACGTTGGTATCTTTGCTTTGAGACTTGTCGAAAGAGTATGAACAGTAAGAAGGAAGCATATTAACTTTATAAAAAAAAGAATAAGCCTCCCACTTTGATTGCTTCCCTTGAATATTTAGTAGTGTAATTTTACCATAAGAACTGAATAAAACCTTCAGAATTTCTCTGCACAGTGATAACCCAGACTTGTACCAAATGTTTCTTTTGCAAAATCCTGGGAGTACTTTCACTCTGTGTAAGCCTTGGCAAGAGAAAACTGTAGCAATTGCCACCAACAGGTTTTGGAATAAGTTTATTAGTATTTACAAACAGAAGAAATGGAATAATCATATAACCTAGTCCAGTGGGGGATTTTGTATTGTTGTTGTTATTTGAATTTTAAATTGGGAAATGATAACATGAAAATTTGATTTTACTGAAATTGAAGGGGAAAACCTGCAATGATTTTAGTTAAGCAGAATTTTATTCAAGATCCCCATTCAAATTTTTTTTTTAATGAGAACAGTATCTATTGAATACTTTGTAGGAGTATTGTACAGACAAAGCTTCTCCTCCGCTTTCATATGTGTTTTAATGAAGACACACAGCTCCTCTGAATGGGGAGGTAGAGCCACTCCACTTAGAAGGAATTAGATTTCTTAGAACAGGATGGAAGGATGGGAAATCCATGCAATGGCTACGCCAGATATGCTTGATTTATATATATACTTATGTATACGTAACATAAAGCTGTATATTGCTACCTGACAATCTCACTTGTCCCCAATAGTTGACTTACTGCTGTAAGTAAGTTGCCTTACTACTGGTCAACACTCCCAGGACTGGTAGACCATGGCCTTCTGTAGCAAAGAGGGCATTAAAAGCTGTATCTCAGGGGGTAAACCCAGTGCACTATCCATAGGCAACCCTTTCTCTGATTTTCAAGGACAGCCCAATATGAGAACATATTAATGCAGTAAATATTTTTTCTTTTCTTTTTTTTTTTTTTCTGATTTAAAACCCACTAGGTGTAAGGAGCACTGTTAAGATCTAAAGTTTTGGAATTCCATGAAACCACCTTCCGTCACCCCACGTCCCTGTGCTTTGCAGGTGACAGCCCTCGCTCAGCACGCAGCTTTCACGCCACCAGAAGCGGAGCAGGGACAGAAGAGGCGGCTTGGATGGGGCAGGGAGGCTGAGAAGCCTCCTGTGGGCCGCCTGCCTGGCAGGTCCTACTCCATGTGCTGCTCAGAGCAGGGGGAATAGGGAGAATAGTGCTGGAGACCCATGAGCTGATTGATGCGGGCTGCAGGCTCGCCTGGCCAGGCGCCAATGCCTCCGCCACTTTGAAAGACTTCTTTGAACCACATCTGTTTTTTCCAGCAACTGAGGATGAGTCAGTGCTAATCCAAGGACTGGTCCCACAAATGGTGAAGAAGTCTGAGTTTTTTGTTTGCTGACAGGGTTCTGATTTTTTTTTTTTTTAATTTTAGAGGATTTCTTAATCTTAGCTGTATGCTCCAGTGTGTAACACATACCCATTTGAGAATAAAGACTGTGATTCTTGTCTATTTAAGTGAGTGCTGCTGTATTTTGTAGGTGCTTGTCTAAGCAGTGGAGTGTGGAAATGGAAATGATACATTTAACTCTTGAAATTTAGTGTAGATACCTAATGGAAAGGGAAGGTAAGGCAAGGCAGGGAAGGCAAGGGAAGGCAAAGGAAGGGAGAGGGAGAGGGAGAGGGAGAG
>NW_016690239.1:2703558-2828522 GCF_001604755.1 Lepidothrix coronata | reverse complement strand
AAAGGAAAGGAAAGGAAAGGAAAGGAAAGGAAAGGAAAGGAAAGGAAAGGAAAGGAAAGGAAAGGAAAGGAAAGGAAAGGAAGGGAAAGGAAGGGAAAGGAAGGGAAAGGAAAGGAGTCTATGAATACAAGATCAGTTTTATTTTAAAATTATCTGTAGTATCCTGGATATGTCTGATGTTGGTTTCTAGTATTTGACATGCATGTGTATATTGAATGTAACCAATGGTAATCTCTCTAAAATTAACTGTATACTGATAACACCTATTTGTTTTACATGCAATTGCTCTGGAATTTAATGCTGCATAACCCTTTCTGGAAAAGCAGAACTCTGCCTCCCTCTTCAGCAAAGATTTAAATTTAGAAGAAGAAGAAGCAAAATTGCAGAGGACATTAATTCGGTGCCCTTGTTCTGCGACATCAGTTTTTTTAATCTAAAAAACCTAATCTGTTTTCCAGCAAAAAGAAGAGCTTTCACTCAGAGAATGAAGACTTAAGCTGTACTTTAATTACTCATCACTCACTGTTTGCCATATATAACTTAGTGCATTTAAAGCCATCTGAATAAAAAAATAGTGTCCCTGTCTTTGCTGAGACACTCTATCCCAGGGTCAGTGTTTTATAAATGATTTGTCTTTGCATCACACAAATGTGTGATTTTGTTATTATTATTTATACCTCCGTGTTGGAGAGCTGCAACTCAGGAGCAGTATTATAGAAACTAAGGGGACCTTTCTGGGATTCCGGGTCCTGATCTTTCAGAGAATCCAGAGAATAGGCAAATTTTTATGTTCAGAGGCCAGCTTGGATTGACTTTGGCTGAGGGTGGGAGAGTTCAGGACCCCTGTGGGTTCCCCAGGCCCAGGGCACGGGTTTGAGCCAGAAAAGAGGAACTTACAGTTGGTGACAGGGTGTGAACTCTTTGCTTTAGGCGAGCTCTCGAAGAAGTCTGCGGCAGAAGTGGGGCTGGAATTGAAAGGCAACACTTAACTGTCTTAACCACAGTCCCAATTCCCTCTTCTTGCAAGTCACCAGTGGGGTCGAAACCTATAGATTTACCGCCCAGATGACTGCTGGTGGATGTAACGGAATAACTGGTCGCTGCAGCAGGCTCTGATCTTCCTTGTGCTGGAGTTGTTGTGCTGTGGCAGGGGCTCCCAGAGCTGCGTGAGCAGGAGTGGCAGCCCATTTCATTTCCCTGAAGCCTTTTTCTTGAGCCTTGCTTTCTTCAGCCTGCCTCAGACCTATTTCATCCCTCCGAACCTCCACTTCAGTGCCAGGCTTGCTGTCCCTTTCCCAAAGTCCTCTCTAGGTGACTTCCTGAGCTGGTCAGGGCCACCACTGCCTGTGGACCATATCCCAGCCCAAGACTTCTGCCCCTGTCCAGCTCCTCGCTCCAGTGTACAGCCCCCTCACCATGTAACTCAGTGCACTCTGTCCCTGCCTGGCTCCATTGTCCCTTGACTCCCTCCCAAAGCACTTGGACACTCCATTCACAAAACCAGGCAATCTTTACTGCAAACACAGAATCTAGTTATTATTTCTAACAAATTATGAACTTCAGGTTTTTATTTTGAAGAACACAATTCCAGTGTTTTCCTTGCTTCTGCCCCTTCCCAGAACAACAAGAGACAAAGCCTGGACGCTGAGATAACTGCCTTCACAAGTGCCTAGTTCTCTAACCAGAACTACAAAGACACTCCTGAAGTAGATCCAGATTTTTGGATCAGTTTTCTCCTTTACTTTTGTCTTTTTATATGGCTGAGCTGTTTTCCCTGAAGTTTTCAAGTAAGTCAAGTGGAGGCAGACCCTCTGAATGAAAATTTTAACCTGGAAGTTCAAGTGAAAACAGAATCTTGTAATAGAAGGTGCCAAGACCACCTTCACTCAGGCAGAACGATCATCTTATCCTGTAATTCTCTCTTATTCTTTCCATCCCTTCCTACTATTGCTCCCCATTATGATCTGCTAATCAAAAAGTTTGTGGAATGAGTTCCAGGAAAGAAAGTGCAGAGTATTCCAAATGACTGATTTTGAGAGAACTTTACCAGGACAATTATAGAGTAAGCAAACAAGACAAATTAATTTGAAATGAATATCACATGGAAGATATACATAAATAATATAATCTTATAGCAGAAAGAGAATAATCTTAATATAGAAGTTCTAAAAGTTTGTAAGAATACTTGCAGAAGTTAAACTGCCAGACACACTAACAGGTAACAGGTAAACAGTCAGTGAGGGCTAAACTTGGCCCAGGCATGAGGTGTCCACCTGGGGGGGTCTCACTGAACCTGCAGGCAGAGGGCAGGACTTCAGCACAGCTCAGAGCTGGAGGAACTGGCTGCAGGGCAGAGCCAGTCTTTTAATAATTGCCAGTATAAAGCTGCATTGCTGTAAGTAGGTAAATTGTCTCAGCAATAGTGTGGTCAGCAGCACCAGGGCAGTGATCATCCATCTGTACTGGGCACTGCTGAGGCCACACCTCGAATCCTGCGTTCACTTTTGGGACCCTCAGTACAAGAAACACATTGAGATGTTGGGACATGTCCAGAGAAGGGCAAAAAAGTTGGTGAAGGGTCTGGACCACAAGTCTGACGAGGAGAAGCTGAGGGAGCTGGCTGTTTACTCAGCCAAATCTGATCTGGTTCTGGCCATTCCTGTGACTATTCTTCTTATTGCTGCTGCCTCTTTTGCCTTCTCTTTTGAGCATAGGCTAAAAGCTTAAGTGACAGAAAGATAGTAAAGCTGTCACATTTTAGCAGACCTGTGTCCCTACTGCCATTTTCATCCATATTTCCTGCTTGTCCTTTACCTTAGAAATGGGCTCTGAATGCTGCTTGTACCGTGCTGCATTTGGAAGAGCTGTGGAGTGGAGCTGGGCTCCCAGGGGCTGCTCAGAGGCTGCTCATGATACTGGGGCGTTACAAGTGCATCTGTTTTGTCCCAGATATGCTGAAATGTTAGAGCATGCAATAGTGACACCCTGGGTAAGTACAACTATAGAAGTTTATCATGTGTCTAAAAGATGCTGTATCATCCTCTGGACTGGGTTTTTATGAGGGGAAGTGGTGCCTGCTCTTTTGTGTTGCTGAAGATGTTTTACTAATCCTTTACTGCTTCCTTATTTGCCAGGGAAAGGAATCGTGTAAAGGAAAGCAGTGGAGAGAATTAAGGTTTTGGCAGTATTTCAGTGAGAGGACGTAAAGGAGCCAGTGCTCAGTTAAGGATGCAAGGCTTCAGGAAAACCCATTTCTCTTTACTGCTATCTGAAAACTGATGCAGTTCTGTTACAACTGAAGACTGAGCTGGGACCCAGCTGCAACTATTAATTTCCAAGTAAATTTCACAGACGTTTGGGCAGTGTTTTTCTGTGGCTGATGCAGTGTTTCTGCTTTAGGCAATCTCATTCTTCTTGAAAATGGTGTTAAATAATACCTGTGTCAAAAATCACTTCTGGTGACACCATGCAAAACAGACTGAGATATATTCTGAGATAATGGCTATTAATCACTGATCAAATATGATACCTAAACTCCTATGTGTTTGTGAAATTAAGCAATCAGTAATACTTACATTTGCTTTTCCATACTTCAAAAGTAGATCCAGTGCCTGTGTCTGTAGCCAGAATCTCTTCCAGGAAATTGTTTCAGTCAGAGAGCAGCTTTATGAAGGCTGAATTTGAGTTCCAAACTTGCAGCATTTCTCCCAACATTTAACTGTCATATACTAGTTAAATAAAATTTGATATTTGTTGTAGCTGTGCCTTCTAGCCATTTACAGTAATATTGCTCCTTTCAGTTAATATTTGATGTCTTGTACAGCATATTGTGATTGACTTGTGGCTGAAGAGTGAAATAAGTGGAAATAGAAGATTTCCTAGGGGTAAGGGTTTATCAGAAGAGACAGAAAAAACGCAGCACCCTTTAAGACACTAAGTAATTATTTGGGAATAGAACAGTTAAAATTGTGATTAAATATATTTTGATAGGTAAGTGTTGATTCATTAGTGGTTCAGCTTCAATAAACATTTGGTTGCCCTCCTTGGTTTGCTCTTGCTGGAAAAGTTACTGATCTGAATCGTTGCAGTAAGTACTTGCCTATCACTTCAAGTCACTCACAGTCTGATTTTTAGCAATTAAATGTAGTCAAAGCCTGCCAGCAGGTAGTTGCCTTATCCATTTTAGTCATTGCCAAAGTAAATAACAACAGGTCAAAACTTATCCTTTTACGGGCTTTGATTTTCTTAAAGAAAATAAAATGAAAACACAAAATTCACTCAGAGTTATCTCTCCAGTGCTGGCTGCATTCCAAGGTTTGCTCAGATCACACCCGAGGTCCTCCTGTAATAGCCATGAACCTAAGAGTTATAGCAAACATGGAGAGCCACCACTACTCTTTAGTGTGGCTGGGAAGATGTGCCACCCGCCTTGTCCCTTTTGGAGGTTTCTTTTCCTCCAAGCAAAAGCAGCAGTCCAGCTGGGATGAGCCATGTGGGACTGTGCTTGGTGGAGGGCCCCAGTTGGAAATGGTCTCTGGTCCCGCATTTGGGGATGGACAGAGGCTGAATCCACCACCAATTCCTTTAGGCATGATGGGGTGAAACCTGTGGCACTCTGTACCCTTCCCAGCAGGCAGAACTGGGGCTGTGGGGGTGAAGAGAAGTGTCTTCATGCTCTTTCCTCTCTAGGTAAGGCTTTGGTAGTCAGGTCAGCTTGTACCTCTTAACAGGGTACACACAAATGGTTTCCAGTGAATCCAATTATTGAAAAGGGTTTTTGATACAAATGAAAATCATTCATGTACCTGATTAAAGAGAAATCTTTGCTTCTGATGTAGTGTTAAGATGTTTCAGTTTTGCTTTATTGTCATAGTTCACCTTTGGTGATGTTCAAACAAACGTTGATGCTCTCTAATTCAGATCCTCAGAGCTTTCACTTCACCTCAGGACTATTCACAAACACAAAACAAAACACAGCTAAAAGTACCTACAGGACTGAAGCAGACGAAACACGTGTAAAATATTTTCAGAGTTTCGGCCCAATACCGCTTCAGTGTGATGGACTGAAATCACAGAAGAAATTTGTGTCAGTGTTGTCACTTTACTTATAAAATTTCAGTGTTGCAAATTCAGGTTAGGAAGACCTTGCTAACAGGGGAATGCATCTACAATTTCTTGCCATAATAAGAAAGAAAGAAAAAGAAAGAGAGAAAGAAAGAGAGAAAGAGAGAGAGAAAGAGAGAAAGGGAAAAAGAAAGAAAGAAAGAGAGAAAGAGAAAAAGAAAGAAAAAGAGAAAGAGAAAGAGAAAAAGAAAGAAAAGAAGAAAGAAAGAGAGAAAGAAAGAAAAAGAAGGAAAGGAAGAAAGAAAGCGAGAGAACATTTTTGCCATTTAACCATCTTCTGCTAATTTTCAAGTTTGCTTTGGTGCAGAAACCCACCTCTCAGTCAGAGCTTTGTATCAGGATTTAATCACCCATCTTTGCTTCCAATTCTAACACAAATTTAAGAAGATAAGAGGAGAAATTAGACAAGTGCTTTCCTCCTCCCCCTCCCCCCCGCCCGGAGGCTGAAGTTGACACTTCTGAGCTGTAGCTGGTCTCCTCTAAATCCTGGCCCTTGCAGCTCAAGGCTTTCAAAGAGCATGGGTGTGTCACTGCAGCTGCTGCATCAAACAAAATCAAAGAGATTTGATTAATATAAACTTCAAAATCAGTGCCATCTTTCCTTCACAAAATACTTCAAACACAGCGAGAAATGTCATCTCCCAGATGATGGAGGTTAATCTACTTAATCTCCTCTTTTCCTTGCATCTGAATGCAAACCACTGGAATATACCCAATTACTTCTCACCAGTCAGAATAAATTCCTCATTCCAGCAATGTCAATCATATTTTAAGAGGAGATTTACAGTTCTTTTGTAATATCAACATGGCTTCTGAACCCATAAAGCAAGGCAAAGCAGGATGGACAAAACAGCAAGCACAAACTCCCGCTTGCCACGCTGTCAGAGCGGGTGATTAAAAGATCCTGGGTAAAATTTGTCCTTTGATTTGAAACCTCTGAGCTCAATGGATGTAGCAGGGGCTGCAGTCAGCAGGATTCAGCCAACTGTCCATGGTGACAGTGTGACTATACTATTTTAGACAGTAAATCTTTGTAACACCATCAGGTTTTTAATCTAGAAACTCCTTAAATTTACAGGTGAAAGGCTTGTTTCTGGTGCTGTTACTTATTTCTTACAGGAGCTTTCTCCAGACAATGAATTTTAAGACTGTATTTAATAAAGATGTATGTGCGAACCAAGCTCCAACTTTTTTCTTCGTGCAATTATACTGTCTACTGTTTAAAATTTCTGATATGATAGAAGGCTAAATTAGTTACCATTTTAAGAAATTTCTGACACCACATTGCTCAGTGAGTAATACCTCTTTATAGACCAGCCAGTTTTTTATTTCATGTTTTCTAATGTTATTTTACTCGTATCTTGTTTGCCTTCTGTGCATTGTTTTGAATCAGACATTCAAAATGTCTGAGTGTTTGGTGAAACCGCACACATTTTTCTCAGTAGTCTGAAAGGGTAGAAGTGTTAACTCTGTCCCTCAGTCCCTGTGAAACATTAAACAACCAAACACGTGAGCAGGATTCTACATGTGGTCTAGTTTGTAATGTAGTACAGGATTATATGTTCAGCATGAAATTTGCGAAAAAAGAACAATTCTGAATCGCTTCTGTGAGGTTATGTAGCAATTTAAATGACATTGAAACAAAACAAACCTTTTCCATCCCTCCTTGTACTTGCACCATGCTTGGAGAACAGTGCAGTCCATATTCAGGGGATACACAAAAAATTCCAGTGTCACAGTGTAATATAGTCAGTCATATTTTCAAATTCAGTTGACACCATTTAAAAACTCAAAAGTTGATAGTCATACTAAAGTGATGACTGAAAGTATTACCCCTTGCAGAATTAATTAACTTGATATACATATTGAAATAACAGAAACAAATATAATCATTTAATGTTTCAGTTAGCATTATTTTTAACTTAATGATTCATATGTTTTTTTGAAACTACGTTATTTACCTCAACTTCTCTGACTATAGGTAATTACTTATGAGTCTGTCTTAAGTGGTTATTTTAGAGAAGAAAAATCTAGGTCTAATTTTCCTTAGTACTTTCCTGTATTTAAATAGCCCCTTGGAACCAGTCGCGGTGAGATGGTTGCCAAATTTCCAACTCCTAGTGAATAAAACCTAAATAAAGCAAATAGTTGCCAGACAGGGCAATAGTCTGATGCTTTTGGCAATAGTAAATATGCATATGAAGTTCTGATATTGGATTAGTCAACTGTGGTGATTGAATGGAAATGGAATTGAAGACCTCAATGGAATTGTTTCAATCTCAGCAGTAAGCTCCCTGCTGTCCCTGCAGGCACCTCCTGGTGAGCCATGCTGGGACACAATGAGCTGGAGAACAAAGGGACAACTATTAAAAGAAGCTACTAAAAGAATCTTTTAACTCTTGTCCATAGTCCCAGGGTTTGAGGCAAGTCACACAAAGTGGCACATAGCTGCATTTTGGTTGAAGGGTGAAGGAGGGCAGGGCGGAAACAAATTTGGTCAGATTATACTTCAAGAAGGAAAGCGGGTGAAGGTGAAGATTGGGCTGGGACCAGTGCTGTAGTCCTGTCCACCATGGTCTGAGCAGCTGCACTGAGGGACAAGACAGAGAGCATTGGCAGCAGTGCTGGGGTAGCTGGGGAACCCACGCCTCCTGCTTCCCTGGCCCTGAGGAAGCAAGGAGAGAGTTGAATGCAGACAGATCCAGCTCTGCTCCCTACTTAGTTTTCTGAATCTTTTCTGTGGGATTGGATGGTACCAAGAAGGGCTCATTAAGTCCAGCAATGCCTGAAATGGAAATAAAAGTGTTCAGAATCCATACTGTGATGTGATAAGGTTACTTTGGTGAATTTTTTACACCAGGATTTCCTGTATTTCATAACTCATCCAACAGTTATATTGGCCAGTTGACAACAATGAATGAGTGCAATGAAAAATCAACTCCCAGCATGGTAAGATTAACAACAGAATCTTTTAGATGCCATGCAAACCCATCTGCTGTTTCATGTATTTGTTTGTAATCTGGAAAGAAGAGAGGCAAAGGGAGAAAGAGGAATTTGAAGATTAAGTTACCTATGTAGATTAGCTACTATAAAAAAAAAACTGTAAGGGAAGTTGACTAAGATTTAAACTAGTTAGAGAAACAAGCAAAAAGATGGTGAATTAACTTCAGTGTTGGTAAATACAAAGAAGAATACCCTGGATGGAAAAATACAGAATGTTTCTATTCCTTTGAAAGACCCTTGACTGTAAGAGCTTTATGGTGTTAGGTTGCATATGCACAGAGGAGTGATCAATATTGTAGTACCTTTGCAGAAATGAGAGTGAGCTCTCCCTTGGGAGAACAAGTACCTTCTGCTCCAAAAGGATGTTCCAGAATTAGAGCACTTGGAGGTGAACAGGACTGAATTATCCACATCTAGTCACATATATAACCCATACTGAGGACAAGATTCAGTTACTTAAACATAGATACCAGTTTAATTTTGGATGTGTTAGGAAGTCTTCCCTAGTGTACTGTTGCATTCCAGAAGCACACAAATCTCATACAAGTACTTTGACATATATTACTGCTTCATGTGGCAGCCTTGGAAATGCAAAGCAATTAAAAAATCTCACTCATGCCCAGACAAATTGTTACCCTCTTTGGTGCACAGTTGAAGAAAATACTTATGATGTCATCTACTGTCCTTAATGGGGAGTTGTGAAAACCAGCTTTCAGTTAATCACAGTGTAGTAACTCCTTACCCAGTGTTTGTATGGTCTGTTTGCCAGAAGACTATTAAGAGAGTTCATGATCTTGTCCTTATGGCATGTTTGAACTGTCTGTTTCATTTGACATCCCCAGCAAATAGAACATCTTCTCAGTATAATGTCATGTGTCTGCCCAGCTGGTGACTCTGTGATGACACAGAGTGTGGAAATTTATCTAGGAAAATTATAGAAACAAGCAAGAGGATAATTTTTAAAGGTTTTTTGTTTTTCTTCTTTGCATTTTTTATTGCTAGATGACAGTAGAATTAAGCAGATCTTTGATATAACTACAGTAGTTCACATTCAGGGAGCTCTTCTCACAACTTCGAGGGCTGGATTTTCCCTTTTATCCTTAAAAGAGTGCTTAAGTTCTGATTAAACTGCTTGGGGTCACCTGCGGTGCACATGATGTCACATTAGTAAGTAAGCATTAGTAGGTTAAATATAAGCACTGTTAACTTTGTCTGGCCCTGCTTTCAATCACTTGTCGAGGAACTGAACTGACCAACTTCTTTCTAATCCTTTGTATAGTTATAGCTAATTAATCTAATACATCCTCTCCCTTTAATACAGTTAGTGGTATTTTCCATATTTACCTCTGGGATTTCATAGTATTTACAGCACAGCAATATCCAACATACACTGGGAAGTCTCCTGACATACAGCTGACCATTAGCTGGGGAACAGACATCCTAACGGTAGGCATGGCCTGACCAAGAGAGTGAGAGATGATGAATTAATGAAACAAAGAAGTCTAATGATTATTTAGTTGTTATACAGATTTCTCAATCTTTCCAAATTCCTTTCTGAAGTAAGGTCCACCTTCACCTGTACAGCAGCACATGCACATGCTGTCTGTCCTCTCTTCTTATTCTGGTCACCTCCACCAGCCACCAGCTTGACCACCCTCTGTGCTGATGTCCTGCCTCACCACCCATCCACCTTGTGCTGGTGTGGCAGGACCCAGCCCATCAGCCAGCAGCCGGCCTCCTCTCCCAGCGTGACTCCTCTCCTCTTTTACGACTCTGCTGTTAGATGTTTCCAGACCTGCTTTTCCCATTCCTGCTAGCTTTCCCAGTCCAAACTGCATGAACAGACCTCACACTAGGGAGCATTCCCATGCACTCTGGCAGGGGTACTCACTCCCCACACTCCCGGGGAAGGGCTGCTGGGATTGAGGACCTCATGGATTACTCAGTTGTGGTCTGACTCTTGTTCCCAGTGTAACATACTCTGTCTGAAGGTCATGAGTTGGGAAGAGCCAGCAGCTCTGGCTGGATTGATCTTGTTGTTATCTGGCTGGCACAAACCCTACCACTACCCAGTGCATTTTCTACCTTCGAGACCTTGAAAAACCCAAACTTTTCTTTTATCACTTAGTGTTTATGTTTTGTAGTCTTGTAGGGTATGAATTTTTTCTTTGATGAAGCAGATGGCTCACTCTGCCCTCCCATTTGTTTATCATATCTTGACACCTGGTTCTTTCATTTGTAATTATGGTGAGATGCTTTTATTCCCTGCGAGTGTTCTGAATCCGGATTCCTCTTTTAAAATCTCAATTTATCCACTTAAAAACATGACTGGGAAAGCTTTTTTCTTTAATTTCCCTGCTTAATGGCGAGATTTCCCCATAGAGAAAACTACATTATTTTCTTACACTGCAGTGAATCGCTACAAGTCTGAAAAAACGGAGTAGCTGGGCTGTGGCAAAAGGTGGCAATGTTTTTTTTTGGTACATATACATTGTCTAAAAGTGGCTTTAAGGGTTCTTGAATATATCTTAGTATTTTCCAAAACTGACCATTCATCCTTTATTTTTGTGAAGCAGCAAATCACAATATGAAAATTTGATTCTGCCAGGTGAACCCTCATGTCTCTCATTTTAGCAGCCCAATGACACATTGACCAGTATAACACTGAGGTTAATTTGTCAGTTTTATTATTTGTTTTTCTGTATGCTCTATCATTTATTGCTATTCTTGTATTCTGTCTGCTTTTGCTTTTTTTTTACTCTTCTCTGCTTCCATTTCCTTTTCCCAAGGTAAATATGTTCCTGATATTTATTTCCTGCCTGTGGCAGCTACATTAAAGGTTCATCCGGCCCAGTTTAATGTCATACATTGAGGCCAGCTTAGGAGAAAGAACTAGAAGCTGCACAGTTACCTTTCAGTTTTCTGTAGAACCTCATCTGTCTCATTCCCCGAAGAGCAAGGGTTTATAGTTATATTCTTTTAAATAAAGTTTTTTCCCTCTGATTTGTGAATGATTCCTACTGAATACATGGAGTACTCCTAAGCATTTTTTTTCAGTTCTCTTGAGCACTTTACCTGCTCTCATGAATGAATTCCACAAACTAGTAATACAGGATATTTTTCTGAGTGTTTTCTTTCATCAGATCCATGTTTGTTGCTGTCACTGGCTGTCTCTTTGCTCTTATACTGAAAGAATTATGTTTGCTTCCCCGTGCATTTTTAATTTATCTCCTATTCCCTCTCTCAGGCAAACAGTACCAATCTTTGAAAGTTTTTCCTATGCTTCCGTTCCTTTGTCATTTATCTCTAAAGCCATTCTGCAGCTCCCGTGTCTTTTCTGATATAAGCTGACCATAGGTTATCAGTTGAATTGCAAGTGTGATTCATACAATGCTATTTCCAGTTCTTTCTATCCACCTCCATAGGTGCTCAGGCCATGTTTGCTTGCTTGTCCACCACTGCAAGCTAAACACAGCCACAAGTACACATTGGAGGTCCACAGGGCCAGGAAAAAGGGATATTTGTTTAGTAGCCCTGTTATTTAGTAAGTCCATTTTCTCATGCAAGAAATCTGAATATGAACAGAAAGTGCTTAAGTGCTCCTGTCAGAATTTCATAATGCTCTTCCTTCATTAACCTCCTGTGGCAGCAAGTTATGCAGCTTAATTACATACATTGTTTAATAGGAATGTATTTTATTGCTTTACAGTATCTCATCATCCCATCAAATGTTCCTTTATTGTTGTATTTGATGGATAGACCAGAAATCCCATCTCTGTGCTACTCTTCAGAACGTACATCTTTTTATGTTCTTTCTTTTTTATTCTCTTTGTAGGATATTTCCAAAGAAAAATTCTTTGGAAATTTTTGCCGTTTCCATGTAAGCTTTCTGTACCCTTGATCATTCCTGTTAGATATAAAAAACTCTTGTGAGATCAAAAGCTGCATTGCTGAAAAGTGAGTAAGTACTATTACCGTATTTAAATGAATGAAAGGACAATTTCTGAAGTAAATATATATAAGATATAGTTTATCCTGAATTAGAGAAATATCAATTGTAGTATGAAAGCTATAATCTGTTGCAGATCAGTGTTTCACAAAACAGTGAAAGTCAGTATTCTTTGACAAAATGGCTAAGCTACACAATGAATTAAGACACAGGAGTGTTTCTGCCTGTTGATTTAGATTGCTTTGGTTTCATTCACCATGCTGACAGCCTGGCTGTCCGAGAGGGAAGGAAGTCCTGCATACTTGATGGCAACTGTAATGACAGGGTGGGCTGTCTGGCGCCCAAACTGGCAGCTCTGCTGTGCTGCTCAGGACATATCTCCACGGGTAGGTGGACACAAGCTTGACCCACTGCCAGACTGGTGTAGCAGCTGGAACGGACCCACAAGGATCATCGAGTTCAACTCTTAAGGAAATGGCCCATATAGGGATCAAACCCTATATGGGGTCCTTGGTGTTATTAGCACTATGCTAAAACCAGCTGAGCTGATAGTTGCAGCAGGACCCAGCAGTTAATTGTTATTAACATATCCTTGACCTATCTAGATGCCTTTTGGCTCATGGCTCATGTTTGAGGAAGAGGCTGTGTGCAGCCTTTGGTCTGCCCGTAGACATAGCTTGTGTAAACCAGGTATAAATAAAAGTTATTCCTTGTGAGGATAACTAAACATTGGAGCAGCTCCCCCAGACTCCACTGGATAAATCCCTGAGCAACCTAGCCTGTTGGGTTTGTCTTCTCTTTGAGCAGGGTGTTGGACTGAAGACATCTCAAGGTTTTCTCTGGTGTAAATTATGCCACAATCCCATGACCTCAGTGTCTCGGAGAATGTCCTACACTTGCTCACCTAAAGACTCCTCCAGTAGCACTTGCAAGGGGGGGAAGGCAGCAGAGTTATGCCCTTTCTATTTCCCTGTATTTCCCTCTGACCTCCTCCTCTTTCCAAGATCCTGTGTTACAAAAGAGACTGCAGTCCAGGTGAAAACAATGAGAAAAAAGAAAAATATGACAAGAAATTCCATACCTTAATATTTTTATGTTTGTCATAGCTTTTGGATTGTAAGCATTTCTTTTCTTACATGGCTTTCTTGAAAGACTGACAAAAGTACATGACATTCTTGAAAGACTGACAGAAGTTGATAGTCACTCACACAGTATGAGCTACTCACGGTCAGCTGTGACCAGGATATAAAATGAGTGAGTGAGGCTTGGGAAACCTCTAAATATAGCCCTCATAGTAACATGGCTTAGGCATCAACTGAATGTGCAATGCTAACGACTGGAATGTGATTATACACTTAGTGTCTGGATAAAGTAATCAAGCAGCTGAGAAATGTATGATGGGCTTACAATAAAAGGTAATAACTAACACGTGACACAGCATAATGGACATAATCAAATACTTGTAAGGGGAAGCCAGGGTCATGATTGAAGCCAGTTCGTCATTTGGAGTGTTTCAAACCATTGGATGGGTGGGACCTGCAAAGCACAGTTGGGGCATCAGTCAATGCTAACTGTCTTCTCTGTTCCAGAAAGGAGCCTGTGAGTCAAGTGTTCAGCTGAGTCTCATGGCTGGCCAGAAGGTGTTCAAGCCTAATGTTGGGTATAGATGGGTAAGAAATGAACTGCAGGGCAGTCTGGGCGCTGGAGAGCTGACAGTCCCCACAGGGATGGACAGATTGGCCAAAGGGAAGAGCAAGGCTACAAGGAGCAGGCAAGTTACATATTTGATTTTAGGTAAGAGCATGCAAGAGTTGGAAGACCTGGATAATGTGTGCAGCTGTCTCAGTGTATGGCTCTGAAACTCTGGGAAGGCAAACCCTTCCCTTTTGGGAAGGCTGGTTTCATTTGTTTATTCTACAGTGACATTTGGAAAAATTTGCTCCTTTATTTCGACCTTAGCTTCTTTCATCAGACTGATCTGAACTGTGCTTTACTGTAGTATGTAAGTGCTGTCCTTACATTAACTTTTGGGGGTTGATTGAGAACAATAGGGGTTTATTGGAAGATGCTGTCTTACATGAGACAGAAACGTGCACAGGATAGGCTTAGCACACAGGCTAAAAGACTGTGCAAAAACTTTCCTGAGACTGAGTCATAAAGTCTCCTGTAATATTGCCTCTAGCCAGTACAGTGTAAGGGATCCTGCCCAAGCTGTCTTTCAATAAATTTAATGAAATATATCCCAAGCACAAAAACATCAAGGAAACATATAATTTTCATTTAGGCTGGGGACTGATTTCCATATCAATATGAGGAAAGAGCTAAGTGAAAGACGTGATTGCACGAGTGAATGGCAACAGCGTTGATATCTTAGCTCATAAGGTTGTTAATCAAAAATCTTCAAACAGTTGGCTCGAAGCCTAAAGAGAACACAAGTTCAGGTATAGATGAGTTGTCTGGAAATCTTTGTTGCCTCCAGCACAGATTGTGCAGATAAGAAAAAAAAAAACCAAAAAAGAAAAAAAAAAAGGGGTCCAGTGTTATTGGTCAATGGTCTTTTTTTTGCTCCTTTGGACTGAATGCATATAGCCACATATGCTCCACAATTACACAGGCCTTTTCTCTTGAATTTAGTATGTAACTTTCCATGTAACTGGAAGCATTACTACGGAACTGAAGGATAGATGGTATTTTTCAGAAATGCAAAATTCTTATAATCAAATGACTTGTGAGAACATCAGCTTTCTATCTCAGAAGTTTTCTGAAATAATGATTAAGAAGAAAAGCTTGTGTCTATAAAAAGAAAAAAAAAAGAGGCATAAAACCTGAACATTAAAAAAAAGAGCTTCAAATGGTAGTTATTCTACTTCTGACTTTTCCCTCTCTCCTTGTTAGCCTGTTTTGGGAACATGTATTATAACATCTCTAATAATAATCTACCTTCATCTTAGTATTCTGCAATTCTACAACTCTACAGAGAGAGTCAATGAGAGACACATGTAGAAACACCACACTCTAATTAACTAGGTTAACTGCATAAACCTGTATTTTTCACAAACTTGGACCTATTTAACTCTGACTTGCAAATATACAGAGAGAGGCCATCAAGCTGATCTGAATGATGGAGCACCTCTCCTACGGGGAAAAGCCAAGAAAATTGGGATTGTTCAACCTGGAGAAGAGAAGGCTGTGGGGAGACCATAGAGCACCTTCTAGTATCTCAAAAGGGCCAGCAAGAGAACTGGAGAGGAACTTTTTACAAGGGCATGAAGTAATGGGACAAGGGGGAATGTCTTTAAACTGAAAGAGTGTGGGTTTAGATTAGATACTAGGAATAAATTCTTTACTGTGAAGGTGGTGAGGCACTGGAACAGATTGCCTAGGCAAGTTGTAGATGCCCCATCCCTGGGAGTGTTCAAGGCCAGGCTCTGGATGGGGCTTTGAGCAACCTGTTGTAGTGAAAGATGTCCCTGCCCATGGCCAGGGGGGTTGGAATGAGATGATCTCTATGGTCCCTTCCAACCCAAATTATTCTGTGATTCTATTACTCTGTGATACATCGTAGCATCTGTATGAACTTGATAACAAAGCAGAAAGGTTCCAGAGGAATGCTCTAACAATATTTTTTGCTTACTCCTGTAACACAGGTTCAGCAGCAGAAGGTCCTGCCTGCGGTGGCAGTGGGAGATTCCTGTCCAAGGGCAGCCTGTTGGAGTAGCCGGCCGTTCCCGGGGGAAGCCGGGTCCTACCCGCTGCCTCCGGCAGATGGCACCCCTGGGCAGCGGAACCCGCCACTCTCGCCCTCGCAGGAGCAAAGTTTCTCTCTTTTCCCATCACCAGAGTTCAGATTCTCAGATGCACCTCGCAGTCTGTGACGTGCCTCATTGGTGTGACAATCTACAAGAGCTTGTTTGGTTTTACTTTTTTTTTTTTTTTTCCGAATTACCTAAATTAATTGTTCTTCTGCTATGTGGAAACTGAAGGGAACAAGAGCCTTAAAAAAAATCACAAAGAAGTTCTGTTACACAAGCTGGCTTCTTAAGTGCTGTCTCTATCAAGCAGTTGACGCTTTATTCTGCTTTCCACCTACATTTACCATCGATATAATATTTCACTTTAAAAATAATAGGCACGTTACTGGGTATGCAAATGCATTCAGTGCTTTTATAAAGTGCAGAAAACTCTTAACTTATATTCAACACCAAGAAGTCGGAGCTGGGGGAAGGGTGGGGCTTGAAAATTAACTGATAATTCCATTATCTATGTTATCAAAAAAGAGAGAAGAACTGATAAAATCTTGAAGAACTGAACATGGTTGATTTTTCTAGTTATTGAAACTCTATTTTTTTAAATTATCTGTCTTGGCACTAGAAATTTCTTGAGTTCTCCTGTACAGTGGGGCTACTTTGTATAGCACTGACAGCACAACTCACTTCTGTGAGTCAAAGGAAGACATTTGATTGCAAGGCTGACCTTGTAGGGAGGCCCCGTGTCCCTCTCATTCCATGTGAGCTAGCTTATGTCTACTCTGTCTTCACAAAGTTCATTCAAGGCAGGGGAGAAGTGACTGAGTTACTGGAAAAACTATTTCTGGATTAGCTCCATTGCTCTCCATCCTTCGGTGCACAGCAGTGCCTGGGACTGGACAACCACTCGCTGCTCTTCCACCTCCAGTGGGACACAACACTCTCTGCTGCAGCTTCAGAGCAAACATCTGATAGGTTACATTGACTACAAGGAAAGGCTGAGAGAACTGGGATTGTTCAGCCTGGAAAAGAGAAGGCTTCAGGATGACCTAATTGTGGCCTTCCAGTACCTGAAGGGAGCCTACAAGATGGAGAGAGACTTTTTTTAAGAACATGCAGTGACAGGACAAGGGGGAATAGCTCCAAACTGAAAGAAAGTAGGTTTAGTTTAGATATTAGAAAGAAATTCTTGAATGTGAGCGTGGCGAGCCACTGGAACAGGTTGCCCAGAGAAGCTGTGGATGCTCCATCCCTGGAAGTGTTCAAGGCCAAGTTGAATGGAGCTCTGAGCAAGCTGGTCTAGTGGAAGCTGTCCTTGCCCATGGCAGGGGAGTTAGAACTAGATCATCTTTAAGGTCCTTTCCAACCCAGGCCATTCTATGATTCTGTGATTAGCAGCAAGGTTAGAGCATTTCAAAGGAAAGCTTTCTTTGTGACCTCTACTTCTACAAAGCATTGGATGGAAAAAAGTGAAACAGAAATATCTATTTCACTTAAAAGAGAATTAATATCATAGCTAAATATGTGTGCGAACAAACACCAGATCTTTCAACTTTAATGCCGTTGCAGTTTTTCTCCCCCAATAGCTGGGAGCCTGTATTAGTCATACTTGATTCAAGCAGTCAGCAAGAGATTTGCTTTTGACAGTAAAGACAGTGGCATAAAAAGCTTGCACAGGCTCTCTATGCTGTGCCTCGTATTTACCAAGAGACTGGGAGAGCCAGAGCTACAAAAGAATGATCAGCAGTTACCAACGATCACTGCCCACTGAGCAGCCTTTTTTTATTCACAAAAAATGCCTGTGAATTAGTCTGTCTGTTATCTTAATCACCTCTCTGATTAAATCTCTTAAAATTCACACATAATTCCCTCCACATAATTTTACTGGAAATCAAATAGTTTATAAACCTTTCAAAGCTGCAGTCTGTGAATTTCCCTGAGCTGGCCCATCATTGACAGAAAACCATCCCCACTGATTATTTCTGCATTCTGTGCCCTGTCACAGTGATTCCAACAGCCAAATATTCAGTAACATGTCTCCTGTGGATGACTTACAGCCAAACTCAAGTAAGTAGTAAACGTGGATGAGTTTTGGAAAACATTTGAAATACCATTTATTATTGAAAGGGCAAAATAGAGAGGTAGATATTGGTAGTGTTAAACAAAATTACATTTTATCTCATTTTTAGTCTTAGTCAACTAATGTTAACTCTGATCAGACTCAGCCACTCATTATCCTTCTGTTCTCTCCAAAGCTTGCTGGATATTCTGCTTTAAAGACCACTGCTGTGATCTGAGGAGCAGTAGGTCATAGCTGCCTGAAGGTGCTGCTTGATCAAAGTCAGGAGACTACATGTTTACCTTTCTGCTTTACCCCAGAGCCTGGATAAGCACATTCACTGGCTTCCACAAAAACTCTGGGTTTGGTTTCTTTTCTTCAAAAGGCTTACCTTTTATAATGCAACGCAATTTCACAACAAAGTACAATATGGCATGGGATATATTTGGACATAAGGACATATGCCATGGGCCAATAGGAGCTATGAATGCTTCTATTTGCTTTTGAACAACTACAGCTTTTCTTATACATTATTTTACAAATCACTAAACACGAGGTGTGCACACACAGTTTGTTATGTTAACTGCAGAAAAGATAATGAAGGTGGTATTTTCTTTAGAGAAGTGGCTGAGATATTCTGCAAAAAAAAAGTACTGTAACTTTTCTACTTATTTGAAATAAAACATATTTTTGGTTTCTAGTCTAAAAAGCGTAGCATATTCAAAACATTTAATTCTGATTTGAATTTGAGTTTTCCCCAGCTATTTATCCTGATCCTTATGAGCTGTCAGGGACGGATCTCTCTGCCAAGAAGCTATCCTCCTGGAAGATATAAGCAAGGTTTTCCTCTGAGCCAAGAGCTCCAGGGCGCACAGGAATGAAACAGACTCTGTTTTCCCTTTGCAGATTCACAATGCTCCCGGATGCCACCGACCAAGAACTTGCTCCAGAGCCCTGAGACACCTGGCCCACTCCTTCGACCTTTTCAGTGGGGCCCTTTAAGCTAAAGAATTTGTTTGTAGTAATATTTATCCCTCGAAGACATTTTCCTGGGGCTGTCTTTCTCATACTTCTGCTCATTTGATTAGTTTCCATAGTGACACTTATTTGTAGAGTTTAGAGTTGCTTATAGCAGGTTTCTGCAAATGCCAGCCACATGCGTGCCATGTTAATAAGACAAAGTCAGTCCTATTTCTTTCCCTTTGTGTTCTGATTTTACTTTACATTTGGGAGCATCCTTGGGGGAAAAATAAAAAAAAAGCAGCTGGTGAGGGCTCCTCACCAGCAGGATACAGGGGCTGCTAGTTTATTATTCTGGATGGTATTTTTTTGACTGGACTAGTTCTTTCTGAATTGCAGTTGCAGTCTCTGAAGGACTGTCTGTCTGCATGAGCTATTATGTAAGCTGGGGAAAACTTCCATTACAGCAAGGCCTGTAGACTGCTCCTTTATTTAAAATGCAGAATTACATGAAAAAGCCATTCACTCAAGTGGTGCCTTGTAGGTTGCCTTTTATCCCATGTTGAAGTAAGAATTCGCTTTTCTTGTAGGGAAGTTGCTACTATTCTGAGAACAGGCAAAGGCTAAAATCAGATACAAACTCATGTATGCACACAAATACACACACACCTTATCAGTGTGCCTGTCTTTGGAAGGGATAAACAAACATCTGCAAAAAGTGAATGAAAGGAGATTTACACACTGACAAGAGCAATTTCAGGAGCATGGTTACATAAAAAAATGCTGATTCTTTGTAGCAATCACAACAAATTCATCGCAGACTAGAAGAGAGTTAGGAAGCAAAGGATTTTCGATATATGAACCAAGGACAGGCATGTCCACCAGAGAGACATCATCAAAGGACAATTTCCAGAATTTAGATAATAAGTCAGTGCACATATTTTTTTTCCACTTCTGGGGAAGAATAAGAAGTAGAGGGAAGACTAGATTTGACAAGTGTTTCATCACACTGAGTATTAGTTCCCTTAGGTTTCTTGCAGAGACTGTGAGGCATCTCTATGCCTAAATGTAGTTAGATACATTTCTTTCTGCAGGACACTGGAAGGTTGTTTGAGCCACTGGTATTTATGCAACAAACAATTGCCTAATAGCATCTGCCCAGAGGAAAGACAAGGAAGAGCACTCCCAGGAGACCAGAGGTACAATTCTACTCTTGTAGAGTGGAGAAAACAAAGAACAGACGCTCTGAAGCCATAGAAATTAAATTGAGGTAAATGTGATGTGAGTCCCTCTGGACTCTGGCCCTGAAGTTCACAGCAATCATGAAAGTATTGTTGAGGTGGAGCCAGAGGAAACCAAGCATGTTTTGAAAGGACTCTCCTGCCCTACACAAGGAGAAGGGTCAATCTCAGTAGCACATTCCACAGCAGCCTTTAACTCTCATTAATGTGAAAGGATTAATTAATATTATTAAGATAAATCAATAAAATAATAATACAGAATAATTGCTAAACCTGGTTGATTATTTAATGAAAAGTGAAAATAAGAGACAAATCCTGTTTTCTTCAGTACTATTTTAAGGTAAAAAATTATAACTGTAGAATGAGATCTAAAATTTTAAACTCCATGTTTCTCCCCCCCATCTTTAAAAAGTGTAAGTATTCAGTGGAGGAAAAGAAGAAATCAGATTTTTAAAAGAGTAAACCTCCTTGATATCAGTAGGTGACAATTTTTAACAGCTAGACAACCAGCATCTGAAAGGGGACATCACATTGTGAATTCCGTGTGATGCGGTCAGCCTTCAGGATTGCTGCAAAGAGGAGGAGAAAAGAAAGAGGTCCTCAAATCATCCCATGCTACTCAATAGGATTAATGGGATTTACTGGGGAAACTCTTCAATTCTGTCTCAGTGAGCCAGATGGTGGCTGCAGGTGAAATCTTTCCAAGAAATCAAATTAAATCTCCTGTGAATATGATTACTGGTTTAGGAACAGCTCTCCTCTATTTAGATTGCCTATTTTCTCCATTTAAAGAATATTTATGAACTGTTTTGGTTTGTAGAAGCCCTTAGAAGTTAGAGAGGGAGAAAGTCCTGTGACTAGAGAAGTGCATTCCCTTTGTCCCATGAACTTCCATTCTGATTTTATTGAGAGATTAGGCCTGACAGGAAGGAAATGATTACTTTTTTTAGTTGCATAGTGAACAAAACAATGGCAGTGTGTCAAAAACAATAGGTAAAGATGAAAAATCACATCTAGGACTGAATCTGTGCAAGCATGAAGCAAAGAGGCACCAAGAAGAACAGATGGTCCCTCTGGAAGCAGGGAGGGAGAGCAAGGCCAAGCTCCTTGGACACATGCACCCTCCAGATAAGGTATGTGCATCAGGACTGAGCGGTAGTTGTTGTGCTGGGGCAGTGGTCACTGCGTGGAAGCTTTGGCAGACAGTCAGTGTGCTATAGAGCAAAACACTCTTTTGCTATTCAGGAGCTATTCACTTGAAATCCCAACTCTAAAACAGGTTGTGTCGACAGACATTCAGCTCATTTTATCCATTCGTGCTATCAAACCAGTAATGTTCTTATCCTGTGATGGAGATTTTACATTTGTGAGGCACAAAGAAATGTGAGTAGTGTAAGAAAGGCCTGAAGGAAACAAGCAACTCTGTTTTAATTGCTGGCATTGGGTCGATCACTGGAAAGAAATATGCTCTACTAATTAAAAGATAAAGGATAAAAATATCAAATGACTTCCTCATTATATGAGCATCAGTCAGAGCGATGAGTGGAGGCAGGGAATAGTAATGATACACATATGTAGGCTGACAGTGCCTATAACTGTAGGTTATGAATCTGTTCCTGTTTACCTTGGTTTCCCAAGGAAGTAAGACTTATGTGAGTGCGCTGTCAGTCTGTCCATCCATCAATCTTTCTATAATTTCCCTCCAGTAACTTTTGAACTTGGCTAAATTCAATCAATTCTGACATGAAATCAAGAAGTCTCAAAGCTATGAAAATCAGTGTCTGGGAAAACCCCAGAGTATTTATGACTGTCCTGCCTTTAGTGAGGACAGCAGCGAGAACTCAGGAGCTTCTTTTTCAGTGTAGTTTACCATCTAGCCCATCAGCACATGGACTGGCTGGCCAGTCATCATGGATGTGTCTCAGACACCTCATGTGCTGCCTCTTGGCGAGCAGGTATTTTACAGACATGAGAAAAATATGAAAGTAATGGACATGGAGCTTTACTGAGTTTGAAGGACAACTGGAAGCACTGCAAAAAGGTCACAGTTACTTTTGTGGGATCTACTGAGTCAGGACACATATCCCTGGGAGACCAGACACCACTAGGTTTGAGACTGTTCACTGATTTCCAATCAGGAGGTGCATCTATATAAAGAACACAGATTTAGGAGAAGATTTTTTTATCATCCCAAACTGAAAATACAACATTATCATTTTTCAAAGTATTTTGGCATTCATATCTATTATTTGATTCATGGCTATTGACTGATTCAATGGGCTAAGCCTGCATTTGCTCTACTGCAGTAAAGAAAATGATTCAAACTGCTGAAACCTATCATGGTCAAAAGCTGGTTCTTGCATGAAACATTTACAAGTTGAAAATCCGATTCTGTATATGGATATTTGAACATATTTCTTTATGAGTTTGATCTCATCCACATTGAAGACAAAATAAAGGTTTCTACTGACTTCAGGGACAGGTATCTATGTTGCTTTAGAGTAAAATATACTAAATGTAATATAATCTTACAGTAAATGAAAAAGATATGTAAAGTGAAACTTGGTATAGAACTGCCACGGTTGCAGAAGACATCACAGCTTTATTAATCTTGGTACTAAATCTTCAGGAGTGGCAGATGGGCCACACTTATTGGTTGTACAGGTAATGCTCTTGTCTAGGACTGCTGGTGAGAAAGGTGTTTTCTCCCCTCTCTATTTTTTTAAGAAAAGTAGTAATGGACAAACAGAAAGTCATACAATAATTTTGTTGGTATTCACATATTCTGTGCCACTGATCTAAGAAACATCCCTTAAAGCCAGTCTGCTACCTGATTTTTTAAAAGTATAAAATGAATTCTGCACTGGCACTTAAGAACAAGTCAAAACTCTCATCTTCACTGGTCAGATTTGGTAAGAAATAGTCTAAAAACCTATCTCAAGAACAACTATCTATGGGGTATTCTGTAAATACTGCATATTTGTAAGGTAATTACGGGCTTAACATTTTCTTGTAACGTAATTGTTTCAGATAATACATTTGTGTTTGAACTATCACACTGTTTTCCTTACAAGCAATTGGCCACCACAAAAATTGACAATTGCTTATCTTTCATATGCTAAGGCCACAGGCAGGTTGCTTATCACAAAATGAATCAATATCCAAAAAAAACCCAGAGCTGAGTCTAACAAAATTTAACTGCAGTTTTCATAAGCTTTGTCTTTGCTGTCTATCTTGCCTTTTCCATTCTACTCAATATCAGTTGACTCACTTCTTGTAAGTCCGGGTTGCTTCTTGTGTGCTCCTTGTGTTATAATAATTTATAATATCCTATAATGAATTAATCATCTTCATTAATTAATAAATAGGAATTTACTCAATCACTGTGACCTGGATAAAGAAATGCTTTCTAATACATTTTGGCATTCAAAGTGCCATTTTGAAAGAGGAGTGAGCTGAAAAGCATTTAAAAACCAAACTCAGTGTTTGGCAGTGTGCCATTTATGCACATTGCTATGGATAGATATTGAAGGTACAGTACAGACCCAAGATAGGTCCCAAAAAAGTATTCATCACATAGGTTCAGACCTCCAAGCCTCCTGCCTCCCTCATTACCTCCAGCTGGTTTATGACCCTCTAGAGCAGAAAACAGACCACACTTCCTCTTTTCTGAGCCTGAACTCATCAGCTGATGCTGTGCCTAATGATTTAAGAGCGGTGTACACGGCAATACCATGCAGAGATGTAAGAGCTGCCTTTGAACCAAAGCTGCTGGGGTAGAAAAACTAACTATATTAAATCATCCCCCTCAGAGTTCTTTGTAGCTTTGTTTTTCCTCTCTGAATGAGCTCGCCCAGGTAAAGCTGCTCTACCTTGTGATGAGTACGCTGGTTGCTTCTGCACTACCCTGATCAATCTTGCATCCCCTGTCCAGTACAGAGCCTGAAGTTTCTTCCCTGAAATCTAAAAACCAAGCACCTATTTTAAGAATGGCTTCTCTATATCTTCAACATCTTTAGTTCTCATGCTGTGATTGACAATGCTGGGCACTTTTTTTTAACATGCATTACAGTTTCACTGTAACACTGTGGAACATTTAAGAATTTTAGTTTAGTTTAATAATTTTCTTTTGAGTGGGAGTCACAGTAATTTTCTAGGCTGTTTTACCCTCCAAAGAAAAAGAAGCATCAACATTCAAAGTACTTATTTTCCTCCTCAAAAAACTTAAATTATGTTTCCAGTCTTAGACCCTGAGATTAGCTCAGTTGGTTAGAGCATGGTGCTAGTAACACCAAGACTGTGGGTTCAATCCCTGTATAGGCCATTCACTTAAGAGTTGGATTTGATGATCCTTGTGGGTCCCTTCCAACTCAGAATATTCTGTCAAATTCTGTAGAATCTCCAAATGTAGATTAAGTTTTTTACTTGGGCATTTAGATAGTGCAAATATTTTATTCAAGGGTAAATATCTCTTACCCACTTTTGCCTTATCTAGCAACTAAAAAGCTGTACTAAACCATCCAGAGTTACAAAATCAAGCTCTGAGGCTTAGAAGAGTTTTGAAACACCACCAGAAACAGCACTGAAAGGAAGCCCATCAAAAAACGGATGTATCTGGAAAACCTTGTTCTAAACCATAGTCAGTTTAGAAATTTTTTCCCTGATTCTTCTTGAACAAAAGCAATTTCTTCTCCTAGTAAATTGTTTCATAAAAAAGATTTATACTGATGCACACACTGCACTCATGTAATGGTAATATTCACCTGGGCTTTATCACACTTTGCAGTGTTTATGCCTACAAATGCAGACATAGATTATAAAACCAGATATCCGACAAAAAATCTGGTCAGAAATGACTGAAGTTGTTCATGACTCTAGATTTCATAACAATTAGAGAAAGGATTAAGGGATTAATATGTGTTAATCTTGTTATCTATGAGGTCCTGAAGCTGCAAATTTTATGTTGAAGCTAAACTGGGACAGTGTGCGAGGTTGAACTCACACTTTATAATAAACACTAGGTAATGGTATCACAACACTTACTTTTGTCACCTTCATTTTGATGGTTAATTACAAATCCTTCGAAGAAAAAAAATATACCAGCCAGTGTAACCAGAAGCATGGGCTCTTAAATCCCCGTGCTGTGCTGTACTCTATGTCCTCTGCAGCTACTGCCTGCCTGCAAGGATAGCCTTGTCAGGATCTGAAAACATAAACTGTGGAAAAGAAGCAGATTCTGTGGAAATATGAAAATTTAGAACTAAAGTTTATTTGAAATAAGTTCAGAATAAGAAAGACTGTTTTATACTTGATTCCAAGTTTTTCTAGTGTATTTATGCAATTCACATGGATGTTAACCTGTTTTGCAGAATTCTTAGTATTCCAAAGTCATGAATCAGAGCACAAAATGAAAAAATACACAGGAAATACAAAAAATTTCTTATTTTTACTTCCTCTTTTTGGTATCTGTGTAACACAAATATTTGACATAAAGGACTAGAAATTCATTACAAATTTAAAGCTAAATCAAATAGAAATTATTGCAGTCTTACAGTCTCTGGATTGCACAGTGTCTGGGATTTTAATAAAGAAGACACTAGCATGTTACTTTAAAAAAAGGTTTTCTTGTTAAGAAAAAAAATCATTAGCTTTAATTTCAACTATTTTTTAGGTATTTCTCAGCTGTGGATTATCTATAAGCAATTGTCTTGTGCTGGAGGGGTGCTGTCCTTTCTTATGAATTTCATGTCTATTATTCTATGAGTGAAAAATAAACTGCCACAACCCAACCAAATGCCCAGGGAACAGAGGTGGTATATGCAGTATTCCCAGTCTCTCTGTGATGGCCTCCTACTGGCTCCCTGCATCGAGTGGGAACTGGATTTTACTGAGATGAGGGCAGGGACAGAAGCTGTTTTAGGAGCCCTGTGAAGAATACAGTCCTCTGGCTGCTGTGGTAGCCAACGCTGGCTGTCCCTCGTGTCCTGGTTTTGAGTAGGATGTGTGGGAGGAATATGGAAGCAGGGCTGCTGATTTGGAATTGGATCACCACTTTCTGCTATATTGTGCTTCTCTGTACGGACACCTGCTTTAAATTCTAAGGAGACATTTAGTCCTTAGCATTTTTAAAGTGTGCCACACAGTGATTTGCTTGCTTCAGCGAGACTTCATCACTTACAGCTATTTTGCACAGTCAGAGCAATTCAGAGTAACACTGATGAAAAAAGAAATCTCTTGGGTATGCCTTTTTTTTCTCACTAGATGCATTATTTATCATGGCAGAAACTACTCAGTTTTGGAATAAATCTTTAAAATTCTTAATCTCATTTTCTACTGATTCTGTTTAAAACTAGTTTCTTTTATATTTCAAAAAAAATCTTCCTGTTCCTTTCTGAACTTTTATATCATTACAATTTTCTGTTTCTGTTGGTCATGGTAATGTTACCAACATTTGCAAGTGAAATACAAGTCCTATGTCTCACCACATAGGAAAAAGATGTATATGCTTCTTTAAATGTGATTTTTAAGTACCCTTATTCGTAAATGCTAAAACCCACTGACAAATTTCACTGGGATGCTGAATGGTGAGTGACCTCATCAGATGAAAAAGGTTGATACTGTGGGGGCAGAGGGAAACTCTCTCCACAAAATTGTGAAGCACCTCTGTGGAAAGACTATTGAAGGAATTTCTGAAGGCTACCATGCTTCTGGAGGGTTTCCATGGCTTGATGAGAATTCCCTAACCCTGAATCTCCCACACCCTCTGCCTGCTGTTGGGACAGACCTGCACATCTGGATAATAACCTGCACATCCCCAAGATTCAGAGGACTGGAGATTCCATCTGAAGCCCAACTAGACTTGCAAAATCTTCTGCATTTACCTCAAGATAAAAAATTGGAATTTTTGATTCTTGTTGGGAACACCAGTTAAAAAAATAAACTCACTTGGAGCCAGTTGTTAGAATTAGGTAATGGGCTCTGCTTCATCAGTCAGTCTTTCAGCAGATCAGAACTGAAGCACCAAAGAAATGCTTTGGAAAAAACTCTAATGAATTTATTAGCATTTTATACAGATTCTATTAAAAACTTCTAGATAGAGTTGATCAGACATTTGCCAGCAAATCATTACAGTGAGGAGAAACTCACATTTCAAAGAATGTGCTCCAGTTACGTAGTTTGCAGGATCTGGGACAGCTTTTCACTGCTGGATTGCAGAGTCCATGTTGACAAAACCTCGTGGTTGGTTAGTGAGCTACATAATGAGATACTTCTCTTTGCTCTCCAGGTTCTTCACAGTCTGCTCCTACACTACACTACTATTTCTACTAGACTGCATGTGCACCTCTGAGCAATCTACTGACCTTGTGGGCTACTTGTAAGGTTTTTGAACAGAGTTCCTTTGTTCTTTCTCTTTTGCTGGAACAAAGCTCACATAGATATTCTCAAGGTCAACTTTTCTTTTAAAACCTTTCCTTTCCAGCAATGTCTAAGAACTTTAGTCAGTCTGTGTGTGTGTAAGTTATCGCAGTTACCAACACCTTCTCATTCTCATTTTTAAAAATTTATGCCTTTATCTGCTTCTTGTTCTTTGCCTTAGACTGCCAAGTATCTCTGGAATCAAATGTGTTCTGACTTTGTATTTGTCCGGAAACTCATAAAACAGAGTCTGGAACACTAAATAGCATGAACATGTACAGTCACAAATGTGAGCATTGTCTCCTTGTGATGTGATGCATTTTGTGATTGTGCACTTTATGAATGTTATTGAACTGAAGATCAGCTCAGAATTCAACCACAGTGTTTTGCTAACTTTCCTAATCCTTATTTTAATCATAATTCTCAGGATTCTTTGTCCCTTAAAAAAACGTGCAGGCTGTTGGCAGGAGACATTTAGATCTTTGCTCAAAGGCAGAGAAATCCTCTTAGACCTAATTCTTCTTCAAAATGAGGAACTAACGAGTGCACACAATCTTTCTAGATTTAATATACATGACTCTACACCTTCTGATAGATAGGTTCCCTAATTACAGCTTTCCAGACCAAATACCTAGAATCACAGAGTCATAGAATATCCTGAGTTGGAAGGAACCCACAAGGATCATTGAGTCCAACTCCTGGCCCTGTGCAGGGTATGTGAGAATCACACCATGTACCCGAGAGCATTGTCCAAATGCTTCTTGAACTCTGTCAGGCTTGGTGCTGTGACCACTTCCCTGAGAATCCTGTTCCAGTGCCCAACCACCATCTGGGGGAAGAACCTTTTCCAAATATCCAACCTAAACCTCCCCTGACACAGCTTCAGACCATTTCCTTGGGTCCTGTCACTGGTCACCAGAGAGAAAAGATCAATGCCTATCCCTCTGCTTCCCCTCATGAGGAAGTTGTAGACAACTATGAGGTCTCCTCTTAATCTCTTCTCCAGGCTGAACGGACCAAGTGACCTAAGCTGCTCCTCATATGGCTCCCCTGTGCCTGCAAAGGCTGTGCCTCTGTGTTTTCTTGGTCTTCTTATTGATACTTGTGTTTCTTGTCAAGTCATCTGGCTTCCTGAATTCCTCAGCCCATGCAGAGCACCCTCTGTGTCCCTGCCATCTCTGGGGCAAAACTGGAATCTCTTCAGGGTCTCCATTTGAAGCAGGTGATTCAGCCTGCTCAAGCAGCTGGGTACAGCCATAAGCCCTTAATGTCTGTGATCAGCAAAGGGCAAATATTGCTGGCTACGGAGCTCAAGAACAGACTTTTCTTGTGCTGTTCATATTTACGATTGCTCTGCACAGTTTCTGAGACCAGAGTAAGATATACTTCTGGCTTTTTGTCTGGGAACAGGATTTTTTTTTCCCAACCAAGCCTTCTTTAAAAAACATTTTATAACTTCCTGTGGTAGTGTTTATGTCCAGTACAATATCTTATCAAGTCTTGATGAATACCCCTGCCTCTCCACATGTTGGCTAATGAGAAAGCTTTACCCAGCCCTTGAGAGCACATGTTGCTTATTTGTTAGGACTGGGCAGGATTTAGGCACTGAACCACCGGGTGGATGTCTGTAGTTATATGGTTATTGAAGAAGCATTAGCACTAGCCGTCAGTGCCACTCCTTGCTGAGCACACCCGCAATTCTTAGTGAAACAATGTGCTCTTTTGACCAGGGGCAAATGGAGCCCAGAATGGGTGCTCTCAGCCCCTGTGTTGAGGCATTGCATCAGTATTGGCTCACATGAAAGAGATGCTAACAGACAGGAGAGGAAAGAAAACAGAAACATGCACATTAACCTGACAGCAGCACAAGTGTAGCTTTCCTTTGGCTCTGTAAGTGTTAGGGAGAAGCTGCAGCACTGTTCAGCACTATAGGAGCCACCAGCGTTGCAGTGGAGTAGGTGAAATGGAGCTAAAGCCAGTGGCTAAGGTCTTTCCATCCTCCCCTTGGAAATTTGTGCTTATATTTCACTCTTCAGAAAATGTACAGTAGCATAAGTTATTTACATGGAGATTCAGCACGGCACTATTATGTAAGCATGTGTTGTCTTCCCTCTAACCTAAATTTCACTCACAGAGAAAATACAGAAGGATTGCAGATACACATGAACATAACACCCAAATATGTTCAGCCATCTAAGCCCTACCAGGCTTTTGTGAGCTTTCTTAGATCCTTGATTTCATATTCCTTTCCATTCTTTGTATATTCTTTGCCTATCCTTCTTCTGTCCTGATTGCTGAGACAGAGCAACTCAGAAAAGATCTTGTTCTGCTACAACTTCCTAGTCCTTTCCCATCATTCTAAAAGCTTCCCCTCAGGATTACTGAGATTTAATGAATATTTCAAATTTACCATCAACTCAACATGCAGACTCAAAAATGTGATTTTTGCTGCTTAGCCACCCCTTGTAGACAACTTCAGCTGACTGTGTAAGTAAGTCAGTCCCATTCACAGTTAAGACTTGATAATTCTGCGACACAGATTCTGTGCAGTATGTGACAGTTCCTCTTAGCAAATGTCTGATTCAGTCTATAAGGAAGCATTCAGTGATACAGAGCTTTTATTAAATCAATCAGATTTTGCAGGCTTACAGATAGATTGATTTCCTGGTGTCAAAAAATACTAAAAAAAGTATAATAATTTTTCTTACAGATTTATTCAGGAGATAATAATTTTTAGCAATTATTGAAAGACAGAGGCAGACATTTAAATCTCATTATTTTTTCAAATATTTCCAATAAGTACGAGAGCCCATGGCAGTGGAAACCAATATATCACAATATGAGTCTGTCTTTGAGCAGTCAATCCAGCATTCTGATTGGAATATGTATCATGGAAATTTTGCATCCCTGGAGAAATGTGTTTGGTGGATTACAAATAACAGGGTGATCAATTAAAATTCTTGGAATAAAAAATTGATTCTGCATCCATTATAATTTTTTTCTGTGAAAAAGCCCTTTCCCAAATTTTGTATCATTACTTTCTTAGAACAAACTTAGTTCAATAAAAGAAAAGGGTCAGTTTTTTTTTCACCCTTTCCATAATTTGTCTACACTGGTCTGTAGTGTTTACTATCACTACTAGTTGCATTTTAGACAGAGACATTTCCATATTAGATAAATCTCTTCAATAACTGATGAAGCTAATGCTTTTTCCAGGAGACAAAAGAAAAACTTTTCCTCCCTTGCTTTCACTTGATTTTCCACCAATGTTTTAAATTATTAAGGAAACAAGCTTTAAATATCACAGCACAATCAAACAGTAAGTAAAACCTAATGGCCACACATTTTCTACTAACCAAATATTTGGCATACTTAAATTTATGTGTCTTTCTCAGGTTACTCAGGACATCTTATGCAGAGAGCACTCATTGTTTTGGGGAGTGGTAAATAAATTCATTCAAGCTCCATTAATGGACCTTCAATGCAGAGTAATGCTATTACTACTATTCATACTTATATAGAGAGGATACTCAATTAATGTTCTCTTATACCAGCATTTCTTTTGGGTAAATGCTTTCTGTTTTCTTTTAAAAAGCAATCAAAAATATTAACCATCCTTGAGATGTTAAGTAATAGTGTTCCAATCTGTCACTAAAGTGGCAATGCTGGGCAGTAGGAAACCTGCAATTTTCAAAGTTGGATGGTGCGTAGAAAAAAATCGTGTGAAATCCTTAATTATAAGTAGTTATTCATTATCTTCAGTGAACCTTGGAAGCTGCTGGAGTACTGTAAACATGGACCATTATAGTTAAAGTGGAAAAAATAACATTTAAAGTATTTTTTCCATTTTGAATAAAGTGTTTTCATCTTTTCCAGGAAGACATGCATTTTAAAAGTCTCTTTACACTTACTAAAGCTTCCAGAAATGTAAATATACATATAAAATCACCTAATTTTGCCAGTGCCTCCTTACAAATGAAAAAGAACCAAAACCAAAAATATAGGATTAAAAAAAAAGCAGCAAAGAGTTAGTCCTCTCTTCAAACAACTGGTATCTTCACTGCTTCAGTGACTTGGAAAATTGTGAAGCTATCTAGCTGAACATGTACATGAGCTTTTACAGACCAGTTGGATTTTAGGCTCTTCTAATATTTAGATTGAATTTCACTTGCCCTCTATATATAGTAGAGCCAAATACTGATGTAGTTTTAAAAAATTAGATGAAGTCTTTTGAAGAGAAGACAATATTTTGATAAATTCATTAGATAATAGATACAATCTTCATTCCAACATAGACCACTTTTTCTTGATAAATTCCTTTTCTCAATGTCAGAATTGCTCATTGTCAAAGGCCGCTGTAAATTTTGCAAGACAGGATCCCGCTTCTGGCCATTTTTTCTTTCCTGTGTCCTCAGATTCTCATCCTTTGCTCTCCTCTGATATGGTCTAGGCCCTTTGCTGGCTCATCCTCAGCCGAAAGACACATGAAACACAAAGGAAAAACCCTCCCATATAAAGCTGAGTGGATGTTCAGACATAATTAACATGGAGAAACCACCTAATCAAATCACTGGGGTGACACATAATTCAAAAGATTGACCAGCCCCAAGTTCTTGTCTCAAGGTAGGATCAGTACTATCTGTATTTTTCTCAACACAAATTTAAAACCATAGAACAATTTAGGTTGGAAAGGACCTCAGGGGATCATCGCTTTCAGACTCTCACCTGAAGCGTGCTAACATCAGCACTTGCTAAACAATTCTTAATGCCCAGCAAATATGGCAACTCTGTTGTGCCCCTCCCTGACAGTTCATGCCAGTGTTTCACTGTCCCCACTCAAATATGTTCTTCTTAACACCTAATCAGGATTTAAGTAATGAATAATAATAAAAAAAATTATGACCTTTTCTGTTTTAAACCAAGAAATCACTGCTGACAGGAGAGGGAAAAAAAAATGTTTTTCAGTGTTATAAGAACAGCCAGTTCCACACAACATAACCCAAAGCTTGCCAGGCTTAGACATTTCTTAATCTGCTGTAGTCATGAGGGCTGGATATCAGCTGAGTTTTCATTATAATTAGTTCTTATTATTTTGTAACAAATATATTTTAGTTTCATACATACTTTTGTGCTGGAACTTTTTGGTTATTCTTTATTAACAATATTGATGTATATTTTAGGTTTGTAAGTTACATTTGGTTATTACTGTTATTTTTGGGATTAAGTTGCCCAAAGGTAACTGTGGTTTATGTTTCAGGCAGTTTGGTAGACGAGCAGAAGGCTTTGACTTACAGTTGAACAGTTTACAGGTTAGTTGGTAAGAATGGCAAAAAAGAATAAAAAGAAATTTCGCATGACAGTTATTACATGTAATTATGAGGATATACTTGACAAATTTTGGTACAATTTGAAAACCTGACAGCTTGTGGGTTTGCTGATCTATCATTAGTTGAGTGGATTAAAAGTTACAACTGCAACTCACACGCAACTGAGTTCTTTCCTTAATAGTTTTGCATATTATTTTCCTTCCCAAGACCATAAAGAACTTTACAGAGAGTTGTGTTAGAAAAAATATACCTAGTAAGAAGAACATATTTGAACTGAAAACAAACTAGATATAAGACATTTTTGAGTGCAGATTTCCTGATTTTTTTTCTTTTCATTATGCTTGCAGCTGAATTATGTTTTTATACTTTCTTCTAAAAATAGGGTTGTGATCTCTTACTGAGTAGGACTGCAGAATATTAAGTAATATGCTGGATCCATCATACCAGTCACCCTCCCGCTGCAGAGGCACTCAGAATTTACGAGAGGGAGCACAAAGGCATGAGTTAAAAATATCTCGTGGACTAAGAGACTTATTTGGTACTAAGATGATTGTGATGTTAGAGTTGGCCCTACTGCCTCACCAGTTGACCCTACTGCCTCACACACAGGTGCAACTTCAGTCTTACTTGCGAGGAAAGTTTTCTGCATAGATATAACATTTGATCTGCAGTGCAATCCTTCCTTATTTAGCTGGATTTATGGAGAGTAGATGCACTCTAGCTAGGGGAGTTGTCCATCATGATACTTATATACTGACCTCAATATTTACCCCTGTTGGAACATGTGCTGAGCAAAGGAAATCAGCCAAGTGCCAATCCAGAAAAGTCTACAAAAGGTGGCCTTTACTTAACTTATGAAGAGCCAGACAGTGCAGGTGTTGTGGCCCTAAGTATGTGGACCAAGGTAACAATTCTGAATGATAATTGGTGGGGCATGTGGGCCTCTGGTGGTCTAGTGGTTAGGGTGCAGGACTCTCACCGCTGCGACCTGGGTTCGATTCCCAGCCCCCCGGGCAGATGGAGCTCGTCAGCCTTGTAAGGCAATCCATCTAAGAGAAGGTCACTCTAAACAAACCTACGTCCTGAGACCCTCACTGCCACTGTCCAAGCCGGGGCACTCGGCCCCGGCAGATGAACCTCAGGATTAAAGGGTGGGCTCAGTTCAGCGCACGCTGTGTCTCACCTAAAAAATCCACTGCGCAGGCTCGAAGGGTTAATGACCTTTCCCAAATCTTCGCTCGCGAAGACTGGCCATTATTATTATTTATAATGCCAAAGAAGTATAAATGTCATGACACCATTTTACTTTCCTTTGATAGCATCAAATTGGGGAAGTTTACTACTATCTGTGTTTTGTTTGAAAGTTTTCCCACAGTACAATTTCCAATGTGTCGCACTATTAAGCTTTCTGCAATCATGAAGAACTTTTTTTTACTAACAACTTCTTTGAAAGCTGAATTGGAGTGTTTAACATCTATTTATCAGGATCTTATGGATAAACAGTTCTAAAGTTTAATTTAGTATAATAGTACCTGAAATGGCCCCCAGAAATCATAGAATCCCGGAATGGTTTGAGTTGGAGGGGACCATAAGGATCATCTAGTTCCAATCCCCTTGCCATGGATGGGGACGCCTTCCACTAGACCAGGTTGCTCAAAGTTCCATCTAACCTGGCCTTGAACACTTCCAGGGATGGGGCATTCACAACTTGTCTGGGCAACCTGTTCCAGTGCCTCACCAACCTCACAGTAAAAAATTTCTTCCTAATATCTCATCTAAACCTACTGTCTTTCAGTTTAAAGCCATTCTGGCTTGTCCTATCCCTACATGCCCTTGTAAAAAGTCTCTCTCCAACTCTCTCATGGGTCCCTTTTGGCACTGGAAGATGCTCTATGGCCTCCCTACAGTTTTTTCCAGGCTGAACAGCCCCAACTCTCTTAGATTGTCATCATAGGAGAGGTGCTCCAGCCTTCTGATCATCTTTATGGTCTCCTCTGGACTTGCTCCAATGGGTCCATGTCCTTCTTATGTTGGGGTCTCACAGCTGAATGCAATGCTCCAGGTGGGGTCTCACAAGCCCAGAGTGAAGGGGCTCCCTCAACCTGCTGCTCATGCTTCTTTTGATGCAGCCCTGGATACTGTTGGGTTTCTGGGCTGCAATAGCACATTGCCAGGTCATACCAAGCATCTCGTCCACCAACACTCCCAAGTCCTTCTCCTCAGGGCTGCTCTCAATCCAGTCTCCACCCAGCCTGTATTTGTGTTTGGGATCACTCCAACGAAGTTGCAGGATCTTAAGCCTGACCTTGTTGAACTTCATGAGGTTGGGACAGGCTAACCTCCCAGGCTTGTCAAGGTCCCTCTGCATGGCATCCCTTTCCTCCAGTGTGTCAACCGCACCACACAGCTTAGTGTCATTGGCAAACTTGCCGAGGGTGCACTCAATCCCACTGTTCATGTCACCAATGAAGATGTAAAACAGTGCTGGTCCCAATCCCAAATGCTGACAAACATCACTTGTCCCTAGTCTCCACTTGGACACTGAGACATTGACTACATCTTCTTGAGTGTGCCCATCCAGGCAATTCCTTATCCACTGAGTGTCCATGTGTCAAATACGTCTCTCCAGTTTAGAGACAAGGATATCATGTAGGACAGTGTCAAATGCTTTGCATAAGTCCAGGTAGATGGTGTCAGTCCCTCTTCCCTCATCCACCATCACTGTCACCCCACCATAGAAGGCCACCAGATTGATCAGGCATGATTTGCCCTTAGTAAAGCTATATTGTCTCCTTATTTTCCAAGTGCTTTAACATAGCTTCTAGAAGGATCTGTTCCATGATCTTACCACACACTGTAATGAGACTGACTGGCCTGTAGATTCCTGAGTCTTCCTTTTCTTCCCTTTTTTAAAAATGAGGGTTATATTTTCCCTTTTCTAGTCAGTGGGAACTTTACCAGACTGCAACAACTTCTCAAATATTAAGGATAGTGGCTTAGCTAATTCCTTCACCAGTTCCCTCATGACCCGTGGATGCATCCCATCAGGTCCCATGGACTTGTGCATCTTCAGGTTCCTTAGTTGGTCTCAAACTTGATTTACTCCTATAATGGATGGTTCTACATTCTCCCAATCCCTGCCTTTCCCTTCTGTGACTCAGGCAGTGTGGCTGGAGCACTTGGTCGTGAAGACTGAGATAAAAAAGTCATTGAGTACCTCAGCCTTCTCCATGTTCTGGGAATATAATTTCCTTCCAGAGAGGGCCCACATTTTCCCTAGTTGTCCTTTTATCACCAGTGTACCCATAGAAGCTTTTGTGGTTGACCTTGATGTCCCTGGTCATGTTTAATTTTATCAGGGCTTTAGCTTTCCTAACCTGATCTGTGGCTGTTTGGAAGATCTTTCTGTACTCGTTCCAAGCTACCCGCCCCTGCTTCCAATCTCTGTAGGCTTCCTTTTTGTGTTTCAGTTTGTCCATGAGCTCCTGGCATTTTTGCCAAACTTCCTCTGTCGGGATGTATCACTCCTGAGCTTGGAGGAGGTGATCCTTCAGTATCAACCAGCTTTCTTGGGCTCCTCTTCCCTCCAGGGCTTTATCCCAGGGTATTTTACCAAGGAGATCCCTGAAGAGGTCAAAATCAGCTCTCCTGAAGTCCAGGGTAGCGAGTTTCCTGTGTGGCCTTTCTGCTGTCCTAAGGGTCTTGAACTCCATTATTTTATGGTCATTGCAGCCAATGCTGCCCTTGAGATTTGTCTTCCCCACCAGGCCCTCCAGAGTCTCTTTCATAAGAGTTAACTAAGATGGAGAGAAAGATAATAGCTATGCAAAAAATCATCTCAGTAACTTCTGTCCACTTGCATCAACCAGTGCTGTAAAAGGAGTTCATGACATTTAAAGGTGGTGTGTGGTGCCAGCACATAACCAGCTACACTGTTTTCTGTTTATACTGAAACTTCTCCTTAGTGTAAATTCAATGTTCTATTGTTTTTAAACCTCAATCTAGCACACACAGATGTTAGTGGGAGTGTTTCAGTTGGTTTCAACATGTGTTGGATCAAACCTCAGCAGTCTAGCAAACTTGTAGCAAATTTCTTTGGTCTGAAGACTTTCCTCTGGAGATGGACTTTCATCTTGGGCTGGTGTTCTCAGATACATACCTTCACAGCTACATTCCATGCCACAGCGACCATCCCACCAGCACTTGCAAAAGAGAAGGCAAGGCCCTTATAATTCTTGCCTCACTTTTTTGTCTTTGATTTATGATTCTCCATAAAGAAAGACTGAGAGAGTCCTATCTGATATTTGGCATTATTTACCACTATCTCTTAGCAGAGTGACTGAAGGCAGAAAATCAAGTTCAGATTGGCTTAGATGGCTGCAAGGATTGCATCCTTCTCTAGCCCCATTTTTAAGTTAGGAGTACATGAGCACCTGTGGAAGAAATGGGGAGGCAGTTAAGCCAGAAGGGAATGTGTTTAAATCAGGCTGTGGTAAGAGAAAGGAGAACTAAAAGGATTCGCTCCTGCTTGTCCCAGACAATGCCATCCTAGAAAACCTGTTGGCTCTGAACTGTGTTTTGCTGTACCACCTGGCAGACAGGAGTTTCTAAGGAAAAAAATGGGACCACGTGCCTCAAGACGTGTGGTCAGAGGCAGCAGGGCCTGCCACCACAGTGTCATCCCAGATTTATGCAGCTGGTTGTGAGACAGATGTGAATTGATGGCCACTGGTGGGTTTGTATGTAATTCATATGGTCAGAGCAAGGCTCTAATCTGTGGGAGCTGAAAAACAGGGAAATCAGGTGCTGTAGCCACACTGGTTAATTTGGGAAGATCTCTTAGAAGGATTGTGCTGTAATTTCAGGGCTGTGGTGCTAATCCTTCCTAAGAGAGTTCTCTGCAGGAGATGTGATGGGCTGCCTCATACAATTGCTGCTGCAGGTATGGGGAGTTCTGGCTCCCTGATAGTCACGTCAGCAGAGGCTCTGAAAACCAAGACCCCTGGTTTCCCTTCCTTCCCTTGGTGGACCAAGTATGTTACTCTCATTATAACGTGAAATGTAGTTTGCAGTCAAGCCAACAGGGACAGTCAGACTATTTGGTCTGCAGGTTACAGCAGGGAAGGGGTGGATACAGCAGAATCACTAGGATTTTCATAACGTGAATGAATGAAACATTCTGTATAGTGTAACTTCACAATAATTCCCTCTGTGGCAAGTCCCAAAACAGTACCCTTCACATGGCAACACAATCACTGCTTGCCCCTCAACAACTTTAGAACAATTTAACTATGCTGTTTTCCTTTATTTATGGTTCAGTAGTCAAAGGCAAATTAACTGGTGGCTCTGCAGTGTACCAATATTTGTGCTCTGTTTAATGTTCCATATAATAATTACCTTTTCTGAGATAACATTTAAGATAATTCATAGAAAGCTGTCAGGGAAAAATGAGAACTTCACACTGAAAATCCTCAATTACATATTAGAATATTTAATTTATGTCAAATGTTGCTCTCCATTTACTTACTGAGTCTAGAGTTAATGTGCTAGCTGTAATTCTAAAGGTAGAAGGAAAAGAATTTAAGCAGTCCCTTTTCAAAGTTCCTCTTTGTTTTGTGTGTGCCTTTGTATCATATCTAAAAAAGCTCTCCTCCAAAATGCAACATTACTGAGAGTCTTATTCAAGGTCTAGACTACTCAGATGAGTTTTTGTCTGAATAATTAGTTTTGTTTCTTGTCTTCTAATTTTTTATTCATGAGCAAGTGCAGAGATCTGATGCAAAGAATGGCACTTGCATCTTTTCCATGACAGTGGCATTGGGTCTGCTATTTCCTATGTTGTCTAGTGCAGAGAGGAAATAAATAAAATAATAGGTTCAGACTAAAAAGATGAAACAGATTTTATAAAGTGCCTGTATGTACAACACAGTTTCTATTCATAGCACAACCTTATCCATTAAAACAGTCAAGATGTTTGAAAAACTTTAATGGATTATTAATTTTCTAATGTAGTTGTATTATATTTAAAATTAACAGAAATAAATTGTATATTTCTCCATCCAAGGCTCATATAACCCCATATGATAGTTCTGTATTTAGGAAGATGGTTCAAATAAGACATTGTTCTGTGCCCAGCTTATGAAAATACACCCCAAAAGACGTCGGACAGAGGATACTTTGCTTCTAAGTTGTTATTCATGACTTTTCAATGAAAGCAGCAGTGCACTGAGCCACAAATGGTGCTGTTCAGGTCATCAGAGAGCCATACAGTGGAGAGGGTGAGGGCTGAGTCTCGGCCATGGCCTATTGTTCCCAAATTTTCAGTCATTTGAAGATCTGTTGTTAAAAATTCAGGTATAAGGCAGAATTCAGTCATATCCTTAAATGTCTGAGTTGAGCTCAAAGTGAGATGGGCTTTGTTAAACATATTGTTTGTTTTGCTTTTAGCAGTTTAGCTCCATGTATGTTCAGGAATGTGAATTTTCCTCTGTCTTTCTCTTATTCTATTAGCTTATTCTTGCAAGCTTGAAACCAGGGATGGTGCTGCAAAAGCAATGTTGTTGCTGGGAGAAGACTAGCACCAGTCATTGTCCTGCTGACCTGAGTCTGTAACGTATCTGAACTGTATTTTTTTCCATTTGTTTATTTACAGATTTTAATTTTAAAAGTTTGCAATATTTTATTTAATAGCCTTGGAGCTCATAATCTCTGTGTTCAAAGCAGAAAACTTAAAAAGTAACATAAATTGGAAAAATGCTAACATTGAGCTATGAAGAAATTTTACTTCCTACTTTCTGAAAAGGGATTTTGCTAATATTTCCAGAAATTCCCCTGGAATACATTGTTCTTTTCAGCAGTGCAACCATGCTGCACTGTGCATCCTCCTCCTCCTCTTTTGCTCCCTGATATCTCATGGTAGCTGCAGCTGTGTGGCAGACTGCAGCCGGGCCATCCAGCTGTGCCAGGCATGTGGGGTTAGAGAATGGAAGAGCAGCCATGGCACAGTGTTGCAAATTACTGTGATACAGGTCGAGCTGCAGGGGAGAGAGTTTGGGAGCTAAATATGTGAGACTCCCTCTTGATGTGTGAGATTTGTCAGGTCTGCACTGTGAAGGCATAATTTTAAAATCTTTCTAGAAGGGTTGGAAATACAGATTCCTCCGAAGCCCAGAGTTAAGCTTGTTAATGATTCTGTATCTTTATTACAAGAGGCTATTTCTTTTGGCAATGGAGAGAGCATATTCCCTGTGATACTTCCAGGCCATCTACAGAGTAGGTGTACTTAGTGACTCTGAACTGGTCACGTAACCTTTTAAAACATTAACTTCAAGAATCTGGTCCAATCACAGCCCAACCCTTCCTGTATTTCACTATATTGTTCAGCTTAAAAAAAAGGAAACCTTATTTTAAAAAGCTTTATAGCCCAAGTTCCATCTACGTGAACTGTTTATTTAGGCAGGAAGCTACTCGACTACTATTTTTGGAAATAATGGGAAAGTAGTTGCATGAATAATGGCATTGTTGTCCTTATATTCAAAGCTACCAGAACCCTCTCATTAGGTTTTAAAATTCAGTTTAGGACTCTAATTCTATCTCTAAATTCCCATTTTGTTCTCAGGCTAAACATAGGCCAATAAACAATATTCACAATTAACAAATAATCTTTTCGTTCAGTTTAATCTTCATAAGGAAAATCAAGTAGCCTTATACTTTTACTCAACAAAGCAAACAAAGAGTATGTGTCTAAAACATCCCCTGAGCTGTAACTGGGTTGAAAAATACAGTGACTGTAACAGAGAGAAGTGAATTTATGAAAACTCCCAAAAAGTACTAATAATGTATATTTATTCTAAACTCTGTCACTGACTGTGGTAATTTGATTGAAGACTTCCAAATTTCAGACTCCTTTCTATTCAAACACTGGTTTGGGTTCTGTGAGTTCCTCACTTTGGTCTGTAAATGAAACGATAGACTGAATGGCTGAACTGAGGTGCTGGGATCAGTGCGGCTCTGACGGTGAGGAACACAGCCCTTGCTGTGCTCTGCCTGCACCTGCTTACATTGTTCATTCCTCTCAAACATGCAAGTTTAATGTTAAGGGTGCACAGCACCCCAGTCTCTGATGTTAGAGCACATTACTGAACCTTAAGTCAGATTGTTTCTGTGTTCCCAACTCACTGAAGACACAATTTACAAAATATTGTCTATATGGTTACAGCTTTCTAGTTGTGCTCATTTGCCTCCATCTCTGGATATACCTGCTAAAGCAGCTAACACTCAAGCGTATCCTGCCAAGTTCTTAAAGCTCCCTGTGTATAGCTATCCACAGAACTCCACCTGCTTTGTGCACCTGAATTATAGAGTGCTTATGCTTCCTTAATGCCAGCTGCTTTTCTGACACACATATATGCACAAAGGTAATAAGATTTGCACCTGAATGAAGTCTTCAATCTACTTTTTGCTCATAAATCAGCTATTGTAAGGTCAAACAAAAACAAATGAGCTAAGTAACAACCTTCTATTCAGGATAATCCAAGTAACTGGCCCATTTTTACTACGCTTTTTTCATTACTTGAAGTGAAACTATCATCCAGGTATTGTGGAACACCCAATAAATAAGGAAAAACCCTGACACCATGCATCAAGTAATAGAAATTTCCACTGCAACATTAATACTAAGAGAATAAAAGTTCCTTCTTCTAGACAATTCCAGAGGGTGGTTGGGTACTGGAACAGGCTCCTCAGAGAAGTGGTCACAGCACCAAGCCTGTCTGAATTCAAGAAGCGTTTGGACAACACTCTTAGGCACATGGTGTGATTCTTGGGGTGCCCTGCACAGGAGCAGGATTTGGACTCAATGATCCTGATGAGTGCCTTCCAACTTGACATATTCCATGATCTATGAGTCACACTGACTCTTCATTAGTACTTTTTCATATATTTGTTAAGTACATAGCTATTGTGGGATGTAGTTTGCATGCTTTTTCAGTGAAGAGAGGAGATCCTAAGAACAGAATACACTGCTGCTGATTGACTATCTATTTTTGTTGTAGTACTTCCTTACTCTATTAGAATAATTTGAGTAGGTAAAGATTGAGTAATTTTGAAAATGGATATTGAGACTCCACTGCAAAGTGGATTTTGGATCGTATTGCAGAACATAATGAAGTTCAACCATTGCTGGTTTTGTTTTAGTTTTGGTAGGAAGCTTTTGTATAGCTGAAGTTGAAAACACACTTTCATCTACTCTTGCATATGAAAGTATAAATTATGCTTTCACGGTACTTAAAAGCATGTGTTTCTGGCAGCACCCTGGGTAGGTTTAAACAAGGTCACATTAAAGTTACACTGTTTCTATTTGAAACGTAACTATGAAATTTCTTCTTTCATGTGCTTAAACTGAAGCTCAAACAGTAAAGAGTCAAAAATTGACTGCCAATTCCTGTGCCAACCCATATTTTGGTTCAATGTTTTCTCTTCCTACATAATTTAGGACAGCCACATAATTTCACAAAACCTCTCTCAGTATTTTTTATCTGTATTGCAGTACTGCTTAGTGGCTTCATCTGCCAATTCTCCATGCAATGTCTTAACCATGAGATCACCCTGCCACTTAAACACGACACAATGCCCAGTATCTGCTGGAGTTAGTACTCAAGTGTTATGAGTCGGTTACAGCAGTAACCAATATTTTTAGTACATTATCTTAACTTGTTAGTTATCCCACCTTTTCTACCTATTTAAAGAACAGATCAGGTATGAAACATACCAAACAGTATTTTTACAGCAGTCCATCAGGGTCTAAGTATATATTGTAATATTTATTCCAGAAAAATGACTGAATAATGACACTGCAAGTGGGGCATCAGCTGCTAATGGGGGCATGCTATGTACAGCATTTTTTTTCTATGAAATGTAAATAAATAAATATGTGTCTGAATTAAAAGAAAGCCACAGTCTTTGCCATGAAAAGAAGATACATCACTATGCTCACTTGAACTCCTATTTTGTTCAAAAGGGCCCCATACAACTATAACTTCATGAGCAGACTCAATTTGCAGAAATTTGGGTGAAAAGACAATGTCTTCACGTGATCACCAAGGGTAGTAAACACTTCTTCTGAGCTTTGTGTATGGCTTGAGAAACGCATGGTGATCTGCAAGACAGAAGCCTTTACTTTCTTGCTATGAAGTTCACTTGATGGCTCCAAGAGGTCTAAACTCGATCCATGGAAGATGGGTTACAAGGAGCCTTTCTTGTGGGAGAGAAAGCCGAGGAAGTTCCAATAAAGCTTTTAGAAGAACTAGATATAAACCTGAGATCCCTACAAGCCTCTAAGGGTTGTTTCTTCCAAGATGTTGTGAAGTCATCTCCAATAACACAGGGTAACTTTCTAGTGTAACAGTTTTTTTTGAAATTTTTCTGTTTCGGGTAAAATTCAGTGAAAACGCCTATCACCATAATTTTTTTTTTTTTTTTTTTTTTTTTTTTTCTGCAGCACACATTTATATGTTTAGCAACCAAACAAACTGAAAGGAGCACTGAAAACCTTCCTTCTCAAATAAACAATTATAAAATGTAATTGGTGAGGGTATTACCCCATAGAAATGGTAACTTTAGTAACCACTGTTTCACCTAGTCATAATGTTTCTAATGCTGTAACATAGCTGACCCAGAAAGTCTCCTGCACTGGGACCACTGTAGGCATGCTGAAAAAGCTTCTCTCTGCAAGTGTTGCTAATCTGCAATGCTCAGCTAAACACTTTTCAATCATCTAGGCTAGATAACAGCCCTGAAATGAACCAGATGACAGAAGTATAAAAGCCTAAAATCTTGGGATGCCAATTATAATTTGCCAATACATGCCAGTTGGGAATCAATTCTGGAACCTATCTAGAGGTCCATCACCTGCCACAGGCTCCACGCTTGTAGCAGTAGTTCGTTGGAGCACAAGGTCTGTGCCCTTCTACGCTTCATCGTCTTTGGTTTACACCCTTAGTGACAAAGTGGGGTGGTTGTATTTTGCTTTGTTGGACTTTACCACTGCATCATTACCTACTAAGAGAAAGGAAAGGCTGCTGATGAGTAACATTTCACCGCTTTCTCACAGTCATAGGTGAAATAGATTTTTCTCTCCCACTGCTTTGTATAGAGTAAAAGAACCTACTTTTCACTACAGTAGCAGCAGAAAAAAGTTGTGGCTGACAAGGAAAGAGATCTGTAATGCAGAAATGAAGACTGTGATTCAGACACTAATTTCTCCCCCTTGTGAAGAAAGGTAATAAAAGTCAATAAAAGGATCCTGAGACAATGAGAAATATTGGAATGTTTTCATACTGTCAAAACACTCAATTCAGATATTCCTATTGATTTTACTATTCCATTTTTAATGTTGGTATTTTGGTTAACAGAAGTTTTCCCTTCAAGGATAAGGTGAGAGATTTCATTGAGACCAAGAATAATATCCAAATGACTTTTGTCTTCATGAGAAGGCTTTGATTGTGATTTTAATAATCTGGAACTTCCAAGCCTCTATCTCAAAGACTTCATACTTGCTGTTTGGGTGAGCTGTATGCCTCTAGTTATTTCTAATGGGCTACAGAGACTTTTCATCTACTAGCCATCAGGTTGAATCTTGAATCTAAGCCAAGAAAGGATTAAGTCAGCTAAGAAAGAATTTTTTTCTATGTAAGTAATATTCACTGCCTTCTATTTGAGATTAATTTAGATTGGTCTCCACCCCAGTTCCTACTAACAACTTGCTGCTCCCCTATATTGTGTAGCCTTTGCAGGACGGAGATTGCTTACCTGTGTGTTGGGCCTAATTAAACTCAGATGGAACCTTAGATGGGTCCCCAAATGACAGTTCCTGCAGAAAACATTGAGTTACTATGTATTCAAGTTTCCTTTATCAACATACTCAGATGCCTAGCATTCAGAGTTCCTTGAATGAAAGCCATTGTTCACTGCCAGTCACACCACTCAACAGAAAGTGTAAAATAATCTGTACAGCACAGAGGTAGCAGATGATGAGACTCACTGCATTGGCACTGCAAGGTGGCTGTGCACCTATTTCTGTCTGGGAAATCTTTGAGGCCAAACTGGTCTTCAGATATTTGTCAAAAATTATCATGCTGTTATCAGTGATGAACAGTGAGAAGACAGATCTTAAATTCCATATCAAAGCTCATTTGGTTACTTACAACAATAATAAGAAAAAAATCTGCTTCAGGATTTTTGAGAACTGCAGATTGCTAGCACTGGCTCTGAAACAGACCAGAATGCAGATCGCAGGAACGGAAACGGAGCTGGTCAGCAGTTTGTCTATTTGCTGCTGCGTGAGACAGCCACAGGAGACAACAAGCATTTCAGGACTGCCTGCAAATCTGCTTTCCTGTTGCTTGCAGCACAGCCAGCATCTCAACATTGCGTTTCATTGGGTGCCAGATATTTCAGTCTAGATGAGGCAGAGGCAATTCTGCAACTTCCATCATGTAATATTTAAAGCCTGATTAGGTGTTTCTCATTTAATCACATATATTATTAATTTCAATGAAATTACTGTTTCTCCCTGCGCCTTTAAACAGCCAGTGCATAAAAGTTGGGTTGCTAAGGCAGAATTATAGCCAAGTATTCCAGTTTAGCCGACTGCATTCTGATTACTTAATAATGCCCAAGTATGTGCAGAATTTGTCCTTGCTGTGCGCCACACGGAGTGCTGCGCTACTGAAAAAAACCTCAGAAACGGCTGCGCTGCATTGGCTTAAGCGCTTTCCTCAGCGTGGTTTATATTCCAGGTAGTTAAAGAAGTCCTCGGCGAATTAAAAACGCATGAGTTCTTGCTGTACCGCTCCACAGCGCTGCAGAGCAAGTCAGCAATGACTGCCCACAGCCTGCTCCGAGGAGCGTCATTTGCCATTCTAGCTGCGACTCGGTTGCCCCGCGGGACCGCTGGTGAGACCCGGCGAGACTCAGCCATGGGAAGGCGGCAACACCGCACCCGAAACCTCATCGGGACACAGAGCTGGGGGAAGGCACAGACGTTCCGCACCCGCTGGAGGGTCCGCGGGGCTGCGGGAGGAACCGGCGAGAGGCCGCGGCCGCGCCCGGCAGGTGCCCGCGGGCGCACTGCCGGGCCTCGGGCCTCACTTCTGGGAGCGACTGAGCTCCCCGGGCCCCGCCAGCGCCGCCGCTCCCCCGCGCTCTCCTTCTCCCTCCCTCCCCCCCCTCGCCGAGACACGGAGCCGGCGCCGCCCCAACCAGCCCCGGGCAGGTGCGCCCGGAGGCGGCCGCAGCCGGCGCCCCCCGACCCCGCCACCTCACCCCCTCGCGGGGCGGCTGCGGCGCGGGGCTCGCCCTCCCCTTCTGCCCTCCCCTCGCTGCGGGCCGCGCCGGTGGGCTTGGCTTGGCTTGCGGCTGCAGCGCGGGGCTCGGCGTGAGTCACGCAACCCGCGGCGCGGGGAGCCGAGCGCGCAGGCACACGGGGGAGGCGGCGGGGGCGGGCGGCGAGCGGGCGGGGGCGGCAGCACCGGCTCCCCGCCCGCCCACTCGCACATGCTGCCGAGCCGCAGTCAGCTGGAGCGCCGCTTCCTCCACAGCCGCCGCCGATGACCTCCTTGCCCGCCCGCAGCCGCTGAGGACCCCCCGGCGTCCCCGCCAGGGCAGGGGATGATAGATCGGCCGCCCGCAGCCCCGTCCAGCCCAGTCCGCCGCACCGCAGCGTCGGCCGCCGCCGCCCGCCTGAGCCGCAGCCCGAGAGGAGCCGCAAAATGAACCCCCAGTGCGCCCGCTGTGGCAAAGTGGTCTATCCCACCGAGAAAGTCAACTGCCTGGACAAGGTGCTGGGGCGCTGGCGGGCGGGGACGGCGCCTCCCGGGCGTGCCCGCCCCGCTCCTCGCGGCTCCGGCGGGGCGGGCAGGGCAGGGCAGGGCAGGGCCGGCGGGGCGTCGGGGCGAGCCGGCAGGTGGCAAACGCAGCGTCTCAGGGGCCGCCGCTGCGCCGACATCCGCGCTGCCCCCACCGACATCCGCGCTGCCCCCTCCGCGGGCGGCAGCCACCGTGTCACGGCGCTGGCGTGGGGCGAGCGGGGCCCGCAGCGGCCGGGAGCGCCCCTACTGTGCCCGCCCGGCAGTGACGGCGCCCAGGGCTGGCGGAGGACCCCGCGGTCCCCTGGCTCCCCGAGGGATGAAGTTGTAGGCGGCCCCCTGTAGTTGTCGGTGCCTCCCCGAGCTGGGGCGGCGGCAGCTGCCCCGCACACCGGGTCCGCCTCGGCGGGGCCGGGGGCCGGGGCAGCGAGGTGGCGGCAGCCACTGGGGGTGTCCCCAGTGATGCTCGTTACCGCCGAGCGTGGTCGCTCCGTAAATAAAAGCAGCGAGGCTGTGACAGATGCGCCAAATTAGCGTCCCCGGAAAGGCAAGGCAAGGCAAGGCGGTAGAAACCACCGGAGGAAAATGCCGTATTATGTGCTAAATTTAGTGTCTGTGTGGCGTACCAAAAAGCCAGCCGTCACATTAGTTAGTGATTTTATTCTCGTAGTATTGCATCCTGAACAAGCGGTGTAGTTTTTTGTTCTAACGAGGCAAAACGTCAAACTCCTGCTTCAGTTATCTTTAAAATAATCCTGGCAAGGTCAGCATGCGGAGGTATTGGCATTTACCTTACTAGAGAATTTACATTTCTGAGAGTGTTTCAGAAGTACCTTTGGCTTCATGTGAAAGTAATTATTTTGATTTAGTTAACAGAGACCTATGATGCATGGCCAAAATATTGGCATGTAATTGTGTTTTTACATTTACCATACCCTAACACAGCTTTCAAAACATCAGTACCATAAGTAATTCTACTTTACATTTATTTACAGTACTGGCATAAAGGATGTTTCCACTGTGAAGTTTGCAAAATGGCTCTGAACATGAATAACTACAAAGGATATGAAAAGAAACCTTATTGCAATGCGTAAGTATTGTAAATGTCAAGTCTTGCAGAAATGCACATGAAAAGAAAACCTGGCTGTGGATATTGTCAAGTAGGTATTGTCGTGCTGTAAAAACTTAATCTAGAGAGTGCCGTGCAGTCTAGAGCAGTTTAGGATCTTTTCAGATGGAGTATTCTACTTGTGATAGAAGATAAAAATATTTGATTGTGATGTGTTTAGGCAGTGCTTTAATATCTGATCTCAGGATACAGGTCCTTTCCTCCCAGAAAGTGTTGGATCTGGTGCTGACTCCTGTTACATTCGTTATTGGCACGCTGGATTACAGTTGTCCATTATGCTGCTCTCTATTCAGGGTTATGGACCTGATCAGCATTTTGTAATAAGAAAACAAAGTGCATGTCGCTTGTGTAGTTTACCAGAGACAGTATCGTGTTAGAGATCATGGCAGCCTATTTTTAAAACTGCTATGTTGTTCACATATCTTAGATTTGTAAGCTAGATATTTACAAAATCCTTGCTTCTGGTGCTTCATGCTGTTTTGTATTTTGCTAGTCTCTTGGATTTTAATAAAGAAAATAGAATAATTTTGGTTTGATTATACTCTAGTATAATCATATTGCATTCAACTTTTAGATTTTGTTGTTGTGTGGATTTTGAAGAGTGCTTTGATATTTGGCTTGAAAATACTGCAGAAGAGCATTTTGATACATGTAGAAAAAAGTTGCTTATTGTTCTTTGTACCATGCTCCTAAGATTTGCTAATTGCATTTCAGTATTAAGTTTTAATCTTTACAAACTGTTATAATATGCTTTTTTAGAAGGAAATTTCTCAAGATTTGGAATCAAGTTTGATCTTATATGTTATTTGTATATTGTTATTATTTTTGCCTTTACTTACTTAAAACATATTTTAAGAGACAGAGTTTTGAAGCTTATAGGCATGTTGTAATTTTTTTTTCAGAAATATTCTCCTCTACTCATCTTAAAATATTTGTTTGATGTTGAAGTAGACAGTCTACGACTGGCCATAACAGAAAAATTCACAGCATATGTTTATTTCTTCCAGGCTAAAACTGAAGCCAGTCAGTGTCGAAAATATGAGTTTTGTTATAAATCTGCTATGCTGCCAAAACTTGAAACACCTGTTTCAGTGTGCACAGTTGTACTTAGATTGCTTTAGAAGCATATGGAGTTACATACGTGCGTTTCTAGCTTTCCTTGAAGTGCTCTACGCAGTGGATGAGGGTGACATTAGACCTCTTGTAACAAAGTGTGGTCTGCTGCTGGTGTCACCTGCTGCAGAGAAAGCTGTGTAGGAAGGAAGAGTCCTGCTTCAACAGGTGATGTACTACAAGCTGAGACTAACCTTGAGTATTGGTCCTGGATGGGACTCTACTTGTGATACTAATTTAGTTGAAGTACAGGCTTACATCCTTTGCAGTGATTAAAACTCTGATAGGTTTCTTTTACCTATATTTTTGTGGTTAAATTTTGGTGATGATACTTTTGTTGCTTGATCTTTCCTATGTAATTAGATACTTACATAATAACACTGTATGTTTATGAAGTCTCCTCCATGCTAATGTGTTGGGGTTTCCATGCTCTGCATATTTAACTTGTGTTACAGGAGAGTTTTTCATATATGTAGTTATGGCATGTGGCGTGTCCTTCTCTTGGTGGATGAGGGGGAGTAAGGATGGTGCATGTCATGTACCATTCAGATGCTATTCTTCTGGAAGTTGCTTTAATGAGCTTTGTAATAGTGATCCTTGAAAAAATAATCTCTAGCCTTGAAATGTCTCTCAAACCTGATGTATGAAATGGGAAGAAACAATGTAAAACTATGAAAGAACTGGGATTTTGTGTCTTAAAGAAGAGACAAAATGTAACGTGTAATATCAACAATGTGCATAACATTGTTCTTAACTTTTAGTAAACTTAAGTTTGGTGGTTTTTTTCCCTCCCTCTTTTAAAGAGAAACTTTAATCATATAATCTAAATAATTTCAAGTATTCTGTGGAACCATGAAGGGAACACTAATGTGTGCTTTGTGGTTTCAATAACCTTTAATATTCTTTAAAGGAGGGATACTTTTGGAAAATGTATTTTGAAAATGCAGTTGATTTAAATTTTGACAAAGACCTCTTGCATCTCGAAAGTTACTAATTTGCAAGGCAGACACCATTACAGTATTTCAAATTATGATGTGTCTTATCCAGTTTTCATTAGTAAGAGGCAAATCCATTTTCATGTTAAATGCTGCTTGATCAGAAAATCTCTGAAGAAAAGAATGTAAATTTACTCATACAAACACCTACACTTGACAAAGAGCAATTACTGTTAAGCTGTTTATTGAGGCCATCCATCAATGAGAGTGTGATTTGTAGATAAAAGTGAAGAAGTATACACTAATTTGAATGGGAGAGGAATACCATGAAGTTGTTTAACAGTTTGAGAAGCTGTAGTTAGTTTCTTATAAGGACAAGTTTTACAGTTTTGCAGTTCAGCCAGGTGCTATGCATTGCCTGAAACAGGTAAAAGAGCCATTCTTTGTCTCTCTGAATATGCATAAAAGTAGTAAAAGAAAGGTTAAGACAATTAAAATGTCTTCGGTAATCTGATGATTTATCAAATCACAGTGGCTTTGATACGAATCTGACCCCCTCTTCCACTTTAGTATCTGCAGATAGAGATTATTAAATACTTGAATAATATATATGGAAATGATAAGAAGAAAAGTTGTTGATATTTATATTATTTGCAAAATCAGAGCTGATTCTTTCCAGCTGCAAATAACCAAGATGATGCAAGGAAAGGAATGGCATTTTGGCAACTAACCATCTGTGTACTAGTTCTCAAGCTTGTTAAATGATTGAATCATGTAGGATGATTATATGGTCACTTATTCTTGTGGATATTTATTTAAATGCTTTTCTGACAGATTCACTAGAGCAAAACACAAGACTACGTTTTATGCAAAATGTAGAAGCTGAAATGCATATTTCTGGAACGTGCTCTCTGCATTAGCTATACCTGCTGATGCAAACAGACTTCCTGCACGTGTGAACACATCCAACAGAGATGTACTTTTTAACTTCTAGGAAACCTATTAGTTTAAGCTTCTGCAGACCTGGTATACCCTATTGCCAAAGGCAAACAACGTCACTATTGCAATAAATTATTCTGAAATATTTAGTATCTAAAATTTTGCTAATTGCCCGCATACAGGGTAGCTTCATTCAAGTTTTTATTTATGATGTTCACCATATGGAATGATTACATAACTTAAAATTTAAATCTACTGTCATCAATCTTAGTGTGGATTATTGACATGAAGAAAAAAATCATCACCACTTTATTTTTTTCTAGATTTAATTTCTTTTTAAATTGTGCCAGTAGGAAATAGATATGCAAATACATTTGAAATATTGTGATGTTGTTAGAAGAATTGTACTACAGTTTCAATGTGCAAGTTCAGTCAAACTTTACATTTTAAGTTACTATAGGAGAAGGATAAAAACATCAAAGTTATTTTATACCAGCTTGGAAATGGTAAGAACATGGTACAGCTTTCTGGATAGTCAGATGCGCTGGAAAGTGGAAGTAGTTGCTTTTAATGAATGGATGAATGTGGCCATTAAATGGAATCCATTGTCCTGAAAGTCGAACTTAGATATAGAAGTTTGATTTTAGCTGTGAAACATGAATGAATTTTTTTTCTACCAGTCAGAAAACTTCTAGATGGTGACTAGGAATGTGATGATATTATTCTTACTAAAAATAGCTAGCATTATCCTATTTTTCAGTATTGATTTCATCAGGTGGTTATTTCTCAATTTGAATATGTCAGGGAGAAAGAAAATGAGTAGGTAAGAAGCAGCAAGAACAGCCCTGAAATGTGATGGAGCGACTTCTAAGTGATGCAGTAAAGAGAGTGCACATAGTAAACAGGCTTTTGTTTTAAAATTCTTCATCTTCAGCTGTTACTGAACAACAACTTATTTAGTGTAAAAGGATAACACTAAATTTGGGTTGAGGAGGAGGATTTTTTTATGGTGTGGTTAACCTTACAGCCAGTCATATGTGGGGTTTTTTCTTCTTTTTTTTCCTCATTTTGGTCTTTTCAGCTTTTTCTGATCATCAGATTTGATAAAAATTAAGCTATTATATAGGTAAACCCAAAACGTTTATTCTTATAAAAAGAAACAACCCAGAAATTCCCTTGCAAACCTTCCTAGAAGGCAAGGATTTGCATTTTATCACTTTATTAACTTTATGTATTGAAGACTTTCCTCTTAGGGTGTAATATTAAATAAGTAATGCAAATAACAGAATCACTAGAAAAACAGCTGGTGAGGATCTCCATGTAGAGCCAAATACACCTATGTCTTTTAAGTCCATTATTTCTTTTTCAGCATCCCATCCAGTATTTGAAAATATTTGTCTCTCCTCAGCAATCTTTTCTTTAAACAAAACAGCTCTAACTCTATCCTCATTAATTGTATTTTCTGTTAATTCTTTTTTCTTTACCTTCTATTATACCTAAAGTGTGTGTGTATATATATGTATCGAATTTTTCTCTGAAGTTCCTGTCTTTGCCTTCTTATTTTTTTTTTTTTTTTTTTTTGTAAAGCACAAACTATTGTTAATTCATATTTAGATTGTTGTAGGCTGTGTTTTTATGCAGAATTGCAACCTCAACAGTTGTTATTATCCATTATCTGAGCAGTTAATTGTTCTTGGCTAAGCACAGAATCTTCCACTTGGTTCTCATTGAACTAAATCTCCATTTTTCCCCAGGCTGCTTCTCCAATTTGTCAAATTCATTTTGTATTCTAATTTTGTTCTGTAATGTGCTTACAGCCCCCTCCTATCAACCTGTCAACCCTCCCACCAGAAAGCCTGTAAGCACATTGTAAATTTAATAAGTGTAATCTTCATTTCATCACCCAGGTTGCTAGCTGAAGGCCTGGAAGGGTACTGGGAGCAGTGTGTACCACTGTGGTCTGATGCATCCTTCCCTTCTGTAGTGAGCAGTGATGAATGAGAGAAGCACTTTATCTTCTCTACCTATTTATGGAGTGCTAGATCAAGCATTGAGTTCTGTGAGAGAAATAAAGTAAAATTGTGAGATAAAGTAATCGTGGATATTTATGCCAGCTCTGCTTAAATGTAAGGGGCAACTACAAGTAGAGGAAATGTACATTCCTGCTGCTCAGTGCCATGGTATCTTACTTGATTAGTTGAGTATTCAGCCCAAATTAGTATTGTTGGTATCCAGTAATGAAAAGGAAAGTAGGACAAGAGGCTGAGCCTATTTACTAGAATAATTGAAGGAGCCTCTTAGGCAGAATATTTGAGTCTCTGCAAGGTGTTTGATGCATATCTTTGAACTCTTTCAAGAAAGCACACAAGAACACTTTGTCAGAGTTGCTGAATACCGTGCATGAGGCAGATGGTAGTTAGTTGTAAAGGAGTTACTAAAGAATAATCATCACTGACACTCAGATTTTGAAAGAGTTGGGCTGTTTTTTATTGCTGTGACTGCATCTGATTAATAGGATGCAAACCCATTTCTCAGGTTCTATATCAACATGTTCATTTGGCCATGCCCTGATTTCATGTTTGGTCAAGATCTGCATATGACACCTTACATGCATGGTGGATGTGCAGGGAGAGGACTCTGTGAGCTCCAACAGGTCCCTTGGTTTGCAAGGTCCCTTGGGCTGCAAGCTGTGGAGAGCACCATGGAATCCTATAGCTTAGGTGCAGCCAGCCTGCTTCCCTGCTGGTCCAAGTGGAGTAGAAAAACTGCCCCGAGGGAGATAAGTTGTTACCATTTTCTCTCAGAGCAGGTGATATCTCACATTGCATTAAGCCAGTTCTGTCATGTCTGGTCACTGATGTGAGTATAGAGTCTGTGTTTGGAATTCACAGTTTAGTATTTTACCTGTTGGTAAAATATTGTTGTTGCCCCCTGTTGTTGCTTCAAAGGGACAGTTACAATTTAGTATTAGTTAGGATGTTGTTAGGACAAGTAAATAGAAAATATACAAGTTAATATAAAACATTTTATTTTACTTTATTGAAGACTGCACTAAACATAGAAATCTTTCCTGTGTGGAATCCTGATCTGTTGCCAGCTTATGTTATTCACTCAAGTAAATATGTGTTTTTAATGTGTGTGATCATTGGTCATTGTAGACAGCAGATAGTTTTTCCAAGGAAGAACATGTGCATATCCTCAGCACCTGTAGTCATAGCGTATACTGCTCATATATTCTCAGGGGACTGTGTTTGCTGAGATACAATTTCAGTAGTTGGGTTTTTCTTTGCTTGCTATTCTTTTAGCCACTGTTGATGCTCAGGATAATCTTGATTTTTCTTACTATTTATGTTACTGGCTGTTACTTTCTGTACTCAGTCCTAAAGACTGATGAAGTTTATTTCATTATACTTACTAAAATATTTAGGCAACAGAACAATAGATGAATTTTGTGATTCCAAATCATTTACTTATTTGCATTGCATGGCTTGAGCTTTGGAAGAGGTAATAACCAGTTGTAGCAAGCCTGTGAAATCTTGATGGTATGTTTTGATAATAGCTTTGTGATTTTACTGTTTGAAATTTCAAATGTTCTAAACAATAGAAATTCCCATCATGTTTGCCAAAGAACTTAAGAAAAGTATTTTCATCTGGCTGAGTATGAAGTTCTGTGCAGTTCTGCTAGTGTTGGTAGCAAATAAATCTGCTGACTTTATACTTTATAAAGCTTGAAGGAAAATAAGTGTATGTTGCAGTCTTTCATATAGTTTTGAGTTTTCATAGTCGGTGATGCCAGTAGAGAATGACACATCATGTCTGTCAGCTCAGTGTCAAGAAGCATGTTTTTCTGTTTACATATAATATCAATGGAAGCTTACTGTAATTATCCAGACAATGCACAATCTTGGCTGAGTGGTCAATTAATCTTATTTTTGTAATTTTGAATATTGTGGGGTGCTTATAGAAGCCTTGCTAAATTCAGAGATTGTAGAAGTTACACTGAGGGCAGTGTTAGGCTGTGTGAAGTTGAGGTTCTTTGAAAAGGAGATGATAGGCAGGACTCTAAGGGAAGAGTTTGCTGTAGGAAGAGGTGAGTGAAGTACTTGCTGAATAACTGGTCTGCTTCAACATAAATGACACCAACCAGTTCATGCTGCCTCTAGTTATGTCACCTCACATCGCAGCTTTTTAAAAAACAAGTTAATTCTCCTTGATTTGCAGCACAGTCCATTTCTTCTCTCTTTACCTTCCTCTGTCTTATGATGTTGGAGTTGATGTTACATTGGAGTGGGCCAAGCAATTTTCTTTTGCTTTCTCTTCATGATGCCTCTGTAACTTTTATTTGTACTAGGGGGAAAAGTCTGGATGATGAGTAGTGCAGAATTTTTAGTCTCTCATATTTCCTCCTCCCCCTGTCTCTCCTGTTTCCCGTCCTCCTGTTCTTGGCCGTACTGCAATTGTGTGTAGCTGATCCCATAACATCTTAATATGAGAAGGGCACAAAAATGTGTGATCAGTGTCACTTCTGAGAGTAGACTACAGAGCTTAGTTTTAAAAATGAAAAACCAATTGTAATTTGGCCAAAGTAATTTAAACATATATTGCAAAGGCTTTTCTGGGAAGTGCATAGCTACTCTTTAAGGAGGATTTCTTAAAATGTATATGAATACTTTGTCCATGCTTCACAGTTTCAAAAATTCACACTAGTTTTTTTCCCCCCTTAGGAGAGCAAATGTTTGGAGGTAGTCCATCATGTTCTGCCTCTCTAAATGGCAGAATTTTTCACACAGGTGTATTGGTGTAATACCAATTTCACAGATTTAAAAATAAAGTTGTGCTGCATTTTAATTTAGTTAATTATACCTCAGGTATTTTTTCTTTTTAACTTGGCAAACTAAGTGGTAATAGGTGTTTTTGTTTTGTTCTGTTCCAGTTTTGACTCTGGAAGAATTCAATACTTGTAATGCAATTTCTTTTGAAATAAGAAAATTATAAATAGAAATACTTAGGGAAAGATTTAAAAGAAAAAGGATGCTAATTTCAGACTTAACTAAAATGTGAGTGGCTAAGTTTGTAGAGGGGAAAAGTGGTACAAGGAAATAAATTGCCTAAATAAAAAAGCATGGGCTATTTCTGCTGAACAGTGTAGAGTGGCATACATTCAACACAGTAGGGTATTCCCATGTTGCATAGCACTGGTTGTGTGAATCTGCAAATGGAAGAGGGAAGAGGTTTCGGGCTGAATTTACCGGTAATACAGAAACAAAGGGGCCAGTATGAAGATTTCTAGCAGCAGAAGTGCTCAGTAAGTGGTTGGCTGGGTGATGATTGACAGCGTTAGAACTTGCAGCACGCTTGGTGTGTTGATGTAAGGGAGGTGGCAGTACATGTTTTAAAGAACCTGCCTGAAAATATATATGTCAAAAACTGAAGCTTCCTAGAAGACTTGGGGTTATTCTTCTGAAGCTGCTGTTTGTGTTTGATGAAGTGATGTTAGTGCCTCTGTTAATATTAGTATTTGATGGGTAGTAGAAAAATGATATTGATGGGGGGTTGAATAAAGAAAGGAATGCCTATTGGAAGAATCTTGGTTCAAAAAATATTATCTAGATGTATTTGATATAAATTTTGCTATAACGTAGGAAGGTCTAAGAGTTATATTTTGAAGCAGTTGATAGGAATTTATCGGGCTATCAGAAAAGAGAGAAGTTCGTTACAGCAGTTATTAGCATAAATTGTTTAAACACTGTTGCGTCAGCACAACATTGTTAGGAGGAATGGAGAAAGGGAAAACCAATCTGGAGGAAAAAAAAGTATCAAAATATATCTGTTTAGAAGAACAGTATTTTCTGAAATATGTGAAATGAATTGACACCTCTAGTAAATGAGATAAATTATGAGAAACTTAACACTGATGATGTATCTGCTTACACAAGAGGAAAGAAGAGTATGCATGCAGAGAAAGCAAGGATAAATGGAAAAGAGAAATAATTTATAAAAATGTTTGTTGAACTTTTCAGTTTACCAATGGCAGACTATATTTCTGAAACGATTGCACTTTTGAGTATTTGATTAGTAATGGGCTGCTATCATGGTGAATCATGTCATGAGCTTTTGGCTTATTTTGATCTGAAGGTCATAAGGGAGATTAAACAGACATTCCCAGATAACTCGCTATTTATACTGTTGTGTGGCTTCTATTATAGTTGTGTCAGGAATGCTGGAAATCCTTATTAACAAGAGTGGAAGAAGCTGGAAGAAAAAGGAAGACCAAGTAGATGAGCTTGGATTGAGTTAATGGTCAGTGTGCTCCATGAAATTCTTCTCCATGCAGCCACAGAATATTCACTCAGTCTGAGTTCCATTAATTCTATCATTATTTTACTGATAAATGAATATTCAGAATAGGAAATATTGTTGTTATATGAAATGTGATCTGGTTTATTACCACCGCAGGTACTGAAGACTTCATCCTGCTTTGAGGAACTTGCAGTGAAGTGATTGTTATGAAGTTATGAATTAATGAGTAATATAATGACAATTGGAAAAAAATAGTTTCTCAATTTTATGCCTGGTGAAAAATATTTCTGTACACTGAGCTAGGCTACCAAATTAATGTCCCTAGGAAGGTGAAAAGCTCTAGGGGAAACTAAGAAGTGCAGTGAGAGTCATGTGAAAATGAGAACAGCACATATGATTACTTTTTCTGATAGTCTAATTCAAGCAAGGGTAGATTGTAAACTTTCTTTTTCTTTTCCAATGAGATGAAGATGGATATTCTTTTGAGCAGTGGTAATTTAAATTGGCACTGTTAACCTTTGGCATTTATGAATTATGAGCAACTCAGCATAGGCAAAAATTTACCTTTGGAGTTTGTCTTGAAAAGTAAGAGACCATCTGGTTCTGTAGGCTACTAAACTGCTTCAGTACCTAAGGATATTTTTGTAAAAATTGAAAAACCTAATAATTCTTTATAAATAGGGCTTTGTCTGCTAGTTACTTGAGGAAGTTTGGAAAGACATTCTGAAGTCTGAATACAAGCTGGTCAAGCCTTGTATTAATTCCTCTTTGTGTTAATGACCTTCTTTCAGGGTGACTCTTGTCTTTGTGGAGCTGAAACTTGAAAGAGTAGCATTCAATTTCTTATACTGATTAAATGCTTAACTTTCATGACCATGCTAGTACTGCTGTTTTAAACCTCATTTGGGTCAGCAGCAGGAGTTTCTCTTACTGCCCAAAAGGCAATGATAGATTATGTTTCCTGTACAGAATAATACTGTGTATGCAATATATTAAAAAAAGGAAAATTTAAGCTTGTCAGGCTGGGTATGGATGTGAAGGATATTGTAATGTGCTTTTAGAAGTCGAAGGAAACAGGATAAAAGTGGTTGTTTTTATCTAATTACTTATTTCACCCAGAGGAGAATGGCAGCTCCTCTTTTTTTCATAGCTTTCTTTTTTCACTTCTGTTCTGTTTGGAGACATAGGCTCTGACGGACTGAGTTTGGTGAGCAAACAGGCCCTTTTGTTTTCTTCTGCTGTTTTTCCTTCTGCACTGGCAAAGCCACTGGGCTGTTTCGTGTCAGATCTCCACAGTATGTTTCTGTTCTCCATTGCAGGCCTCAGGTGTGTCAGTAATTCAGCATCTGATGTGCTGTGACCACTGCCCATGGTGTGAGAGACAGGTGTGTCTCCCTTGTGGCACTGTTTGTAAACATCTTGGGTATCATGTGTAAATGTTTAAGGGTCTCTTTGATGTGTATCTTCAGAAAGGCTGCTACAATAAGGCCGTACTTCACAACTGGGATAACAGATACTAATACATGCAGTTAATAGTAACTATAACAGCTTATACCAAAGAAATCAGAGCTGGACGTTCTGTATCAGACTTATAACAGATACTTAAACTTGATAGTCTAGTAGATTAATAAATAGTTTCATAGTAATAATTAATACTAATTAGTTTTGTCCCAGTTATATATTTTTTTCTTACTAGGAGATGTTTTACATGAATTTGCAAGTTTCAACTTTTTTTTTTTTTTTTTTTTGTGGTAGGAATCAGTATTTTATCTGTGTTGGTTTTATAGTATCAGAATGCTTTCAGGGACAAAGTATTTAGTTTTGTCAATTAAGCTTATTTTGTTTACATGTATTTTGCCAAAACAACTTTTATGAAAACATTGAAATATTATCTGTATTTATTATAGATATTAATTTTATTTTAGTTGTACATTACATTTAGTGTTATGAAGACAATTTGCAAATAAGAACCTATGAATGTGGAAGGAGATAAAATACGTTATTTTCAAGAATATAGATTTGTAATATAGTTGGGGTTCTTTACTATAGCTTGTGAAGAATAATCATTTTAAGAGAAAATGTTATCTTTGAAGAAAATTTTTGTTACAATTCTTCTCAGAAAAGGATATTTCTTTCCCAGTCACACATGATATAAAGAATGTTTTTTGTATTCATGCAGCCGGATGTGAGAAGTTCTGGTGCTTCCTGAGGTGTGGAAGTTTAAAAGCAGTTTGTAGTGGTGATGGCCTTGTGGAGCACTTTAACACACTTTATAACTTTGAACAGACTTTATAAGTGTTGCAGTCTCCATTTTTTATTTTCTTCTTATTAAGCATATGTTATTCTAATTTTATTAGAGCTTTATTAACAACTATGTTATTTCTTTTTTATATAGACTTCAATTAACTTTTTGGGTCCAGTCACCATTACTTTTATAATATATCAAGCAGTGTGTTAGACAGACTATCCACAACAAGCGTATTGAATATTGCCCTGGAAAGGAAAGACATGAACTTGGGCGTAGTTAACTCCAAACAATCCCAAGACTGTTAAAATGCTTATAAAGTATTTCAATATAGATCTACCTTATTTTGAATTGTATTCTTTACCTTCTATGGTTTGTGGTTCTTGTATGATTTCTCTAGAAGGTTTTGTCTCAAGGTCTAAAATTGATAATGTATCAGCCGAAGTTTTTGGTCTTGCAAAATCACAGTTCTGTAATCACATGTATGATGAATATATTGCTAGAGTAGAGACTTCAAGCATAAAGTTATTAAAAATTTGTAAGAAACATATTTTATTCCGTGAATGATGGTTCTTGTGCTATATGTTTTTGAGAGAAACTTTTAAGAGAAAAGATACTCTCTTATTTGCACAGTTGTTTTTTCTTACCCAAGATACAGACTAATGTCAATTTATGTTGTGTTACCAGGAACATCTATGTCTCTATGTCCCATATATAAAACAAAAAGAAAGATACTGCTCTGACTAGTATCCTGATAGTTTTAATTTAGAGTTTTAATTTACGGAGATTTTAAATTGTCTCCTTGGTACTTTGTTTTTTCAGAGTAACATGACCAGTAATGTCTTTGTACATCTTCCTTTGCAACATAATCTGCACAGCAAGTGTGAAAGTTAAGGTTAAAATGATTCCTCTACTTTTCCTCACAACTATATGCATACCTATTTTCACATGAACCAATTTTTTTTTTAATTCTAGATTTGAAAAATACAGCTGTAAATGCTAAAAAAAACCAACAAAAAGAAGGTATTGTTTTCCCACCCTTATTGCATATTATTTGAAACATATTTATTCTGGAAAGAACTCTGTTGGTCATTTCAGTATGTATATTGCTTGTAACTTTTATTTTTTGTGCAGTTAAGGTCAGTGAGACAATTTAACAGTAAATTGTCTAACAGATTTTTTTCCATTGTAGTGTAACTTGTGAGAATGCTTATGTTAATTTTCAAAAGTTATTTTTCTAAAGCAAAATAAGATAAAAAAATAATCTGGCATTTTCCTTAAAGAAATGAACAGCACTGGAAGCCTTCATGGCACCATTTTCTTATCTGCTATCAAGCAACTATACTAAAAAATCATCAGTTTTGGTCATAGTAAATTAAGTAGTAGATGGGCAAGAGCTGGGAAAGCTTCAGCATTTAGAAGTCTACAAATAGTCAAGGAACTATCAATTTCCCAAAAGAAGCGATGGGATTATTTTTGAATAGGGGAAGCTTAATCACACCTTTTAGTATGTGGAAGACACTGGATACGAAACCAGCGGGTAATGTTAGAAATATACATCTGAACTGAAAAGATTTTTCCATATGCCACAATGTCCATGAAGGCTGTGCTAAGTAGAGCTTCATAAACAATTCTGTTGATCCATAGGAATTCATCTCATCTGTGTTAGCCTTGCAACAGAGGTGGGTGAAAAGCAGAAAATACTTGCTGTTCCCATAAAAAATCAGACCTTAAAATAGGAATGCACTGAACACACAAAAGGAAAAGATCCCTCAGAATCAGAATGTCATTTGTACTGTCATTTTAAAAGTGAAACACTTGAAGAACACTATCCCCAATTATATAATTTGTGGAGTGCCTGTTATTGTCATAGTTGAATACTTTTTACCCAGGGAATGTTATTTATATAAAGGTGATGGGCCAAAGTGTTATAAAACAGTACATGTCTCTGATGGGGGGCTAGAATTCATGTCCTGGAAAACTATTTTGAGGACTGACGAGTAAAAGTGAGGCCAATTGACAGCCTTGTCTTAAGTGTAGAGTAGTGAAGGAAGTTTGAAAGAATTAGATAATCAAAAATACCTTGTGAACTTTAGTATGGTGGTGGCTTTTTTTTCAGACATTACATTGAGGGAGACCTTTTAAAAGTTAAAGGTGCTTTTTAGATGGGGTTGCAAATAATCATCTTAGAACTGTTGCTTGTATCTTCTAAGCTTCTCTTATGACAGGAAAACAGTAGTGTAGATGGTGTGTCTGAAAAGTAATAGAAAAAAATAATTGAAGTAGACCACCACCTACTCTACATTCTGTTTTCTCAGTTGAAGGAATCAAGAAATACAGACTTTTGTACTTTCTTCAATGTTCAGTTTGTCACCTTTTCCCAGCAGGAGAGACATGCTCAGTGGAATGTCCTGTGATTTGATTTCATTTGTGCTATAAGTAGAGCAGCTTTTATTGACCTTACAAGAAGATGTACACATTAGGATAGTGGATTATGTCATTCATTTATATTTTGATCGACAGAAAATATTAAGACTCATAACCACTTCTGTAAGACAAGAAATATGTAAGGCAGTGGGGAGAGAAGTACTTACTGCACAGTACCACTGGCACAAAGCAGTGGTATATTAAAGTGCACTCCGGGTGAAAGAGGGGAGGTACAGAAAAGTGACATTCCAGGAAGGCTGGGGTATGGACCAAGTTGTCACTGCAGGAGAATCTAGAATGGAAAGGGCTCTACAGATATTATATGTTCTTTAAATGTTTAAAACAGGCAGAAGAACTTAAAAGCCATGATTGAATAAAGCTGGCAAGTTTTCCCTTCTGCTCCATCCACACAGGTTGTTAAATGATTCTCCTTGCTGTGGTAGTAGAGAGCCTGCCAGGAGTGCATTAAGCATCGTGATTAATGTCTGTCACATGTTTGTTCTCTCATCTTCTCCCCAGCAGGTGGTGTGTATATGCAGTGTATTTTTTTTTTTTAAGGTTTAAAGAAAATAAGACTCTTTGCAAAAATGCATATATGCATAAAAGGAGGCGATGTCAAATAAGTGGAACGTGCTTGGAGCAGAAAGGGCTTGTGATGTCCCTGAGTTCCTGAAAACTGGACTGAACAAGGAACAAACTGTCTCCAGGAAGGTTCTGTCTCCGTTACAGCTGATTTCTGCTCTTGTTCTAGAGATTTCTTGTGAGCCAGAAGTAGTAAAATAACAGTCTTCCTTAAGATTGGGTTAAGACTGGAGGCAGCCTGGGCTGTGGCAACCATGCCCTGGTGAATTCATGATCTCAAGGAGCATGGGCCTGGCAAGGAGCAGTCATGGCTGAGCAAGGATCTGCTCCTCACGCTGAGGAGTAAGAACGAAATGCGCAGCCAGTGGAGCAGATCTTTGTGGTAGCAGTGTTAAGGCACATACAAGACAAGGCAGTGATCTGAGACAACCAGCATGGCTTTATTAAGGGCAGATTGTACCTGACCAATCAAGTGTCCCTCAGGACTATTTTGGGATTGATGCTCTTCATCAATGACATAGACAGTTAGATTGAGTGCACCCTCAGCAAGTTTGCAGATGACACAAAGCTGAGAGGTGCTGTTGACACTCCTGGAGGACAGGATACCATCCAGAGGGACCTGGGCAAACTTGAGAAGTGGGCCGATGAGAACCTCATGAAGTTCAACTAGGCCAAGTGGAAGCTGTTGCACCTGTGTCAGGGCAATCCGAGACATGAGTACAGACTGGAACAAAAACTCATTGAGAGCAGGACCTGAGTTCATTGGTGGCTGAGAAGCTCAACAAAAACCAACAGTGTGCACCTGCAGCCCAGAAAGCCAACCACATCCTGGGCTGCATCAAAATAGGAGTGACCAACAGGTCAGCTGAGATGATTCTCCCCCTCTACTCTACCCTCATGAGACCACACCTGGAGTCCTACATCCAGCTCTGGGGTCCCCAGCACAAGAAAGACATGGACCTGTTGGAACTAGTCATGATCAGAGTGCTGGAGCACCTCTCCTATTAAGACAGGCTGAGAGAGTTAGGGCCATTCAGCGAGAAGAACAGAAAGCTTTGGGGAGACCTCATTGTGACCTTCCAATACTTAAAGGGAATTTACAAAAAAGAGTGAGAGTGACTTTTTACATGGGTAGATAGTGAGAGGACAACAGGGAATGGTTTTAAACTAAAAGATGAGAGATTTTGATTAGATGTTAGGAAGAAATTCGTTACTCCTGGTGGTGAGACACTGGAACAGTTGTCCAAAGATGTTGTGGATGTCCTCTCCCTGGAAGTGTTGAAGGCCAGGTTGGATGCGGCCCTGAGCAACCTGATGTAGTGGGTGGCATCCATGGCAAGTGGGAGTTGCAACCAGATGACCTTTAAGGTACCTTCCAACCCAACCCATTCTATATTTAAATTTAGATTGCATTTTGAAATATTTAGCCACATTTGATAGGAGGTCTGGTAACTTGAACTCTGAAACTCTGTGGGAAGGTAGGACTGACAGAGGCAGAAAAATTTAATGTGCTTACAACAGTCTCTTTTGCTTAGAGGTATTCTGGTCTGGTCTGTATGAATTGGGAGTTTCCTCACATTACTTGATAAACCCACAGAATGTCTGAGTGATGGAGTGATGGGGACATGCATGCCAAGTGCTGCCAGTTATTAGAAAGGTACTTATGCTTGTGTATTTATGACTGGAAAAAATGACTTTCTTTTATATTGGAAGTGCAACAAAAAAATTTAACCATTGTATTACAGTATCCTTTCACACTGTATATGTGAGTATGTTATTTTCTCTTAAAAGTTTTAATAGTGACTGTTAATAGGTTGTTTAAAGTAGTGTCAATTTTTGTATAGTTTGGATACTGTTAAGTGGCAGAATGAAATGCATATGATGAACAATGAGACTAATTTGAAAAAAATTCTAGTTATTTTATCTGAAAAATATACCATGATTGTTAGTTCTTTGCAGGGTTCATTGCATGGTGGGAATGCTTACAACCGATATAGACAGATTTATGTTTTCTATGTATCTAAACTATTTCAGCAACCATAAAACTAAATAGTCATTCTTCCTTTAATATGAACACATTCTACTCTCTTTGGCTATTCAATGTGAGGTTGTATTCGAGTACCGTTACCTTGGAATTTTAATCTCATTTACACAAGGTCTTGGTTACAGTTGCTTAGTAACACGCTGTGGAAAACAGACTTGTTGATTTATGATAATTTATCTACAATATCCTTATAATTAAAGATGTTGAAAGGAAAGCAAGTACACCATGTGGGTGTGTATTCCAGCTGTACGCTTCTAATAACCTCTGTCTTCACCATGTATCTTACAACGAGTGTCATTGTAGGGGTTGATGTTTTATGTAACTCACCTGACACCTGACTCACACCACTGTATGGGGGGGTTTGGTGGTAGTTTTGGATAATGCTGTATTACAATTTGTAGGTGAATCTGAAATCCTGAGGTTTAGCAATTAACTTCCATGGGACTGCAATTCTAATGCAGTTATTTTCTCAGACTAACATTGATATCAGGAATATATCAAGAACAATCTGTAAGAGAGAGAGGCTCATGGTTCATTTTTACATGGTGTTGCACTTACGTTCCCAGGAGAGAGAAGTGCGTTAGAGATTAAGCATCATGAGACTTGTAAAACATCTTTTTTGACAACTGAAGGAAATATCTAGAGAAGTGTTGGCTGTTGAGTGTTGCATGTCTTCAAGTACTTGCGATTACTGTATTTTAAGATTTCCTGAAATCTTTAAGGTCTTTTATTTCTTTGCAAACAGGGCTCAAGATTTCTGTTCACCTCTGCTGCAATTTATTGCAGGAGAATTTAGAAACTGAGAAATTGCTAATGCTAGCATGCTTATTGTTTAAAATGCCTATGGAAGCAAAAATTAAGCAAGCACCTCTGAGACACAGATGGAGTGTTATTAAAATCTTGGAGCCTACTTTAATCATAGACCCAATCCCATGAAAAAATGCAAATGAATTTAACAAATTTATAAATAAACCAAGCTAAATGTCCTATATGATGAGGCTTGAATTTAGTCTCTTGTTCTATATGTTTTAGAGCATAAAAAGTTTTTTTCAACTCAATTATTTTAAAAGTGCTATTCACCTCATGGCTCAGTTTAGTTGAATGTTTCCCTTTCTGCCTTCAGATCCTTGTAACCTTTTATGATTATTTCACTACTGTTGTATCCCTTGACTGAAAAACTGTGGGTGGCATTCATTTTACCTACCTTTGACATATCCCACACCGACATACGTAATCTGAAATCATTGTTCTAGTCCTGTTTTTGTAGTTGGTGGAGAAATAAATAAAAGCTTTAAGATTTCAGTTCGTCTGACTCATTTTATGATAGATGAAACAGACTTTATTCATCATTAATTGTGTTAACTTAATCCTCATGAATTGACTTGGACACAGAGGCGTACCTTTCATGAAGTGAATGTTCTGTGAGGGAGCCAGTTTACAATGGCCATCCCCAAACAGCTGTCAGAACCAAGTATCTTAATTTTCTGGAGCTTGTACCAACTCAGGTTTTCAGTCGTTTGGTATTTCCTTGGCACTCGAGCAAGCTTGTGGGAGAGGAAAGAGTTCAATTATTCTATTCCATTTTTATGCCTATTTTTGAGCTCTGCCTGTCACTTCACTGCACACGTTGTCCCTGCACCATTGCCTTCAGGTTCTTGTGTTGTTCAAACCTGCATCATTAATGTAAAAACAAAGCAAAAAAAAGCCTGGAAAAAAAAAATCAAACATTTTGTATCTCAAAACACTTATCTCACAGTTTAAGAAGAAAAAGACTTATTCTTCTGTTTTTGGCTGCACCTGGAGAACTGTGTTCAGTTCCCCACAATTCAAGAAAGATATGGACAGACTGCAGAAAGTCCAAAAAGAGGGCCACAAAGATGATCAAAGGACATGAGAAACTGCCCTAAGAGGAAAGACTGAAGGCCTTAAGTCTTTTCTTCCTGGAGAAGAGAAGACTCAAGGGGGGCCTTGTCAGAGTATTCCAGTACTTAAAGGGCATCTACAAGGAGGAAGGAGGCTCTCTCTTTGCAAGGAGCCACGTGGAGAAGGCAAGGGCACAAGTTGCATTGGGAGAACATTTATCTTTACACAAAAAATAATTTTTTTACTGTAAGAACATGCTCTCCAGGGATGTGGTAGAGTCTCCATCACTGGAGGTTTTCGGAGTGCAATTGGACAAGGTGCTAGCTCACCTAAGCTTGAGATAAGCTCACCTAGGCTCATTGTCCCATGAAAGGCTGACCTGGATTGTCTCTTGAGGTCCCTTCCAACCTGGGCTGTTCAATGATTGTATGATGGATCTGAAATTTGTGTCAGCATCGTTTTGAGTCTAATAACCGAGAGCAGTTGTGAATTCCTCAAGAATAGTTATGAGGAAAATTAGGTGAATTGAAACATAATTTATTTTACATTGATGAGTGTATGGAGATTGAATTTGTTATGAACTCTGTTAAAAGTGACAATACAGGGTTTTATCAAATCAGATTTTTAAATTTTGAATTACACATTAGATTTGCATTTTAAAAGATAAGTCATATAACGCAAGGGAAAAAAATTGTGTTTTACAGCCAACTAAAAATTTTATAAAAAGTCTGAAGTTAGTCATATGCCTTTTTCAAATCTTAATGGGAAATCTAAATTAACCCAGCAATAAGCATCCCTGCTATTTAAAAAAAAATATATTTCTAAATGCATCTTTTAAAAGAAAATTACACAGAATTGAATTGGGTTTGGAGACTACATGCAGAGGACAGTGAGGTACAAGCTTTTATGATATCCAGAAATACATGATGACACTGTATGGTGGGCTTTCCAATGGGCAATGAGTGATCTTTTTCTTCCAAGATACAGGATCTCACTTACTTGGGGCACCCCTGCAGCCAGACAACAAAGAAAGGCTATGCTCTTCTATTTAAGATGTGAGAGACTGCTGGTTTATTTTTTCTTTTTCTTCCCCAGTTTATTTTTGCCCTTTCAGAATGATTTGATTAATTGGTATTCAATGTATGGAAACCCTTTCTATAGTCTTTTATTAAACAAAAAAATTAATTTGCTAAATCTAAGCCAGCAATTTATGTCCTATCTCCAAGCTCTCTGTTTGTTTTATAATCTTCTGTGTGTTTTATCTATCTTTTATTAAATCTTTATTTACATGTAAAGGAAGACGTGTATAAATTCTTGGACAAAAGATCTATGTGCATGAAACTGTATACCTTGTAATTCTTAAATTTATGTACTAAAAATCCGTCCTTAACTTTTTCACAAATACAAATACTATTAAATGAATACTATTAAAATGTCCTTTTTCTGTTAACTTATAAGTTCAAGGAAACATTTTGCTGATGTTGGTGACAATTCTGTAGGCAATGAAAGCAGTACTTTCAGAACAGTCTGTTGGTTAGTCATGAGACTTTTTTATTTACCAGGCTCTATGGAGGTGGTAGTTGGCATTAACCACGCTCGTTAGTCAGGACTGCAACACCAGCGTGTGCCTCTGACCGCACATCTCATGGTATAAAGTGGTGGCCAAAGCCTTCCAGTGGCTGGATTTACAGTAGATAGAAAAGGGAACTGTGTTTTTTGACACACTGCCTATGCAAGGGCCAGGATTCTCCCTTTTTTGTCCAGGTGATCTGCCCGCAGCAAAGCATGGTGCTGCCTTTTGGACAATATAATCACTCAGTTGGTAATGCTGTTTCCATCAAGCGAGTACCACTTTGTTCTGCCTTTTGAAGTGTTTACTTCCCAGTTGTGTTGAAACATGGAGGCTGCTTTCTGCTGCTCCTTCGAGGCATTTGCCTGGGCCTGCTGGATGATGTGCCCCTACAACTTTTGAAAACGCAAGAATGAAACAGCTGTTATCTGTATGATTTTTCCCCACCTGTTTGATTAACAAAGGTGAACAATAACTGTTTTGAGTTAGGAAAAAATCTTTATTAATATTTTATAAATGTAGGTCCTTCTGCATTCTCTTTAGATTTCCTCCTACATCTGTACAACTCATCTGCAATATGAATACAGTATCTTACCAAGAAAGAAACACTAAGAAAGAAACACTATTACAGAGTGTTCCTTTTGTTTCAGTTTGGCTGTTGTTGGTAATGGTCTATCTAACTAATAACCTGGATCCAGATTTCACAGAGAAGGTAGCAGTTGGCCCACGTATGGCTGTTGTCCGTGGCTATTTTTGTTGTCATTCACCAAGTGATTAACAAACTTCTGAAAAAACCTTGGGGCTGGAGAGCACAGTAATCTATAATCTGTCACAGTGAGAGGACCCACAGAATTGTTTCCTTTGTTTGAAAGAGGATAAAATTCTTTATTTAAAAACTTGTCTCTTAAGTTACGTATTTTAACTAATAGGAAAAAATATAATTTGATTTATTGTTAATTGTTCTTTTTTGAGGGATTCTTTTTGCGCAGCTATATTTTCCATAAGACAGACATTCAGTATTGAATTTCTGGCTGAGTTATAAGTGTACCCATAATCTCATAAATACTATTCTTACATTATCTATGAAGTAAAAGAGAAGCTATGAATATTCTGCTTGTTCTACCTTTATAATACCTTATGTAAAATGTATACTTCATAAATTAGCATTTTCTTTTTTCATAGAACAATTTATGTATAATAAAAAGTCATAATTTTTGGACATTTAAGTTTGTTTACTTTGAATATTAATTAGATTTTTGACCAGCAAGGATGTCTGGTGAAAATATATCAACCCCATATTAATATTTTGTAAAAAAATTATGTGGAAGAAATTCTGAATCTGGTTAGACATTGGATGTCATATTGGTCTGACTAGCACTGAGTGTTAATTTTCGTTGTGTTAATTAATATAGTAATATGTAAACTAGAAGATAGCACCTTCCTAACCCCAAGTTTCCTTATTGATGATGAGATCCTGTCTGTCTAAAAATATGTGCTATCCTTCATGTTTTGGTGTTCCCTTAGGTAATGATGAAAGTGAGCAAGACCTGTGGTCTTGAGTCCTTTCCCAATGCACTGCTGGAGGGACTCTAAATGGCAGTGGGGCAAAAAAACCCAGGGGTGAGAGCTGGAAGGTTATGAGTGAGCTGGGTGAGGGATTCTGTGGAAGTGGGGATTACTGTTTTTCAAGTGTCTTTATGTTACTTCTTACAAAGGAAAAGAGGCCAAAGACATGTCCTTGTTTTACCTGGCTTATAGGAGTAGTCTAGGTAAGACACAAATTATTGTAATAAATAGCACACAAGGAAGTGATGTACCTGTGTCTGAGGCTACTTCAGCTCTTTGGCATGAGTGACCAAGAATGTACCCAATGCAGGTCTGTGATAGGAAGCTGTACTCAGCACACACTGATAAGGAAATATGGTAATAATATCTAGAGGTAGAGAAGTGTCATTTCATCTACCCTAAGTGGAAATAAATTAATATTTATGAAGACACTCATAAAAATTAAATGACAAATCAATGTAATTATTCTCATTGTTCTGGGTGTCTTTTTATAAAATTACAGCTAATGCGTGCATTTGTCTTAGTGTAGCGCATGGGAGAGCTAAGGACTGGAAACCAACTTTGTATCATTTTAGCCCATCTTGCACTGCAGTAGGATAGTGTTTATCTAAATTATGCTGAATATGTTTTTCTAAGCTGTTCTTTAAATTTAGTTTTCCTGGAGTCCTTATAGTTCATAGTTTTTCTGAAATTCTTATTGTTTTGCAGCTTTTTCTTAATTATTTTTCTTCTTTCTTAGTGGATGTGGAAAATTGCTACCTCTGGTTTTTTTGTAATGTGTTATATATTGGAACGCTGTTCCCATAGCTCACCTCAGACTCTATCTTTTTAGAATGCAAAAACCAAAATTCCTCTAGTCTTTTTTAGAGCTTTCAGAAACTCTTACTGTTCCTGATGCTTTCCAAAGATTCCTCCTAGTTTGTAATTTTTCAGAGTGACATTTACATTTTAACAACAGGATTATACTGCTGACTTGCATTTAGCCTGTCTTTTATCACTTCCAGAGGTTCTCTTCTTGATTGCTGTATAGACAAAAATGAGCTAATGGGAAACGTGACTCTGAAAACTTCTGAGAAAGTATCTAAAAGGCGGAATACACTTTTTAGATACTTAGTGGCTGAAACAGGCATCTCCAAAGAAGAACGAGTTGTTTACTGTCTGTAGTGAGCTGATTAAGTGAATTTTTCTGTCTTGTTAATTGGATGTGGTAATGGAACTGATATCAGAAGTTGCAATCCTCACTGATGGGTGGTGCCAGTGCGATAGCAGGCTGTGGTCATGTGCAGAATGCATTAGGAAGAACCATGGCTGTCCAAGGTGGTGCTCCTGTCCAATGGCTGGACAACTGCCAGGATCTGAGGAGACCTAGTTTCTGCATGTAGGTATTCTTGCTTCTGTTGGTTCATGGGACAATTAGTTTGTTTCTTTACGCCCAAGTGCTTTTTTAATCTGTTGAATGAGGTGAGTATTTGCTATGCTCATGAGAAGCTTTATGTAAGAACTAATTTGTATTCTATTTTTTCTTACAAATGTGTTTTGAAATTATATGGTGTGCTATTATTACATATAAAAAAAGTAAGTAAAGGGTATACTCAAATGCATATAGCTTTATTTCAAGATAGCGTGAAACATTGCCTCAGTTATTAGGCACATGTGTCTTCTGTTTAAAACATACATTCATTGAAGAACAACTGGAACATTTTGAGGACAGTTTTATTGCAAAATTGTGTAATTTGTAAAAGATGCAATGGAAGCACCTGAAATTAAAGGATGTATCAGCTTCCTGTTCAGTATTGAAAACTGTTAACCCCTCCAAACAGCCCAAAATGCTAGGAGGATTAAATGTTTCAGCAGCAGCCTTCTGATGAGAATTACAATTCACTTCATATACTGAGTTATTAGGGATCAGACTGTCTGGATAAGACGAAATGTCAAGATGCTTTCAGCGGAGTCTCTGCTTCTGAGGAAGAGAACTATGTCTTTATTCCTGGATACCCCTATTCAGCAAAGTATGCATGTAGATTTGGGAAACAAAATGAGAAAATTTTTTTAATTCTTTAAACTTTCATAACTGCAAATGTAACAGCAGTTATAATACTTTCAATGTGCAGTTCAGACTCTATTCCAAACGTGTAACTTGTTCAGCTTGTTTCTATTGTGTGATGAGGAGTTTGATTTGATCAGCAAAGCATACAAGACTGCTCTTAGATTTGTAAGAGTATGAAAAAAATTGAAGTCATTTAAGCAGCTTCTGGATTCACTGCATAGATCAATTTACGTACATATGTAGGTATTAAATGTTAATGTGATAACATATAGTGCATATGTATTAAACATCTTTTCCTCCTTACTCTCTTTTGCCTAATACACAGAACAAATGTGCACACATTATTTGATGATCTTCCTTATGTGGTAGATAGATCGATCCCGTATCTTGCTGATTACTGTGTACAAAAATCAAGAAAAGATTATTTTTTGTCAACAAGACTTCTCATAGTAAATCTGCATTAAATTCAATAAACTCCTGCAACTGTCATGAAAACTTTCTCATCTTAATTCTTTTTGAATTTTCTCCACTAGAAATATCTTAGGTATATTTAAAAATGTTGCTTCCTCTTCTCTTAAAGAGAAGGATGTCCCTGCTTCTCCATGTTTGTGGTTTGCCATCATCTGACTGGTTAGCTGGTCTTGGGGCAAAACAAAAACATAGATATCAGGCCTTTATTTCTGGCTTCATCTCTTTACTGTAGATTTGTACTTGAAATAGGCATTAGGTACTTTTCCTTTCTCTTTTATTTAAAGAAGTAAGAGTAGTGATTCTCTGCGGTGTATGTTCTGGTGACTTGGTGTGCAGAGAGTGCCAGAATGAGATACATACTCCATCCATAATTGTCATTTAGTCTGAGGGGCTGACCTGCTTGAAATCCTGAGGTGTGCATCTTGACTGCCATGATCACTTCCCAGTCCAGTAGTTTTTGCTTGTCCACCTCAGGACTTGAATATTCCCATCTCACTCACCTGAATCCAAAGAAAAAAATGACACCTGAGCCACTGAATGTGATCTGAACTAGGGAGATGAAGTGAGGGAGTAGTATGTGCCATTCAGTGAGGAGACACTGCCATGTCTGCGTTCATCCTCCTATCTCTTTCCCAAAATGTGAACCTGCTAATCTGGGGTTGATGCCAGGTTTTACCTGGTATTTGTGGTTATGTTATTAGTATGACAAGCCATCTAGAGTCAGCTTCAGAAGAGGCACAAGACCTGGGGTATGGCTCTTATACTGTATATGTCTTAATATCCAGGTATCCAGTGACACTTGAGATCTGAGAAGAACTCAGAGAGGACTGGATGAGATAGTGACAGTAGCACCACCTGGTCCTAGCACAGTGGAGATCCTGCAGCAGGACCATGCCCTGCTGTTTACCTGTGCATGTGCACAGGGCACACTTAGGCTGGCTGTGATTATGTCGCTTTACCCAGCAGGCACAGCATCGACACTGTGCCTGGTGTCCAAAATATACAGGGCCTCCTGATGCTGTGAACTCAAACAACATGAAAAGGTCAGATGCAGCTGGAAAGCAGCAGAGAGGCTGCCTGATTTGATGAGCTGGTTACGAGTGGTTGTTGTTTTTGATTTTAAAGGTATTGCTCTCTGATGTTGTCCAAAAAAATTCTCTGAAAGTTCTTTAGCTGCAAAATATCACTCGTCCTCTGGAGGTGGGAATACTACAGAAGAGGCAAGGGGCATTGTTTGGAAAGCTTATTTACATTTTTATTTAAAAAAATACAATATACTCTTGCCTCTGTCCTCCTACGCACCTCCAGGAACGAGCAGGACTTTGATCTTCCTGTGACGGAGGTGTGCAGGCCCCTCGTTGCCTGCAAACCAGGGCAATGCACCAGCAGCGTGGAGCAGGGCTGAGTCCCAGTCCCTCTAACTGGGTGCTAAAGAGCTGCTTAGCAACGCGCGCCTTAGCGCCAGCGGCCGCCCCAGCCCGTGGAGGCTGCCAAGGGAGACAAGTTTTCAAAGTGAGATCTTCTATTTAAATATTTCTTACAGTGTACAGGATAGCTGGAAAAGAGGGCAGCAGGCAGAATGAAAGCAAAGAAACTGCGGAGGAGGAATGAGAAATAAAGGAAGGGTGTCAAGGCTCTGAGTGAGAAAGGATCCAAGGAAAAAAATAAAAGAAGGGAGTAAAATTGCAGAAAGAAAACTGCAGGATGCAAGAGGGGATGTGATTAGAGAGATCAGCAGATATTCAGAAACTGCTAGAAAAGGGAGATCTTAATCTTCGGGGTGAAAGTTTGGCGATAAAATCTTACCAAAGTGAAATGATATTGAAATAAGATGGTACAACAATTATGATGAAATTTCTGTATTGTTTTTCTTTCATTCACTTCTTTTCAGAATGTATTCAGAAACAGTTAAATACAATTATGCAGTAACTGTACAGAATACTGTTCCCAATAAAATGGCTTAGCAGCCCTTATTAGGAGAGAATTAGAAAAAATGAGCAAGTTCTGTATGAGTTTTTATGCTCTTAAATTCTAAGAGAGTTATTTCTCTTTAAGACAGCAGTGAATTAGTCTGTACCACTAGAAGTGCTTTCTGCCCTTTTCTGTATAGACACAGAAAAGTTAAGAGTTTCATTTATTATCAGAATTTTGTTGGTTTGATAAAACAGAGAGTTGGCAGCGTTGCCTTTTTCTTTCCAGTTTCCGGAGCAGCTGCAATTGCCCTTCTCCCTTATGCTTCTGTGCTGCTTGAAAATGCTGTCTACTCTCTTATCCTTGACATTATTGCAAATTCTGTGTTAGTCTCTTCTTGGGTCTCCTTTACTCCCTGGAAGTTGCACTTCAGACTTCATAACAACAGTTTTTACCTGGCTACATCATAAGAGACCTTTTACACGTGTTGTACCTGGGTATTTTTGATGACATCAGAATCATTAGTCACACACATGGAAAATACTTTTCTTCTTCAGACTTCACAATGTTGTTTGTTTATTTTCTCCCCCCCCCTTTTTTTTTCTTTCTCAACCCTCTCAGGGTTGGGCATGGGTTTTGGCAGCATTTATGGCATCTTCTAGTGCTTTGCATGGTGTTTAATTTATAATGTGGGGAAAGAGAATTCCATCAGGCCTTCCCTTGTCTAGCTTGGTAACTCATCCCTGGGTAACCTCATCTCGTTTTGGCACTTTATGTGCTAGATGTGCATAAGGGTTTAATGGATGAGCTTCCCTCCTTACCTTAGAGTTTTCCAATGGCATTCTGCCAATAAAATATAAGCACAGCAAAACCTGTACACCCTTTTCCCCCAGGCTCTTTTACTTCTCCACTTCCTTGAGGGCCACTGGCTTTGTCTTCAGTCCTGCGTAAGCAAAACTGCAGTGTGTAACTTTCATACCTCTTCTTTTTCCCTCAGCTTGATACAATTTCCTACTGCATTTCATTAGTTGCATCTCCAGTAGTGTCCTCCTTGTCTCCGTTTCTGTTTTGAAACTGTTATCTTGGCTTTGATGGTTTGTTTGGCACCTTTTATTCCCTTGATGTACGTATCTGCATCTCTTGCCTCTCTTCAACCTTTCTAAATGTGACCAGGAGCTGCCCTATTTTGTCTCCGGTTTTGACTGTACCTGCTGGATGGTATGTAACTTAATTCCTTTTTCATTCCCTCCAATTCCACCCTTGTCTTTCAGATCTTGATTTCATTCTCATTCAAAATCCCTCCTTTGTGAACAAGCATTCAAAGGGACCTTTAAATCCTGGCTTTTCTGTTGCATCTTCATTAAGGCTTACTCTAAGAAGTAAAATGGAAAATACAAAAAGTAAGCAAAGACTCACTCCTAACCTTGTACAAATACAACATCCCTCTTTAGTCTGTCTTCTAACTGCTTTGACCTTCATTACTTCTTCTTCTTGTGTTGTTGTCTATATAGATTATAAACAACTGTATCAGGGATTGAGTTTTTCTTGCAAAGTACTGGCACACTGTGGGTGTTCTATAAAGAGAAGATGGTGACAAGGATTAAACAAATTTAGTACATTTTGAGATTTTATTTTAGCGTTCGACAGATCCTTTTTTTTTTAGTGTTTCATTAGCATTTTCTTCATCTAATATAATGAATTCTGCATTATGCACCTTGCAATGACAGGCTGTTGATTTTAAGCTCTTTTTGTTGTTTAGAATTTTTTTAATAAATACAATTTTCCATTCAGCTTGCTGCTAATAGCAGAAGCAGTACATTCTCATCCAGTCCCCTCCGTCAAGCTTTGCAAGCTGAATTTTCCTAAGTCACATAAAGTGCAATAACTATTATTGAACTCTTGAGATGTCCGTGGGTGCTGTATGAAGTAGTATTTGACTTCCAGACTGTATCAAGATAGGAATAACTTCACAGCAACTTCAGTTTGAATGGTTATCACTAGATGTGGACTAGAGATTATAAGCAGTTGATTATAAGGTTGAATGCAGAAAGAATCGTATCTTGCAGAATGTACCACCTAAGGAGTCTTTCTGTTGTGCCTTTTGCAACCGGACATGTGTATCTCATATTGACCTTTTTAGCCACCAATGCACTTGTAACAAACGTGGGTAGAGCCCTTCCCAAATCTTCGTTCGCGAAGCCCAGCCATGATGATAAGGTTGAATACTTGTGTTTATTTCAAACAGTAATTCCTATTGAAAAATAGAACATCTGTTTAGAGTTTGGGGAGACTAGTGCAGAGATTCTGGGGAAAGGCTAGAATAAAGCCTGAGGGGGATCACGAAAGTCAACATGTGGAAGCCACTGCAGCTGATAAAAACAAGAAAGGTCATCCACACATTCTCTGTAGACATTAAAACATGCAGAAGCAAGATATGTGTATCAGAGGTCAAGACAGAATAAGCTAGAGATGACTTTCAAATAATAACATAGGGAAAAAAGGTGAAAAATGAGGCAGAAATGGAGTCAGGCTGCAACATATGTGAGAATGGTTGTTTTGGTCCACAGTAAGCTGTGTTGATGTACACATTTTTGCCGAACACACAGTATTCTGTGTGTTTTGACTGTAAGATGTGTACATTGAAGGGTTATGAAGGGTTTCCCTAATTCCTAAGGCAAAATCAAGGTGTTGACTTAATTTTGTTTTCTATTGGTAAAGGTACACAGACTGAATTTGCTTTCCAGTTTTGAATACTTTTCATGTATAAGATCCAAGTTTACCTTTAAAGTATGCAAGGAATGGAAATTTCCACTGTCAGATTTTCGTTGCAGTGAAATAGTTTGCCTCCCACATGCTGTAGTAGTATTATATTCACAGTCCTACACAGGGTATGCCTGATCTGTTCCTTCATCATGTCGTGCTTAAACAGGGGCTGAGGTGTAGCTTTAGATGTCACTGTACAAGTACATGTAGATTTGCATAATTTCTGTGACTGATGGAGCTGTCCATCTTGGAAGAAAAATTGAAATACTGTGCCAGTATTGCTACCAGAACATAACTGTGAAATGGTGGAAAACAGATGTAGTAAGATAAAGTCCTGCAGAATTCATTCTGTGTGTAAGACTCTGTAAAATGTAGGGCCTATTGATTTATTTTTATAATAAATGGAAAAAAGTGCACATCCAGAGGGGAATTCCCACTAGGTAATCAGAATTTTCCAGCACTGACTCAAATAAGCCAAGACATTCAAAGTCTTGTGTTTTGCAGTTTGGTATTGTACCCCAAGGTAACATCAGCTGTTTTAAAGATGGTAGAAACTATTTTTTTCCGTGTCAATTGTGGTTAACAAGCTCAGGTCTGTCTTCAGTGTTGGGAAATTCTACATTTGTTTTTTAGTGTTCTCGTTCTGAAAGGGGTTTTGAGTTGACTTTAAACCTGCAATAGTATTTTCTTTTTTCCCTCTAGTATCCTAGATTAAGGCTACCACAGTCTGTGGAGAAGATAAAGCCAAGAAGTGCAGACTAGAGAACAGTTAACTCCATTTTTGAATGTGATGTTTGCATTGTAAGGTTAGATACTGTGTATGTGCAGTGGAAGTTCTTGGAAAGCCTTGGCAATTGCTGAGCTGCCTTGAATGGTAAAAGTTTAGAAAATATTCTAATGTCTATGACCTGCTATGAGAAAAGCTGAAAAGCTCTTGCTCCTGCTGGGGGTTGCTTACTGCTGGGTGCTCAGCAGTTGGGACAATAGGATGTATTATTTCAGCAGGGACAGAGCATTTGTAAAAGTTTCTAAGCCACTCTTATTGAAATGAAAACTGAGCTCCTTTTGTTTCATTTTTTTTTTGTAAAAATAGATGACGTCTTTCTTTTTTAAGATTCACTTTGAATGCTTATGGCTTTGAACTCTCACAACTTTTTGTCTGCCACACTCAGAACTTATTTCTGTGAATCTTTAGAAATTATTCTGTGTGTAATTGTAATCAGCTGTATTGTTGGAAAACTTGTGTTAAACATTGCTTGCTGCATGGTTGTGATTTATGGTGACTGCTACAATTTGTGGCTTGATACTGGCTGGGGGTATCAGTAAGAAATTGCAAGGGTGTTATTTCACTGAGCTGCATTTGACCATTTTCCAGCTACTCTCATTTTCAAATGTTGGAGGAGTACAAGGTTTCACAGGCATGAGATAATGTTACAGCCTTGGCATAGCAACTGGATTTATGGGCCAGACTGGCTGCTGCATTTTCTTTTGGAAAAAGATGCAAAATTCTATCATTATATATCTAACAGAAATTGTGTACAAAACTGATGGAAACTGTGCATGTTCCTTTTAAGGCAAATCCTGGTCATTGTGAGTATTCAGTGACAGCAGTGGTGCGATATCATGATTGCCTATTAGGAATGTGCCATCACAGTATCAAATGTAATGGCTGCAGTTTAAATACTTGAGTTGTTTCTGTGTGTTTGGCACAGTTTTAGTATTACTGTTTCCAGCTGTTTAGCATTGAGCATTAATTTTTGAGATTGGAGATGCTGTAAATTAGAGTGCTGTCTTTCTCGTTGGAATCGGTTACAAAGAAAATTAAGTATCTCTACTGAAATGCTTATTCATTAAGTTAATGTAATTTAACAACACATTATGCAAAAGAAGCCAAAAATGAAACTAGAGGATTGTTTAACAATTAGCAAATCTTGCATGAATAGACACTGGGAGAGACTGGAAAATGCTAAGTGTTGCTTCCTTCTCAGATTTCTAGTAGGATAGTTTGTGATGATTTAAAATACAGGATCAAATCACTTCTTAATTTGGATGAGTTTGAAAGAATGAAAATCCAAGAAAGTTATAAAACAGTTGATGACATCCAGAAAAAGCTAAGCACAAAAGGTCAGAGAAATCTTGCATGATTCAGTGTATGAATAATACATTATTTTCCAGAGAATATTTTATGAAGTGATTGTCCTTTGTTATGTTTATGTGTGAGAATTGGGTTTTGTCACCGGCAAGAAGAATTCATTTTCCTGTAGCTTTTTCTTAAATGCTAATTTATTGCTATGAAAGATGCCAAAGTGACAGATCTGAAGAATGAAGCCCTCTATTTATCTTCTGAATGGATGGAGCATGAGTAGCAGCGAAGCCTTTCTCATGCTCTCTTGCCAGTGCGCCACAATCTTTTTACCATATCCTGAGCATATTTTTACCAGTGAGAGGTGCTTATTCATTCCATAGTTTCCTTAATGGACTACCAAGGGTATCAATTAGTGACAAGTGAACAGTAGCTTTACAGCTTGGATACCTGCCCAGTAAGAACAGAAATTACCAACTCTTTCACAGAGGCCATAGGACAACCATCAGAGTAGTGAATTAGTGTCACTGCAGAGAGGAGCTGTTTGCAGTTGAGCAAAGAGAGGACAGAAAGATCCTGGTTTTACCACCAAACATCTTAACTTGTGGGAAAGGATTCCAGTTTAGCTCACTTGTCTTTACACTATGCAGTAATTTTTTACCTAAGATGCTAAAATTGCCCGTACTACAGATGCTGCTGTAAAGGAATAAGTAAATAATAAATGAAATAGTTTTTGTGGGCGTGTTGTCTCAGTACCCTTTTGTCTACTCAGTATGAACTTGGTATGAGTAGTACCAGTGCATTTAAAAATCTAGGACTAGAAAATAGGATTACTAGGACTTTGAACTAGCTTTTACATTCCAATGTTATTTGCAGTTTTATTCTTTATTTGGTTATGGGTCCTGAATTTAATTCCCTGATCCTGCACACATGCAAATGGAAATAAGAAAAAACTTAGCAGAAAAGAGCATGATGAATTCGAATCTTGTATAAGAAATGAGTGAGATAAAAGCGTTACTCATTTAGATTAGTCTTCTTGAACATTCAGGTAATATAGCTTTCCATATTCTTAACAATTTTTCCTGTGTGTGACACTACATCACACCAGTTATTCTACAGCAGATTTGTTCCTGTGAGTCTTGTTCAGGCTTGTTAAGACTTGCCCATTGAGTTGGAAACTCTCCTAATTCCCTCCTATTTCCAGCTCCCCTGTTGTCAGGCATGAGCTCCAAATGCAGGCACAATTCTGTCCCCTCACACTGGTTCTGGCTTGCACAAACCCCACTGCCTAACCTGGGAGAGCAGCTCACAGGCGAGTGTTTCACAGCCCTTTGTAGAGTGACTGTATGGGCATGCTCAGAAAAGTGAAGGTTAATTAACAAGGGGGTGAATTTGTAACATATTAATTAAATCAGATTAAACTAGGCCACTTTACTTATGAATGAAAATGTCCACATGGGGGTTTAATATGTTTTAACTAATGCATTTTGAACTCACACTTGAAGTCAATTTGGCTCAGTGTTGGCAATTTTCCCTGTGCAGATACGCCCATAGAATTTTAAATCAAAAAAAGATTTGATGCAATTTCTAATAAAGATCCACCCCAACTTCACTCCCAGGAAATACATCTGCAAGTTTTGTCAGTGAATGAAAATAGTTATGGAAGCTAGATACTGAACAGAGTTGGTGTGGTGCTCCTTTCCTATGCTCCCAGCAATTTCCATTCCTGACCAGAAGGATTTTGAAAACCAGGTTTCTGTTTCAAAGCAAGCTGAGCTACCATATATTACTATTTGTATGCTCTAGGTACCAGTAAGGGAGGGTGTGGGATGCCATGCTCTCATACTTAATCACTGTGTGGTTTTTTTGTTTTTGTTTCTTCCTACCTCCCAGGTAAAAGTCTAAAACATGACACTATAGACTTATTCTGACTGTGTTGATCTCTGACTCAATGAATATTGAAATACTTCATGAAAAGTTAGGTATCTCTGAGGAGAGAAAGATTAAATCAGACCTCTCCAGAGTACTTAGTGATACAGTAATTAAGGGAAGATCGTGTCTAATAATGCTTTATGTCAAAGAAAATTACAGATCTGAGAAGGTGAGGTAGTGTTTCTTAAAATAAAAATATTTATATGCAGTTTGCTCAGAAATTGTGTGGCTCACTGAAATGAAAAACCAATTTTTGCAGCCTTCAGTTTTGGTGAAGGAAGTTAATAGATTGAGAATGAAAGTAACATTAATCGTAAGACACACAAGCTGTAATCCTAACAGAATTTTTTTTTCTTTCTGTTTTAAAAGCAGAGAGAGGGGGCAATTTACTTACTGATTTTTAAGGTTTTTTAACTTGTAAGCACTTAATTATGGAATATTTGTTGTATTTTTATGCAATATCTGAATGAGTTTGACATTGTGGATCTTGAGTAATACTACTGATTTCTTATTTGGTAGAATTAACTAATAAAACACTTTTGTATGACTTTTTTGTAGTAACTATGGTTATGATTCTTTTACAAAGATCATAAAAGATGGCTAAATTGTGCGAAGCTTTTAAATACTGTTTCTTAAAATATTCTTTTTGTAGTAATCAAATTACACTTTTTTCACAGTCACAAGTAGTCATTTTTGTCTCTTTTACAACCACAGAAATTTTGAAATTCCGAATTTGCTGTCTTCACTGGCTCTTCCTTTATTTCACTGTTCTCAGAAGACAAGCGTTTTCTGGAGACTGATCTTCCTATTATTTATATCTGAGTAAGGGAGGACAACTCCATTTTAGCAAACTCTGTTCTAGCAGCCTTCTGCTTCACCTTACCTCTTGTTTAAAAGGGTAATAACTAAATCTCTTGCTGTTTAGCTGTACAAAATCTGTTTTTCGTTGTGTAATTGTGAGGAAATTGAGCTATAATAATGGACTATCCATACAACATCAGCATTTGTGGATGTCAAACACCACAGACTACAAGTCACAGTAGTTCCCCAACAGTATCTATATCGTTAGACTATTTAGAGATAAGCTGTCTTGTTTTTCTAAGTTTATAAAAATTGATATGTATACATGTATTTTAAAAGTATTTACTATACAAAGTCAGAATTATCAGCTGCACGTTGCTTGTTCTGGAATCATTGAGCAAACTTTGTAGTCCTGGCATTAGTTTGGTCGTTGCTTTGTGATCAGTTTAAGTTGAGCGCAGACTGCACTGCCATTGAAAGCCTCAGTTCTGCCCTCTCTTCTGCTGCTTCTGTCACTCTTTCACAGTCTTTTTGGGATTAGTACTGCTGCTCATGGGGCCATGCAATTGGCAGTGCTGAAAATAGATGCACATGGGGATTACACAAGAGGGTGATGGGGCAGAGGTGGCGATGGATCCCATGTTTTGATGATAACTTGGTGTTAGGTTCTTGCACTGACCTAAGCTGATTAAGGCACTAAACTTTTGGCCTATTTAAATTATTTGTAATTTCAGCTGAGATGGGTATGTGGCTTGTAGTTCCTGCCCCAGATTCAAGTGGGATAGTGGTCCGGATAACTTCAGTGCACATGATGATGCTTCAGTCAAAGCAATATAAAATAAAAGCTATCTGATCTCACTATGATCTTTTTGACCCTCCTTTTTGGCTCTTCGTTTCAATGTGCCTCTCAATCGTTTCCTGCTTGCAGAAAGCATGTGCTGTGTTAGCAGTGAGTAACTTTTCTTTTTTTTGAATGCATGTGTTGGACACCCTACCGCCTGGTGACCAGGTTTTGAATTAGCATACTGCTTCTGGTTCTTGTTGAATTGTGTTCACATTAGGAGATACTGTGTGGAGCGAGCAGATGAACAGGATTTTCCGGTCAACCTCAAGAGCAGCTACGGTGAAGTACACTGACTAGAAAGGACTAACATTTAGCCAGATCGTGGGCCCTAACTACCCTGTGTTCTCTTACTGTGGCTTGGCTTGACCAGATGTGCATACCATAATAGCAGTGATTATAATGGAAAACACTGAGATGATGGAACTGCTTTGAGCTGTCAAGTTAGACAGAATCCTCCTTTTTCCTCCTCCAAATCCAATTAATTCCATCTGCAGTTTCTTCTAATTCCCAGTTGTATTTAGGAAATAAAATCTTAAGTTTCTAATCTAAGAACTAATTGTAAATTAATAGCATCAGTATGTAACAAAGAGAAGGATTAATGCAGGCCCACACATTCACTTTTTCTTTTTGATTACAATTCTGTATTGGATGGATCTCTCAGGACTGCTACCAAGCTGTAACGTAGTCAGAAAAGTGTTTATACAGCGGTGAGAGAGGTGTGGGGTCTTTTTCTATATAGCTTGGCTACGTGCCTGATTTTTAAAAAAAATCTGTGTTATTGTCCTGTGAACAGTCTTCTCACAGTTTTGATGAATTGGAGTATTCACTACTGGGGGCACGGGAATGATTTAAAGTAACTATAGATGGTTTTACAAGAAAATCAATGAAGCTTGTGTTTTCTGTTTGTTTGCTTTTGTGTTTAAGTGCTGCCAGAATTACTTGAAAAATGGAAGGCCTAAATGTACCATACTTGTACTATTGGAAAGGTATTCCTGAACTGTATCTTCAGTGTCCTGAATTTGTTACCTAGTATCATTTCTTGTGTCCTTTCTATTTGTTTAAGTGAAGACATTTCTCTTATCAGCTTTCTAAATGTTCAGGTGTATTTTCTTGTGATGCATGAATTTGCATTCGTCTCAGAAAGGTAATGTTTAACTGGTAGAGTGCTGATAGTCTGATGATGATTAGTGTGTTTTCTTGTTAATCAGACTGTGCTGCCTTTCTCTTTGTGTATCTCTGCTTTTCATTAGTGTAAATGTTTAGTACTCTATGCAAGCTCTGTGTGACGCTGGAGGAAATATCTGCAGCTCGGCTCTTGTTTCCTCATATCTTTTGCTCAGCTATTACTTTGGTCTTGTAGGGATGGTCCTTCATGATTTCCTATATTGTCCATATGTGTTCAACCATTCTTGATATTAATAACAGATTAGACCTTTGCTGTCTGCCGTGAGTTCTTCCAAATATTTCTACTGGGCTTAATGTCGTACCAAAGAAGAAAGAGAACTTCTAGGAGAGGGAGAAGGCTATTTAGAGAGCTGGAAAGACAACAAACCAAGGTTAGTCCTTTGTATCCGCCTCTATGAGAAAAAGAGGCTCTAGTTCAGTATCTTTCTTCATGCAACAGACTTTTCAAGGCAGGACTGCTTTTATCTTTCCAGCATCAAGCATTTTGTTGGCATGCAGCATAAAAAAAAAATCATGTATGAATTTAGGATTAAGAAAAGGAAATGCTTCCTTGAATCAGTGTTTAGGATTCAGTGCACTTTCTAACTCTTCTCTATCATTGGACTAGTTTGAGAGCTGTGCAAATAATTTTTTGACGGGAGACGTGTTAAGCTTAATGACGAAAGCTGTTAAATTTTCTCGGCATCTGTTTCATGCGTTTTCTCAAAGGAGTCGTAAAAGTAAATGTAAACACTGAAACACATTCAGTTATCCAGTGGCTCAATTCTGACTCAGTTTATTTTCTGACTCTCCTCTGGAGCAAAGAGGTCTCAACCTGCCTGAACCGGTGTCTGGTGGGTTTTACTGCTATGAAGTACAGCTCCTGAGCATTGGAGCATGGAGTTGTCTGTGTTGCCTCTTCTGGATGGCTGAGCTATGCCCAGAGGGAGGAAAGATGGGACTTTGAATTTATAATTTCCAATTAATTCTCAGCTACCAGGCTGGCCATGGGAACCTATGCCCTGGATTTTTAAGTAGTAACATCACGAAGGCCTGTTAGGATAGTTAGCTTAAGCTGGAAGTGAAGAGTCTGCCCTAAAGTTAACTGCCTTGTTCAGTCAGAGGGTATGGCCATTCTGACAGAGACTTATGGAAATGGTTGTGAAGTCTTTCCTGGGTGGAGGGAGTGCAGGTTTTTCTGCAACTAGTGACTCAGCCAAATGTCAAACCAGATTGACTTCAAGCTGATTAGCAAATCTTTCCTTTCTGAGCATTATGGTGGACAAATCAGTCAATGACTCTCTTCGCACCCATCGAATTGAAACCACTATCATTGGAATTAGTGTCATTGAACAATGCTGCTGATGAACAGTGGACCACTGCATAACTCTCTTTCTCCTACTTGTTTGAAGAATTTGATAATTTATTTGGATACTGATGACTTTCCTTAATGGCAGTAGCAAGGGCTCTATTTTTCTTGCAGTAGGACAGGAGAGACTGTTCATTAATATGGGATGGTTAATTTTTGCTGCTAAATAACCAGACCAAGAGTAACTGAAGCTGTTAGGCTTCAAAACACCTTTCTGCCTGGAAAGAGTTTTCACAGGATGTTGTGGCTGGGAGAACAAGCAATTAAAATCAAAGTTTTGAGAAAGGAGAGAAAGCTATCCTGCTGTTGCAGATTTTAAACTGTATAAGAGAAAAATACTGCCTAGAAAAAAGAGATGAGAAGCCCTACATTTAATTAGTATTCACTCCATACAGCCCATTTAATGTGTAGTAGGTGGAATGAATGTTGCTGCTTATTTATAACAAGCTTGGCACAGCAGCAGTATGCATTAGAAGTGAACTCTTTTGCTGAAATACACTAAACCGTGTTAGTAATTTGAATTGACTTGTATTGTAACTAATATAATTCTTAAATATATCTACATGGTATATTTTTTTTGTAATACAAAGCAAACAATAAATGCCTTTGTTTATAAAGAAGAGACATTAACACTGATAACAGTATAACTAATAGTTCTAAACATATATACAAAAAAGTTTTTAGAAGTTTTCATTCACTTTGGTGGGTGACATAAATATACAAAAGCAAAATTGCATAAAGAAAATACAGACATAAATATACAAAATTAAGGTGCAGATAATTTTCAATCTATTTTGTCAAATTCTATTTCACTACAGGTCAGTGTCCGCTTCTGTATCTTTGTACTTTGACTCCAGTTGTCAGTATCTTATAGTGGATTATTGCTAGTGACTTGCACAGGCAGGTGTAAATCTCTGGTGTGTGCCCTAGCATGCTATTAATCGGAGATTATGAAAACATTACACAAAATATCTTTGAACAGGAAATATGGTTAAATTTCCAAGGAGAAATCCTATTTTTCAAGCAACTATACCATTAATATTGATGCTTGGACCCTGATATGTCTTCCTTCTGTGATTAATGAATCCTTACGATCCTTGTACACATTCACAATGACAATCAAAATGATTGTCTAAATGTGGGAATTAGCCTCTCTCTCACCTTTTCTCTGCTTGCTGTTCCTTTGTCAGGACACAGGGCTTTTGGAATTGAATTTATTAGAGCTGGAATTATGTAGTTTTGTTTGTTGCTGTTTTAAGCTTTTCAGCCCTCTTTTCTAATGGAAGCTGCTGTCCGCTTCAGGGTCTTTTTGATCCATTTCCTCTTCTTCCTACATCTTGCTGATAAGGAGGCTGGAATTCCACCTTGTCATTTGGCTCTACACTGTACTTCGCATGTTCCATGATAGCTGTTGAGATTTTTTTTTTTTATATAATGATATTTTATTCTCAGAATTGTTTCCTGCTTGTAGGAATTAGACATTCTCCCATTCCAAAAAGTCATGCTGATTTTGGAAGACTGTGTTCTGTTTGCTTCGAGCAGCCACACATCTCACTTCATCAGTTAATAAAAAGGAAGAGTTGAATTTTGATAGTTAAAAGAAGCTGAGACACTGATTGAAATTGCAGTTCCTTTAAGAGCTCCATTAGCAGGTTTCAGAAGGCATAATTCTAGTGGTATGCTCTGTTTGTAGGGAGTAAGAAGGAAATTACATCATTCAGGAGAGATGTAATTGTACAAAAGGTGCAAATTATAGCTGACTTTAGAGCTGCAAATAATTGCTTTGATTTGTTGACTTGAAACTGTAAGGCAGACAGGAAAAAAGAACTGCTGGTGTTTCTTCATGCTGCCTCCGCTACAGACTCTTGGTGGCATGTCGTGTGTGTCAATTGACACTGTTCTGCTGTTATTGTAAACAACCAAACTCAAACCAGCTGAGACTCTGCCCCTATATGTATTGTGTACAATATTACTTTGCCTCATACTAAGAAAACAACTGTTTCCCTACTTGGCTTTGCACAACAGTGAAAGATTTATGCTTTGTTCCGTCTGAACGAAGATTACCTCTTGTGCTCTTTCCAGAAAGGAACCTGAACAGAGTTCAAATTGCTATGTGCCAAAGGAGTTACATAAGTGAGCTACACTCAAAATTAGGAACATCCATGAGAAATAGTTTGTGAAAATATCTATTATACTTATATGAATAATTTATAGAAACTGAAGACTATATTGAAACAGCAACCTGTATCCAGGGCTAAGGTATTAAACCACACCAGTGCTCTTGGCTGTCTTTTAGTAGAGGCTGTGTGTAGGTCCAAGATGTATTTTCTTCTGTTCTTCTCTCACCGTACAAAGAGTACTTGTACTGTGTATCCTTTCCACATGAATATATTTATAAATGGGAAGAATGCCTCCAAGCACCTGTTTGTTGGCTTCTGTATTTCACCAAGCTCAGCTTTAAGACCTGAAGATTATGGTCTTGCAGGGGGTAAAGAGGGGGCTGTTGTAACCTGGGATTCCTCTTTCTCTGGTAGCCTATACTAAAATGTCAAGTAAAGATCATGGAAACAGCCATATGGGGTCAAACAGAGCTCCATGTAGTGCATAACCTATTTGTAACAGTGGCCAGTAACAGATACTCGAGGAAAGAATGTTGCATATGTAAAGAAGTCGGGAGATTTTTGTCATATATTCCTAGTTTTCAACACTCTGTGATATGGTGTTTCCTCAGTTAAAGTTTTGTCTTTGGGACGAACTGTTGTGGATGTATTTTTTTTTTTTAATTTGTTTCATAACTTGTTGAATCCAACATCTGGCTTCCTTTATGTTCTGTTGCAGATTTACTGCTACATTATACTACATGGAAGCTCAGTAGGGATTCCCATGACAAGAAGAACACCTATAAAAGATTTAGTTATTTCTTCTCTAGCCTTTTCAGCACCAACTCTATATTATTAATATGGAGTTAGGGGTCTGTATGAAATTTTTGAGAATTTGGTCCCAGGTTATCTTTATACTTTATTCTGGGATTCAGTGCTTGTGTATTAGGGCTGCTCTTTTCCAGGGGTTTCCTCACTTTGATTCCTCATCTGCCGTTTAAGGATTTTGCACTCCACTGAAGTAAGAACCATTATTATCATTATTATTTTGTGTAAAACAAAGCTGAGAGTGTTTTGAAAGTGCCTAGAGGATGGATATAGGCATCTAGTTTTCATTTAGGGAGCTGGTGCACAACTTCAAGGTGCTTATAAGAATGCAGCTCTCAGGATATGTCCCTGGGGCACAGTGCAGAGAGGCACTCAAGAGGCCCTGAACAAGCTTTTTCAAGTACTAAAAGCAGTACCCCTGTGTTAGCACAAAGATCTGCCCAAGGTAATTAACCCTGCAGAGGAACTAGGTAAAATAAATGTGGTAGAGAGCTATAGTTATACTGCAGAACAGGGTTAGTGGAAAAGAAAAGGCTATTAGATGATTTTTGTTGAATTACATATATGTATACCATAGTGTTATGGAGTAATAATGTTAAAAGAGAATTATATTGCTAGGAATTTTATGAAATAAAGTCACAGGTAATGTCTGGTCAAAGACCTTAATTCATCCATCTTTCATCTAGACCCACTAGTCATGGTTTTGCTCATGGAGGGAGGTAAAGCAATTTTAGCCCCTTCCTGAGCATTGCTCCATGGTGTGTGTGAGATTCAAGTTGGATGATATTATCAGAATAGTTTTAATGCACCTTTTTGGTCCCTTTCTTCTCTTCTTTTTCACACTGTGGCTGTAACTAGACCTGGACATACTCTTAACTGCTTACTTTAAGGCATATTTGGTCTGTGTGCAAGCAGAGTGACTCATGGTTGATAACCAGTGGCTTAGCACCTACCATATCTCTTAACTGTGCTGTCGGATAACAGGTAAATGGTAACAGGAGAAGTTTTGGGTCTGTATATGCTAGTGGCCAAACCATGTTAACATAAAAACAGTGAGGTGCCACTGAAGTAATTGCCAATTGTTGGTCTTTTTGTCTGCTCCTTGCAGAGATGCAAATAGAATTGCACACTCCAGGTGTTGAAATATGGGAAGCAGCAGCAGCAAAAAATCACGGTGTTTGAAATCAATGGCACTCTGCTTGCAATTAAGTGCTGCCTTGAAGCTGAGCTCAGAGTTGCATTTCATGGTTTTTGCAGCAGCTCCTCTCTGCTATCTTCTAAGTGCCAGAGATCCTCCAGCAGGAAGGGATGGAGCCAGAGGATGGTTGGGCAGAAATGCAGGGGCTGTAGGACAGCTGTGCTGGGCAACCAGGGGACAGCTCTTTGTGGAGGGTATCAAAACTGCAAAGAGAGGCAGAAGAAAAAGGCTCTAATAGGAAAAAAGGAACGGCAGAACAAAAAAAAAAAGTCTGAGTCATTACTGAAGTATTTCAGGATCCCAAAATTGCTGAATTCTTTGATATTGCTGGTAACTATCGGCATGTCACTGAAGTAGTAAGTCTAGATAGGAGGGTCAGAACCAGAACTAGAGTTGTGACAGAGTTGTATAATCTGTTTTTCAGGAAACTGGAATCCTGAAAAAGGATAATGGTCACAGAAATGAATTCTAAGTTTTTTTCTAGAGTTTACAAGTAGAGTACAGTGCATTTGAATTAGTAAGTCTTTAAAAATAAATTACTGCTGCGTGGAGTTGATGCCATTATGGTGACAGATGACCTGGCTTGTTTTTCTGGGAAGGAAGCACCTTTCCCTTGAGAAAAAGTCACAGCTGCTTATCTTGGCTATGCAAACCCAAAAAACCTTAAATACTTAGTTATTTATGTATTTTACATGGACAGTTCAGAGGGGAAACATAATTCCTATTATTTACAACAAGAGTGAAATAATTCAAATTCTTTTTTTTTTCTTTTTTTTATGCTTTGGGGATTTGTTATGGATGCTAAAAATACTCGTGGTGAGTTTGTAGTAATCATTGACAGGCCTCCTCTTTTCATAGCAAGAGGTGTAGTGAGATGCACATGATAACTCTCTATAAATCACTAATAGGAAAATAGAAATAACAAAGTGTTTATAATTTTTGAGGTTTCCTTCAAAGGGCATGGTCGTTTCTCCAAACCTAGCTAATGGAAAACCAGTCGTGTCTGGCTATTTTCTGTAGTGGCTAGTTTTAAATTCTTTGTTCTTGGGCTTTAATCAATGGTATTCAGAAAGTGTGTTTGGTGTTCAATGGTGTGAAAAATTGTCATTTATTTTGAGATCATAGAAAGTAGACAGGGAGAGAGCTTAGGTCTCCCTGTTCTTGGTCACGTCTACATGTGCCCTGGGCAAGACTGCCTTCCACGGATGCTACAGGGTGTTTTTTGCTTCTTAGAGAACAAAGAGCAATTGAGGAAGTCACTACAGAAGTGAGATTTACAATTTCCCCGCCTTCATTGATTTAAATTTGGATACATAAATTTGTGTATTTTGAGAAATGGCTTAAAACTTTTTTTTTTTACGAAAAGTATATCTTGTACATAGGGTTGAGAAATTTTATTTTCAAGTGTGAAAATTTATAATCTTGAATACAGAACAATGTATCTCTAAATCTCTCAGTTCTGTCAAGTTAATGTAACTTCTTGATTACGTGTAATCAAGCATGTATTAATCAAAGCAGAACAGAATCATGTCAGCAACTTAAAACAAAAGCAAAATATTTTTGACTGTGCACATGCAGTGATGCCATGAGAAATATAACAGTTTGCTGAAAGCACGCAAGTTGTTATGTTGGCACGGTTTTAAGCAAGCAAGGCTGAATGAGGCACAATATGACATTTTGGAGTTCATGTTGGGAGTAAACATGCCACAACAATCAACTGTCTTGTCAAAGAGCTACAAAAATAATTTATTTCCCCTCCAGAGCAACTCCTAGGGAAAGAATAGTTAATCTATTAGATGTCTGGGAAAAAATTATTATGCAGCTATAAAAGGGGAGAGTGTTTGGGTCATACAAAAAAGAAACATCAGAAGCTGTAGTTAGTTTAATCTATTTTTTTGAGCAGCAAAGTGAACAGTTTACCATAATTTCCATTTAAGCCTGTTACATAATCAAGTATATCCCACCAGCAGGATGTATATATGAAACCACCCTTTGAATATAAAAGAAGTTCTTGACTATTTGGCAAATTCTTCCAGTATTTTCTTTGATCTGTTTGATTTATGCTAAAACTGTAGTAAATATACATAAATGTATATGAAATATTTCTATATATAATAGGAGATTTTTTAAAATCTAGTTTTCTCTGTTGGTGTTGAAAGATTTTTAAAATAGGAAGTTATATTTCTATTTTCTTTGCATTGGCATCATAGTAAATATAGTGATTTTAGTTTCCTTCTTGAGTTATTTTTGTTTCATGTGAAAAACAGCTCCTGAATTTAAGGAATTAAAAAGAATCTCTAAGTAAGTCTGTAAACCTCATTCAGAGAAGTCTAGCAAAACTTGACATCATGACAGTAAAGATTGAGTGTTGGGCATTGACATGGAGACTCCTGTTTTTGCAAAACTTTTGGGGGCCACTTAGGAAATAGGTCACCTAATTTAAGGACCGACTTTGAGATTATTCTGGACTGCAAATACCATGTTCATGACCTGTGAGAATGCTGTGTTTGGTAGGATGACTTTGATGCTATTTTGACTTTTTAGCTGTACTGTTGCTCTCCCTTTGTTGAGACAAATGTGATGGCACTCTGCTGCCCTCATTATGCTGAGCACATGCCGAATGTCTGTCTGGTCTTTTCTCAGCAAGTCTTAAGCTTTTGCTCTGTTTCAACCAAATTTGACGGAAGCTCAAGTTAAGCTGATGGTTTGTGTGAGTTTCCCAGAAAGGCATATGAAGAGAAGAGGGAGAGAATGGATTAGAGATTACCCGTATAGAACCGTATGACAGAGCAAAGTCTGAATTCACTGCCTCTGAGATGTCAGGGTATCTGCATGCATTATTACCTTCCAAATTTGTATCTACAGAACCCCAAATCTCTGCTGGTCTGTGCTTGTTTTCGGTCACGTTTCACCATTGCTTTTCTATTAAACTCTTTTTATTGCCAGATTTTCCTTTGGTTTCTTTTACACTAAAAAAATTAATCTCAAAACTATCTTCTGAAATATCTGTGTGTTCTTTTCCTTAATTGCTGATGAAGGCCTTGGTAAAATTCAGACTATTATACAAGATGCTGTGACCTCATTTCTGAGATTTCAAGACCATTTTTTGACTAATTTATTCTCTTCTTGGGGAGAGTGCTGATGTGTCTTTTGTAACAGATATTACCAAGGAGCAATGCAAAGTATGTATGTGGTACTATTTGGGTTGGGGGAAGGGAGACACATATTAACATGATTACTTGCAGGATGAAAGATAGTGAGGTATTTTAACTGGCTCTGGCTTTGGACCAAAGTGAAAAATTAATGGACTGTAATGTTGTTGGCTTTGTTTGATGAAGTGCTTAGTGAATGTTATTCAACTGAAGAATAAATATTCTTGATACAGTTGTTGAGAGAAAAGAAAAAACATTGCAGCACGCTGCAACTTGGTGGTGTTAAGCAGTCATTTAGTCAGCATGTTAATCATTAGCTTTGCTTTTGGCTTTTAAATTCTGGACTGAGGAAAGGCTTTTCACAAAAGTAGGTTTAAGAATGTGAGGTGGCCAAATCAGAGAGGCTTAATTACTGACCAGGTTTTGTTTCAGTAACAATGTAATTTGCAAATGACTGAGACGGTGAAGCTTTGCCTGACTTCTCTCAGTTTAGGTCTAGGTACTGCATTTCGTTGCAATGCCCACAACTTTCTGTTGACTCTACAGCAGCAGGATCCCTCTGCACACTAAGGTCATTATGGGCAGCTGTTATGGGCAGTGAGTGCAAGATAAGTGGATGTGTGACTAAAGAGAGAATCTAACAAGGATGGTTGCATTGAGATTATCAGTGGAATAGTTGAATAAACTTTTTGTGAAAAAGTTTGTAGTGAATGTAAAGCATATAGTACAAATAAATACATTTCTTAGCCATTGCTACATCATTCTTCTGGGTATGTTAGTGCTGATCATCCTAACAGAGTAGCACTTTGTAGGGAAGGGTATGATGGAATGGGGGAGTGTTTGTTTGCCCTTTGATATATTATTCTTGTATGCTTGTAATGTGAATTTTTTTTTGAGTGAGTTGTGATTGAAATGTGTGACAAAATATCTGGTGGATGCTTAGGGGAAAGTAATTTTAACTACAGAATGAGGGGAAGAGACTTTGAAGAAGTGGCACATTTCCTATCTAAATGTGGGATAGTGTCTTGTTGGATAAAATATTGATTCATTCAACCTGTTGGCTTTTCTTGGTAGTTTGAAGCTTCAGGTATTGCTCAATGTGTAATTCATATTTAGTAAGAATACTAAATTATTTTTCTGTTCTTATGTTTTGTAAGAGAGTTAGTGTTGATGGAGTTGGTAGATAGATATCTCTGAACTACAGTACCCTCTATTATCTTTCCAATATTGAATTACTTTTATTAGGTTTTGTTATTATTTAGTTAAGGTAGCACAAAATTCATAATTAAAATTGATTATTCTGGTTTGTGCTGCATTCACTTATCTAATTTGGTGAATCAAACTTAAGAAAAAGTGAAGTTAATTTGTACTATAAAGGAACTTGGTTACTGCAGATATGATAGAATAATGCTGATAATACCTTACTTAAAACAGTTCCAAAATAGGATAAAGTAGGCTTTTGATAAATGTCTCGGGTTTTTATGACTAGTAAAATTTAATTTTTTGTACTTTACAAAAACAGTACGCAGTTAGCATTGCAATTAAATTTAAGAAAGGAGCAGAACTGATATAATAATGGCTGAAAATGAATATCAAATCTCCTACTCCCTGCATAAAGCTTTTGAAGTCTCTGTAAAAAGTATTGATAAAGATGCATTGTATGTGCAACATAGAGCTCTTCAGTTTTTTTAAGGTGAAATCTTCCAGTTAGACTGGTGTCAAAGTATTTTTATGTAGGAGCTATTTGAAGCACTACCAGGGAGATTGATATGTATTTTAAAAGAACAGGGCCAACGAAAGCCAGTTGGGTGGTAGATTTCATAATCATGAAATATTTTTTGTGGAGTAAGGAGAGTTCCCTTGTGCTGCACAACTGCTCTGTTGTGCTGCAGATTTTAGACAATGAAACCACAATTCTTCCTGCAGGGGCAAAAGACTCCTAGAAATGTGACATTGAGTTACACCATTGGTATGAGAAACCCCAGTAGTGCTCAGATCTTTTGGAATAGCAGTAATCTTGGAGATGATTTTTTAACGTAAATTCCCAGAGCACAGTTGTTCTGGATATAGCAAACTTCAGTCCTAAAAACCTGAAAGCATAAATTGGTTTTTGATGCTATCCTAGCCCCTGGGATCAGAATTGGTCTTTGGTACAGTGCATCACAGTGAGCTTTAAGAACTGGACTCCTAAGGCCAGGTTCCTGTCAGCTGCCCAGGCAGTGTTGTTTGCTGTATGTTAAACCCAGATAATAATACTTGAACTGAGCAAAAGCCTGAATAAAAGTTCTTTTTTTCTTGTGAAGCAGGAAGACTGATATCAATTAGATTCACTAAAATGACTGAGAGTGAAAATAGGCACAGATCTGTCAAAACAGAATATTAAATTTTTTAATTAAAATTTTTGTAATTTCCATATGTCTAGATTCTGTGTTAAATTTGCATAGTAGTGTGAATTGATGGAAAATTTAAAATGGTAATAACAAGCTATTTTTAAAAATAATGATAGTAAAAAAACCCCACTGGATTAATATTCACATGTTCATGAAAGGTCACTGTAAAATGGACACCAAAGAGCAGTTTCTATCAGAGAGAGTACTTCAGTTTTGTTTAGACCAGTGATCCTGTGGAGGCCCAGGCATAAGTGTGTTCTGTCTCAGACATTCTGACTGTTATGAACAGGAAAGGTGTGATCAGAAGAGAGGGTCCCACACAAGTGGGTAAGCACTGTTGTGTTTGTTCTTTGGTGGAACTCAGGAAGAAACTCAGGGAGCAAGTAAGCTCATACCCAGTTCAAAAAATATAACGCTCTGGAGCCATGTAATTTCTGCCTTTTGCTCTTCTAAGGGACTGTTATAGCAGTTGTGAAAGGAAGCCACTAAATAGTTTCAAATTCCTTCCATGGTTGTATTTAATAAATGATCTTCTCCACAAATGTTAATGTAATGCTCGTCCAGCACTTTGAATAGCAGAGCAGTAAAAGAAATATAAAAATTATCGTGAAGCGATTGGAAGAATTAAACTAATGCCAGGACTTAATGCTGCATTCATTATATATTAGAATCATAGAATAGAATCATAGAATCGATTGGGTTGGAAAAGACCTCCGAGATCATCGAGTCCAACCCTTGGTCCAAATCCAGTCCATTTACTAGATCATGGCACTCAGTGCCACGTCCAATCTGCTTTTAAAAATCTCCAGGGATGGTGAATCCACCACCTCTCTGGGCAGCCCATTCCAATGCCTGATAACTCTCTCTGTAAAGAATTTTCTCCTGATATCCAACTTATTGTATTAGAGAGCACTGCATTGTACTGCAGTATATCGTTGCTGCTTGAGGCAGTGAGTATTTGTATTGACAATTTTTGTGACCTACTTTTGCTCTTGGTATCTTTGAGTTTAGAGGTAGTTATGACTGAGGGCATTGTAAGGTATTGCTCTCTAGCAGGAAGTCTTGCATCTTGGGGAAATGAGCATTTTAGAGGATGATAACAGCATTTAATCTCAGAATATTGACTTCAGAAGCACAGAAACCCCCCATGCAGCAGAATTTCAGTGCAGTTTGATACAAAGAGTAATCCCTCCTGCATTTTCCCCTTTACTCTTCAGCTGGCTGCAAACTCTCATGACACCAAGCACCCATATTGCAGTGACCATCTTTGTCAGGGAGAGCAGCCTACTCTCACCCATGTGATTGTCAGGCTGGGCCTTGTCCCCAGTCCCTCCAGACCTTTCCTGGAGCTGGAGCTCAAGATGCCCAGTCATTCTGGCCTAGGTGGTTGTACTGCAGTTCTGAAGCAAGAGATGAACCAGGTGATGTCTTGAGCTTTCTTCAAAGTCCGTGTTTCAGGATGCTGTATTTTTGTAGTGAAGCAAAGTCAGTGACTATACTGCTTATCAAAGTCAGATTTGCACTAAAATCCTTTTGAAAAGAAACTGTGCTTTGCTAAGAATTAAAAATGCTGTCTAGACAGTATTTTTAATGATCTCTCTCCCTTGCAGGTTTTAAATTTTCAAACATCTATTTTATATTTTACTGCACTACAGATAACCTGACATGAAAGAAAAAAAATTAACCATTTGTTTTGTTTTTTTTCCTCCCTTCCTTTTCTTGCTGGTATACGGTTTTTTCCTTCTTGCTTGAGATCATTCAAAAGCTAATATACGGTAAGGGAAGTAAGAGAGTGAAGACAGAGCTCAGTGAGAAGGAAGACTCTGAATTCTGAGATATTGGAGAGAAATATGTGATTGAGAAACTGAGCCTATTTCCTGGAGGAATTATGCTAACTGAGCATCTTGCTCCATGCTCCTTTCAAAAGTCTGCCTTTGCTGACTCCCTGGGAGACCACATGTGCAGGAATCACCTCAACTGGCTTCTCACTCGCACACTTAAAACAGCCACTCCTCCTATTATCCCAGGTCCAGATACTGATTTGCAGGTGCAGATTTTTCACCAGCTCTTCTTTTTCTGCTGTCAGCCTGTTCCCCTTCAAAAGCATAGGGCTAGTGTGATATCAGATTATGAAAAATATGTCAAATATGTTATTTATTGAGCAGAAGAGCTTATATTTCCTTCTTTTTAAAAATTGTGTTCCTACTGTGCTGTTAGTACCAGAACAGTAATTTTTCCCCTTTTCTTTCAAGTTTACTTTAGGAGTTGAAATTACACATAAAACCATCAAGCAAAACAAATAGATGAAACCCCCTAAGTTATTCTCATGTCTAAATGAGAATAGAATAATTTTCAAGAGTTGATATTATTTTTCAAGCCTGTTTTAATTAGTGTATTTCATTTTAGCTGATAATTAATTTTTTTTTACTATTAATCTGTTTCAAACAGAGTGGTTTTTATTAGTTTTGTTTTGTTATTGAAGAACATTTGGAAAATAATGCAGTTTTATATTTTATCTGTAAGAAAGAACCACAAATCAAAAGACATCTTCAATTTAGGTCCCTCTGACCACTAGTTCACAGATTTTTGTCTTGAAAAGTTTTTTGCAGGATTTTTTTTTTATTAAGAATAGCTTTATAGTCACTTGTATTTGGTATAAAAAAAAATATTTGGAGAACTTTTGCCCAGAAGTATGATAAAAGATAAAACATTGATTAGTCTTGATTTCTTAAAAACATCTTTATAAATTTTTAAATTTTTATCTTAAACCTGAATTCTGTCATACAAGAAAGGAAATATAAATATATTGTTGCATGCACAGTAGGCCTTTGATGCTTTCTTGCTGAAGGAGACTGTCACGTTCCCATGTATAGAGAGTGGTATAGATTTTTCCAGATCAGGCAACATATGTTGTATTACATTCTTCAGGTTCAGTTTGCAACCAAAATGTGCAGCAGCATTTTCTGTTAAAAAGCAAGCATAGGTGATAAGATCCAATGATTATTCCTTAGGAAGGAGTGTCAGGACTAATAACTATCTCATTCAGTATCAGTAACTGTTGGGCTTCCCAGGACCACTTGTGTGAGACTGCCATCCAGCTGAACTCTTTCCCCTGTTTTTGGTGAAGGTCAGGAATAGTTTGTTGCAGCAAGTACCTTGCTTGTTTTTTCTCCGTGATGTAGAAATCTGACCTGGCAATCTCAGTTTTATACTACCTTGCAAGTATTTGTGTTATTTACACATGAACTCTAAGGTATTTGTTGCATTAAAAACCATGAATCAAAATCCAGTGCCTTTCTCTAATTACCTAACAGTTGTTTCTAGGAAGATGTGCTCGATTTAGTGCCTTTTTGGGTCTTCTTGATTTGAGGTATCTTTGTTGTAAGAAGTTTATAGAACATATTAGCATTTTATATAATCAAGATTAGTCAATTTTAAAATACCACTGCTGCTAATAACAGTAATATTTCCACTTTTTCTGTGTGTAATAGTTCTGCAACTAGACTGTCAACAGCTATAAAAAGAAAATTTTCACTTCCTAATGTATTTTTTTTGGTATTTCCATTTAACGGCAATGCTCCAAAGTTCACTGTCACACTTGAAAAAAAATTACTGAGTGAACCCGAGACATAAATATTTTTTAGTATTTACTATATCTTTTGCATGTGAAATATAAATATCATTAGTGCCTAGAAATAGAGAACTCTTCAGTAGGCTGAGGTTGGGGGGAACTCCTCCATCTTGCTGTACTTCAGTAACCTACATGCATGTGGAAATGCATAAAGGATATTTGATCTACTCTTTCTCAACTGTAATTTTCCATGTCTCTCTCTAGGCAGTGAAAATCAGGATGAGAGTACTTTCAGGTTTTTTTTAGCAGTACAGTTATTTACTCTGCTCTCAATGGTTATGAAGATCATCTCATTAACTAAATGTCCATTTCGGTCCACAAATAGTTTTCCAAGGACTCAGAGTAGCTCTCAGCATCTTCAATGCTCTCAGTTCCAGGCTTCAAAGAGGGAAAAGGTATGCGCAGAGAGACTTGGTGGGATAAATGATGGCCTGATGATGGTGGAAGCAGACACTGGATAGTACTTTGCAGTTTTGCAGCATTAAATATGATTCTCAGTAAGTAGTGCTGGGAAGTTCTGAAAAAGCCGAGTGAGCCATCCTCTTCCAAAAGGTTCCATGGAGGGAGCGGTGATAGGTCGTGGCTTTACTTAACCTTTTCATGTAAAGGCTGTTTTCAAAGGTCATTGCTGAATCTATTTTTTATTTGCAGTATCTTAGCTCTTAGAGAATGTGATGGGTCACCATTTAGAGGTGCCTGTCTTTCTCCATTTATGTTTAGAGGCAGCCTGGATGGTTACTGAAATGAGATTGCTGATTTAAATTCCATCCTGACTGTGACAAACTAATTGCAATCTGTTAGTTCCTTTTTGGAGGAAAGCCTGATTTTTGTCACCTTAAACTCACCTATCCATTCCTGTTTTAGTCCACTGACATAGCTTACTGTACCATTGGCCTATTAAACCTATTAAGCTTTTCCTGAAGAGAGCATAAGCAATGCATATGCGTTAAGGTGGTCCTTATTCAAACACACAGCTATTGGTGGTTGGTTTAGGTATCAGCATTGGGAATCTGTCAGCAAAACTTTACATAGCTGTTGGCTGTGGGCTACAGCAATGTAAGTTGTTTCTTTTAATTGACCTTGAAAAGTGTTAGAGATTTATTCCATAGAGTGATGTCTGGGCAGTGAACTATACCCATTATGGGCAGTAGGCCCATTATGCGGTGCCTTCTCTGGAGAAGAGAGAGCCCAAGCTGCGTCTGAGCAACAAAATGATAGTTTCTGTTTACTGTGGGGGCAGAACATCACTGTATTTGCGATTGGCTTCTCACCTTTTAGAGACAATAATCCATTGTCATCCAAGTAATAGTCTAAAAGTAAAAAAACCCCACCTCCTGCCAAACAAACGAAAATACCAGTGTATTAATTTACTGTCTTTCTGTGTAGCTCCTGTCCAGTGAATGACTAGTCCATAACCATATCTGATATTCTGACTCCCACTGTGTTATTGTCTGAAGATCAGCTTGTGACAATTTTTCTTATTACAGTTTTCTTCTTTCCTTTTCTTTTTGTGCTCAGCCAACAGTCGTACTGACAATGACGCGCTTTCTTCTAGCTACTGCTTCAGTGATGCTGTTTGTTAAAGATGATGATCGTGCCCTCCTCCGTGTTTCCTTCCCTGCAAATCTTTCTGTGAGGGAGTCGTGAGGGAGTAATTTACACTGCTATGCAGTTGCTGTAGTTGTGATTTCTAGGCTAATCGATATCTCGAGAGATTTAAAAAATTTCGCAGGCTCTGGGTGGTAGGCCCACAGAATGCTGAGTCATTTTCCCCAAACCACAATAAAATGTCACTTTTATTTCATATGCATACTTTTTTCCCTCACTAACTTGTTCTTTGCTGTCTTTTTTCCTTTTTCACTTCATATTTGTGACATTCTTTGTGTGTGTCTGTATTTTATTCTCTTGGTCTGACTGCCTTTGCCTCCCTAATGTTCTTCCCCACTTTTTTGTTACAGGTTTCTATGATGACATGATGTGCTGCTGATAAAGTTGCCTTTCCCTGCTTCTGGCTTTTGCAGGTTTGCTGTTGTCCACCTGCAGACATCAGGCTCTTTACTCAGAGCTGTGAGCTCTGGTTAAAACCCAGACAATTAAAAATGGTGGTGAAGCCTTTACAGAGCAGTGAACAGTCACTTTGCTTAGAGTATGTGTCACTAAAAAAGTGCAGATAGGACAGGTTTGCAATTCCACACATGATTTTATTTCAGAATCTTTTAATAAAAACCCTCTTATTTCTGTGTTATCTTCTAAATGGGAAGTTCTTTAGATCTGATTTAATGCACTTGAATTATAAAGGATGCTACATTCCTGAGGTTCAGCTAAGAAGGAGTCAGTGGGGAACTCTTCAATGCATAGAAACATCTTGAGTCTGGTTTTGTTTGTTTAAATATCTTTTAGCTAAATCAAACAGAAAATGTAACACTTGGACACCATATGGATTCATGATGTTTATGAGAAGAATTAGGAGGGATATGAGATTCATAAATCAGGGAGTGGCTTCCATTGATCTGTAAGTGTACTCTCTTTCTCAGTGACAGGGATAGATAGCTATGTTCAGATTTCTTGACATTTCAGGGCAGATTGTATGATAGAAAGCATAAGAGACTTTCTTGTACTTTACATTTCATTGTATGTGTTTCTAAAAGACCTCCTATCCTTTTTTCTTCTGCACAGAGATGGCAACGTGGAGTTTCTGTTCATCTAACATTGTTGACCCATTTTCCCTCTATTTCTGTCACTGTCAGCTAATAGCATATTGGCAGGCAAGAAAATAGTTTATGCCCTGTTCTCCAGCTGCTCTCTTCTACTTCCCTCAGTTTTGAAACATTTTTGAGACCCTCCTTTTCCTTAGCCTCTCCCTCTTTTTTTTTTCCTAAGATACAACCGAGTACTTTATCATAGGCTAGCTTTTCCCCCATTACTATTTCCTTGCCTGCTCTCAGTTCAGATGGTTCTGCCTCTCAGTGAAAGGTTGGTTTTCTAATCTAAGTGAAATCTATCTTTTTAAAAACAGACGAAGCTCAAATTGAACTGATCTACTCAAAAGAAAGGAAATGGAGAGCACAAAGCTGCTTTAACTCAAAACCTGTACCTGAGGCTAATAGGGATTAGGTCACATTTGGCAAGAGTGTGCATCTCCGAGTCGCTTCCATTAACTGGGTTCATGCTCTCAGACTCACTGGAAAAATAAACAGAAAAGTAATTGGTGGAACTTAGACTTGCAACATTGACCAAAGACAGGAGATAATTTTGCATTTGCTGTTCTGGCTGCATATGCAGGTTTTACATTTGAAAGTGGTGTTTTCTTTTAATTTCTGCTGCATCACTTTTTTCTCTGTCTCAGCAGAGGTCAATAAATACAAAGTTATGAAAATTTCCTCTTAATTTTAAGAGGTCTGTGATCCACTTTCAAGGCAGAGTATAATTGAAGAAGTATTTCAATTAAATGACTAGTCGTTTCAACTTTTTCAACCTTTTAGTCTTTGAATTATTGCTTATTTCTAATACTTTGCCCTTGGCTGGCACCTTGGGTATGTGTCACAGAGAATAAATAAGGTGCTGTGCAAATATCCAATGTTTTAGGCTTTGGTACTATGAGTTCTTTCCTTACGCCATAATCTACAAGCGGGACTGCAGTGAAAAGTCTTAAGAGGCCTTCCCTTACTTAAGCCAAGTTCAACTGTTAGCAGGGTAGAAAGCTGTGGGAAGCTATGCTACGTTCCCATTGAAGTGTTTCTCAGAGCTACTTGGAACTGTGTTGTGGTCACATACATCTGTTGACCCAGTTGTGCGCTTTCTGTTCCAGTGACAGCCCCTTCTGATCATGTGGATCAGGACGAGCTGCTGCTTTGCTGGATCACCTTTGCTTCCTTCAAAGGCAATTGAGGCTTGAGTGCTTCTGGACTGATGGGGCTCTCAGTGGAGTATTTTGTAGTAGATGTGTGTGCGTGTGTACACAGCAGCAGTGTAGAAAGGAATGTACTATGAAGAAGGATGAGGTAGGTTATTCAGTACCAGGGTAATAGTGACATGTGGGAATATTTATTTACTGTAGCCTGGGAAAACAGAAATAATAGCTGTTACTTGGTAAAGGACCTTGTAAATTTTTCCTGTGTGCCCTGTTTTGTGCTCGGTCCAGTTTTTTACCGGTCCATTTCTGTGCACTGACAAGATTCCTGCTGAGGACTACTGAAACTGATGCATGATGCATGAGTACTCTGTAGCATATTTACTGAACTTGTTTTTCATTACACAAAATCTATTTTGTTCAACTTCACTTTACCCATGAGGTTTGGAGCACCTGCTTATATGTGTGTTTCATGTATAAATACATATCTGGATAAATTCTCACTGCTCTCCTCATGATAAAACAGCTGGGGTGTTGGCATCTCCTAACTTCTGCACCCAGTTCCTTGTGCTCAGCCTGGTTGTTGCGTGTCTGCCTTTGACTTTAATGAAACTCAAGGAAAACCCCGCTGAGGGCTACTGCACCACCACAGTACATTTCCTATTCTGATACATATTTCCTTTTCTAGTGTGCTGAGGTACAGTGCTAGCAGGTGCACTGTCTTCACTTAATTCAAGAGTGAAATAAGACTCGGATTTTACCAAGGATTGAAGGTACTGCTTGGCGTGGACCACACTATCCTCTATGTCAGAGCCACCCCAGTTCAAAGATATCTGTACAGAGCCTCAGAAATGTGAATGGAAGCTATCTTAGGATCATATGATAATTCAGACTGAGGGGACCTCAGGAGGTCCTGCTCAAAGGAGAGTCAGCTGTGACCAATCAGGTCTTAAAACATCCAACAATGGAGCCCGTGTAACTTCTTTAGGTAGTCTTTTCCACTGGTTGTCTGTCCTCATGGTGAAAGAGTTTCTTCTTATATCCAGCCTGAACCCCTCTTTTTTCAAGTTATGCCCATTTTGTGTTGTGTTCCCACAAGGCACCACTGTGAAAAGCCTGGCTCGCTATACTTGATATTCCTTGCAGGATTTCTCTTTCTTTCTTTTCCAGCTCCTTGCAAATGTTGGAAGGCTGCTGTTAGGTTGCTTCAAAACCATCTCTTCTCTTCTCTAGGCTGAACAAGCCCTGCTCCCTTAGCCTATTTTCACAGGGCAAGTGCTCCAGCCAGCTGACCGTCTTGTTAGACCTCACTGATCTCACTCTGGTTTATTGATCTTTCTGTTGTTGCAAACCCAGTGCTGGATGCAGGCTTGTAGATGTGGCCTAATGAATGCTAGACAGAGGGGGATAGCTGCTTCCCTCCAATCTGCTAGCTGTGTTCCTCCTGTGTAAAGGGAAGCTGTGTTGCCCACGCAGGGCATGAGCAGAGAGAGGGTTAAGGCTGTCTAACATAACAAGGGTGTTTTGAACTGCAACTTGCATTGTCATGCAAGTAGCAGGAGGCAGATGGCTGAGCCTCTCTAGTAGCTATCAGTATGTTGCCCTGGTGTGCCTCTCTCAGCCTGTTGTCAGGCTGGTAGTGGAGTAACCTATGGTGGGACATATGCAAGGCTATCGTTGTGTGCAGCACCACATAGTGAGAACTGCACACTGCTGGCCCTTTGTGCAAGAATTATTGTGGGAAACAGAACCCTATTGTGGCATGTCAGCATCCTTGCTCATTTCTTGCTTCCTTCCCAATACTTTCAGCCAAGAAGCAATAGGCAGAATTTCAAGGGTAGAGATTTGAGAAGAGATCAATAACAAAAGAAAGAACAAGAAGTGAAATGCACTGAGACAGGGAGTTTTGTTTCCCTGGCCAGCTGCAGTGCTGGCCATTGTAAAGATTTTGCCTTCATCCCACTACTGGTTTTACTTTGATTATGAGCATTTGCATCTGTGCTGTCCTCATTTACCTTACTTGGCAATTGTTGGCTTTGGGGAGAAAAAGGCTGCATGATTTGTGTATGAGAATTCTCAGTAGCAGGAAATTTACCATTAAAGTAAATAATAGTAGTGACAAGAAACTAACAACCATAACAAAATATTAAATGTATATGTCTTTTTCTTTCTCATTTAAACCACTAATAGAAAAATAGAAAAAATTTGAACCATATTTTCAGTTTTTACCCTGGCATCGGAAAGGTGGCAACATTTCAGGAGTTGTCAATAGGAGGGTAGGTACCCACAACTGTCTCTGAAAAGCATGTCATTATTATTGTAATCTCTGCCATTTTATCTCTTGTTTATAAGAGTAAATTGTATAACTTGATAGCTTTTAAGTGCATTGTGTCATTATCACACATGTGAAATCAAACCATGAACATTTGTATAAGCAGATGGAAACTGAGAATGAGTCATTCTTTCCTTCAAAAGGAGTTCTGGATTATTTGGGGTTTTCAAAAAATTGCAATGATCATGACATGGGGATTACACAGAAGGGAATTATTGGTTCATTCTTAACTTCAAGTTAAGAAGAAAGAGGAATTTGTCTACTATTCCCATAAAAGTATGCCAGTCAATTAGGGTAAAAAAAGAAAAACATTACCTTCCCTGTTTTTTGGAAAAGTTAGTCCCTAAAATTAAAAAAAAAGAAGAAAAAACAAAGACAAAAAAGGATTAATTTTGAAATCTTAATGTAAAGTATTCATTGTTAATAGTTTTCATTCTGTAAGGAAGATTAGTTTTATATAGAGACTTCTAGTCCAAGTTTGTGGCTGTGTATACATATTTATCTCAACTTTACTATGGCTTTCGACAATTTCCCATACCATCATCACAGAGAAAGTGATGAACTGTGAGGTAGATAAATGGACACTGAGATGGACTGAAAACTGGGTGAACTGCCGTGCTCAGAGGGTTGTGATCAGTGGCACACAGTCCTGCTGGTGTACAGTGACTAGTGATATACCCTGAGATATGATGCTGGGTCCAGTATAATTTAATGCCCTCACTAAGGACCAGGGTTATGGGACAGAGTGAACCCTCAGCAAGTTTGCAGATGACTGAAAACTGGGAAGAGTGGACAATACACCAGGGGGCTGTGCACACCCAGAGGAACCTCGGCAGGCTGGAGAAGTGGACTGACAGGAACTTCATGAAGTTCTGCAAAAGTAAGTGTCTAATACTGACCCCAGGGAGAAACAACCCATCAGCCATCAGCCTCCTGGGCTGCACTATGAAGGGAGCTGCCAGTAAGTCAAAGGAGGTGATCTTTTCCCTCTGCTCAGCACTGGTGGGACACATCTGGAGTGGAGTATCGGGGCATACTGGAGTGAAGTAGAGGGCCACAGAGATGAACCTGAGGTTGACTTTTCAGTGTGAGGGTGATTGAACACTGGCATGCGTTGCCTGGAGTGGGTCCGTCCTTGGGGATACTCAGAGGAAGACTGGGCATGGTCGCAAGCAACCTAGTCTAGTTGTCTGTGCTTTGACAGTTTTCAGAGGTCAGTTCTAGCCTCAGCTCTTCTGTGGTTCTGTGGTTTAGGAACAAAGAGGCAAGGTTTAGAAAAGCCACACAGAAGAACTCACATGGTTAAAATGTTAGAGCAGAAGTTGTTGAAGATTCTTCCTGGAGAGCAAAGGGGCGGGGAGTCCAGTGGCACAGGAACTCCAGCTCAGACTTCTTTGGTTCATCTGTACGAGCAAATTAGAGATCTGTATGAAACTCAATTGACTACATGGTTACATTGCTAAAATGCTGACAGGCACAAAATCTTTAGCCTGTGCTAGTTACTCTCTCCCAGGCAGTTCCTAGGTATTGCTCTGTTTAAAACAAAGCTAACTGCTGCTCTGTCCAGGCATGGTAACCCTGTTTTGGACAGAAGGAGAGCTCAACAGTAATTTTAAGTGCTCTATGCCAGTTAACCTCACTAACAGAAAGTGTTGCAAGATGGTTTTTTAATTTACTAGCACAGATGTAAAGTCTAGGTGCCTGGATCCATAGCTGGCAACCTGAAAAATTGTCTCTTTTGCTTCTAGCTCCTATGGTTTTAGACTCGTGAATCAACCGGATTTTCAGGGCAGGACCTCATCAATCTTTCATAACTGATAGGGAAGCAGGAGACTAGACACTGTGTCTGAGCCAGAAACTCACAGAGATTGAGCTCCAAGTATCAACTTAATTTATTAAAAATTGAAGAACCTTAAAAGATACGAGAAGACATTAAGAGGCATATTAAAAGACTCGGGGAAAGAAAAACCAAACAAGAGCTTAAAAGACATAAAAGTATTTGCATGAGAAAGGTATATATTTTACATTCTGAGCAGCAACAATAGTTATGTTTTGTTGTTCCATTTTATTTCTGATTAAAGCAGAAATTCTGTTCTTTAAATATATTCTTTGTAATATATCCAACTTCCCATCCAAATAGAACATTTAGTCTTTTACTGATGAGCAATGCACAAGTTGTATGTTTTTAACAATTTTGACAAAATCAGGTTAATTCAGTATATCCTCAATTTTTTTTTTTTTTCTCCCAAGATGCCTTTTTATTCCACAAAAATCATGTCTTGTGAAGATTGTTTTTTCAGGTACTTATTTTGGACTCCACCATAACCTTTTACCATTTAGATTTTAGTGAAACTGGATATTCAACAATTCTTGGTTGTGGGCAACTGTCATTCAGATATTTTACTTTTTGCTTGAATAATATTCTTAGCAAACTTGGGTTTTGGTGTGCAGAGGTTTTCCCTTTGCTTTTGTTGGCCACTGCAGTGCTCCACAGATGCCTTAACTTTCTCAAGTGAGGTCTTTTTCATCTTAGTGAAGTGACAATGCTAAACACCTTGGATATCTATGTCTCTGGGTTTTGATGAAAAGGCAAACAGAGCTCCATCAGTCAGAGGCTCATGTGTGCTGGTGCAGGAGGACAGACATATGAAGGAGCATGGGCTCTTCTGCAGACTTGAGCAATGTGTTTAAAGTTTTAAATCTGTCCTGAGTTTTGCAGTTTTAAACAAATGCTTAAGAGATGCTTTAAGCATTTGGAAATGCTCTAGTTTGCATACTGAAACTGTTTTTATTCTGTGCATTTGTTCTTGTGTTAAGACCTATTTGTAGAAGGAACTCTGCTCCTATCTGGTAGTATACTTCCACCAGAGAGTAAACATCCATATGAAGCCCCCAGGAGGAATCACAATACAAGAAAGGAAATATAATTACATATCCAAGAGACATTTGCTGCACAGTTCAGTTTTGGCGAAAGGCTCATGGCGTGTTAAGCTTTAAAATACTACTTTTGTTTCTGAAATATTCAGAAAATGCAGTTTTTGGAATCTAAAATATTTTTTAGTGTAAATTTCTTCAGGTCTGTAGAGGAAACCACGTGCTTTACCAGTGATTTCACGTGACTTGGCTGGTACTCAGGGGATGTTAGTCAGTGAACTGCTTCAGAGGCTTTAGGCTTCTTCCTCACTGAGTTGCAAAAAATTAGTGGAAACATACTTTTCATTTCTGTGAACACAGCAGGGTTGTGTACTCATTGTGTGCATATCAGTAAATCTGTAGGAAACAAAAATAATCCAATTCCCAATGGAAAGGTTAGTGATTCTGTGGAAATTCAGTTAAAGTTGCTTATAAATAATGAAATAATTTATTGATTGCTTCTTCCTTCCCTTTTATAAAATAAGTATTTTATTTTTGCCCTTGTTGAAGGCTTTGTTAGTAATAATCCATGTGTAACTGTAACAAAATTTGGCAAGAACTGCATTAGCACTGTAGTGAAATAACATTTTTTTTTAAAAAAATATTTTACTGTCTGATTAATAATAATAATTTACCAGCTGAAATAAACTCCATCAGTTTAAAGGAACCTCTGTGGTCTTGCAGCCTTGATTTATTGACTTCCTAAGATGATAGTTTAATGGATTTACTTTCTGTTATGCTAGCAAACAGATGGTGGTACTGATCATGCACTTACAGTACAAATAATGGTTTTTCAACCATAAGACTAGTTTTAGGTGTTCATGTGCAAGCTTCAGTTGTGACTGTATTTCCTGCAAGTCATTGTGAACTTCAATATAGCAGCTACACATAGTTTGCTTTGCATTTCCTTTCATCTCTCTCTTTATCTGTTACTCAAAGACACATATTCTGTTTTATTCTGAATAGATTCAGTTGCCCTCTGAGGGCTCTGGCCATGGAAGATCTAGCTGATGGGTTTGCAGGAGTTTAGTAATAGGTGTAGAAGGGGCTCAGACAGTGACATCTGATAAATCCGTGGCCTGCAGCATTTAGGAATGAGGAGAGTTAGGGGATGTTTCACTTTCTTTTTTTTTTTCATGGTTATGAATACCTTCCTGAGTCTTCTGTATTCCTGTGGTGTAAATGCTATTTAATGACTAAGCTGTGTGATCTGAAGCAAGAGCTTTTCATTTCATCTTACACATATCACACGTCTTTTCACAATTAGTTCTGTGACTTCCTTTCTTCTCCATCTATCCCATAATTCACCTTTTTGCATTTGATCTGGCAGTGTGATAATGTACCTGTTCTTACAGGCTGAATTTTTCTATACCTCATGGAAATAGCTCTTTCTCTGCATTTTGTTAAAATATTTGGTTTATGCTTTGGGAAGGCCGTTTTTGTAAATTGGCTTGGGAATAGCTTGCATTCCTCTCATATGTTATTCAACTAACATGATTTTGTTTGTGCCTATTTTATATCCTAAAGGATTGATTTCTTAGAATATTGATTTCTTAGAATATTCTATTTTGTATCCTAAAGGATTGATTTCTTAGAATATCGGCAACCATTCATCAGTTTCTCTCTTCTGTCCAAGGGGGGAGATGGAAAACATTTCTTTGCCTTTTGATCTCATGTTGTTGAGAGGCAGATCAACAGCGAGGTCTTCAGGCTAAAGGAGTGAAAAGCTCAGGAGATGTTATCGAGTTCTGTTTGTTTGCAGAGGAGTTGTGGATGCCCTGTTCCTGGAGGTGTTCAAGGCTAGGTTGGATGTGGCCTTGAGCAACCTGATCTAATGGGTGTCATCCCTGCCCATGTTAGTGGAGTTGGACTAGATGGTCTTCAAGGTCCCTTCCAACCCAAACCTTTCTACGATTTTATGATTCTATGGTTTGAATAACTTTCTCTGTGGAAACTTGTGGAAATCATCTTGGATGATATCCACTGCAGTTGCTTCAGTCTCTGAAACAGTATTTGGATGGAATTTAAGGTCTGTGTCCAAGAAAGTGATGAGAAAGCCCGTGTTCTATTAATTACATCAAGCTCATTCATTTGCCTAAGTCTTTAATAGAAAATACTAAGAGCTGTGACAGAAACCTCGGTACTTAATTGGAAGATACATGGAGGTATAGTTTCAAACAGGGAGAAAAGAGAGAAAGAAAAGAGGAGAGAGGACAGTCTTTGTAGCAACACTGATGGAGCATTTAATTAGCAATGGCAACTGCACCTGGGTCTAGTCAAAATAATTAACGGTCCAGGAGGCACGGAGAGCATAATGTATGCAGAAATTCTGGAGGTGTATGGAGGGTATTAGTGAAAATGTTACCTGGCTGTTGCTTTTTCATGATAAATACTTAAAAAAGAATATGTGTCTTGATCGGATTACATAGGATTTAGAATTTGGTACTTACAGACCGGATCTTCTGTGAAATATGATGTGCTGCATCCCATCATGAGGGGCCTGTGAAGTGTCACATAGAACTGTATTAAATTAATTTAATAATACGTTGACTTTTGCCAAGGATTTACATTAAAAATTACAGTGTTTGCTTATACATCCTTTTACCCTTTCAGCGGAGTATTCTTCATTTGTGTGCAAAAGCTGAATGTATCATTTAATAATTTTGTATAGGTAAATGTGCTGTTATATGAAACCTTATACACAATACTAGCATAAACTATCTTTTATAAAATACTTGCATGATATAACTTTTTTTTTCTACTAATACTAGTTTTATAGAAATGGATACATTAAAGGAGAGACGGTTTATAGAGCTGTACTGTTAACATAGCTGCTTAAAATTTACAATATGTGAACAAGCAACTAGTAAAATTTCCACTTGGCAAAAAAGCCTTTTTCCTCTAGCACACATGTAAATATAACTCTGTTTAATGTGTTTTTTTTGCTCTTTGGAGTTGATGGTGTTGGCACAGTTTTAGAGGACAAATGCTTAACACACTGTGGTTACAGTTAAAGGCGTAGCAATATTAAGACATTGGAGATGAATTGTTTCCATCTCCCTTCTGGTCTCCTCTCCCATTTCTTCACAGTGTCCAAATTACTCTAGTTACAGTATCTGAGATCTGTTTCTATAGTTAGTTGCAGAAACAGTCCCTCTGAAGGGAGTAATATGTAGTTGGCTAAGCTCTGCAGGATGACACTTGTAGCTCCGGAGGAGGTCAGTCAGTTATGACTCAGGCTCAGTAGACTGATGACTTGGCAGATGCCTTTTAGCTTTTAGGTGTATTAGATTTCCCACCCTCTTGAAAGCCATCTAAATAGTTGTTTTTGTGAGATCAAGAAAACTGTGATGTCTTCCTAGCACTTACTTCATTTTGGTCTTATGGGTGGCTTTTTACTGTCCCCTTGGTCCTATTTGCCATGTCTTGAATGGTAACTTTGAAATTCAGAAGCAATAATGAATTGTCCAATGAAGCTTGACTTTATAGCTTTGCAACAGAAATTAAGAAAAGCATGAAGATTAAAAGCTAGTAAACTTACACAGAAGAGTTAAGACGTAGAAAACATGGAAGCTGGGAACTAGAAGAAAATCTAGTCTATATTCAGTTTCTCAGGTTTTGGCTTATACACTCAGTTTTAGTAGAGTGCAACAGGTAGACTCCAGCTTCATTACAGCTGTGATCTAGCGCTATATGGCCTAATAGATTTTGAATGAATGACTGAGAATTTCAGTTTTTAGTAGCAAATATTCTTTTGGTCAATACCTTCTTGGAAGGAGAAGGCTTAATACAAGCAGTAAGCAGTAGATAATCACTTGTTCTTATTTCTGATGTTATTGTTGTAGATTTTTAACATTAAAAATTTTAGAATTAAACCTCTTACTTCAGCGGTGTTTCTTGCATTTGAAAAGCTGGCAGAGAAGAAAACATTATTAGGATAGATTCAAGTTTTACTTTTCTTCTGCTTGTGACTGGTCTTAGTATCAGAAAGCCGTACATTTAGACATGCATTTAGATGTCGTGTTTAAATCCCCATGCTTAGTGCTTCCAATTGCCTGGGAGCTTTTCAAGCTGTCTGGTTTGGTCTTTATGCATTTATAGGATGTGGTTACTGGCAAGATTTCCTCAGCTTGACTTGCTACACATGCACAGAAAGAGTTTTTTGCTTTAAGTGTGGCAGGCTGAGGTATAATGCTGCTCTGATGTAATGATAACTTTCTATTAAAAGTACCTTACTGTGTATGAAGGATAGGAATAGGCTAGATGTACTGTAGGAACATTGGGGAAATAATGTTGCTTAAGCTACATTACTTGTAAAGATGCAGTTTAATGTAACGTGGCATTTCTTTTGGTAAAGCAATTATTAAATACTATAGTCTATACATATTGTCTACATTCCACTGAATACAAATATATTTTATTACCTAAGGAAGACTTAGAGACATGATTTATGTATAATACCTATAATGCCTATGATCAGATATCAGATATCAGGTGATGGAATTACAGTATTGGAAAGAAGGGAAACTACAAAAGTTCCAGCCGTAAACCCATCAAGATCTGGTAGTCTTGATATGTAAGATGAGAATCCTTGGAGTTAGTCATGTACAGAAATAATAGGTTGTGATAAGCAGAGAAAGTTACAGGGGTAATTTTTTTTCCCGTAAGAGTTGTTTTTTGAAAATATTCCAGAATTGGAGGGGAGGGGTGGGTGCAGGAAGAGTGCATTTTTCATATTATATGTAAGAGCAGAATTTAGAAACTGCATAATTCAGTGTCATGCTGCTTGAGATACTGATATATTGAAGGTAGAATGATTAATAGAAAAATGTAGGGATTTTGTAAGAAAATTTGCCATTGCTATATGCATAAATTATACCCCAATGAAACACAGAACTTGAACAAACCTGCATCAAACCGTAGAGGTTTGATGAATATCTGTATGTATGCCTATATGTAACATGTCAGGACTACACTGGAGCAGGCAGATTAAGCATTTGAACCTGTGCAAAACGTATTGCTTTTATGGTCTATCTCTATGTGCTCTTGCTGACATCTTTAAAAGAGGACAGCAAGAGGTTAAAGGGGTAAAAGACATAGACCATAGGAACTATGGGTCATACTGTGTGTTTTTTCACTGCTAGATCTGCTGCTGTAAATTTGTAAGTGAAGTTAGAAACTCAGCTTCAGTCTGTGTTTTTTCCTGTACTTTTGTCTCCTGGATATTTTGAAAGAAATTATAATAATCACAGCATCTGGAACAAAATAATTTGGAAATATTGAGTCATCAACCTTTTGTTGTGCCACTGGTGATTACTTAAAAATATTTAAAAGCAAAGTTTTCTTAAACTTCTGTGAGGTTTTCTGTATCTAGGTGATGTATAAACCTGGGTGAGCTCTGGGTGAACTCATGATGAGCGTCTTCGACAGATTTTGCTGTTGCAGTCAGATTTTTGTTTATTGCTTTGTTTTGCCCCAGTTGCCTCCACCTTTCAAGTTTCCCTGAACTTTCTGTGCATCTTTTGTGTATCCTTCTCCAGCAGTGGCTCTCACTTTTTGATCTGTTATCAATACCAGTTAGTGTGCTGCCTATGGATTCCTGCACAGCTCTGGACTACCCTGTAGTTTTTGGTCTGCTACTGATTAATTTTATTCCCCCAAGCACTGGTATCCCATAGCTGAGGAACAGGTAAATTATTGAAAGGGTGAGTGCCTGGCTCCACTGAAAATTCTAGCAGTTCTACTTTTGACATCTATGGTGCTTAGATTTTACTCCTTTTGATCTTTCTGCTAAATCTGGATGGTACTTTGCTGAGATCTGTTATTGTAGCGATTCTTATTATTATATGAAAAGTTTCTTAAATATGAACGATGTCCCTCTTCTGCTATATTTTTTCAAATCTTTAAAATGAAAATGTTTTGACCTGAATTTCTCAAGAAGCAAGACTAGCCCGTCTCCTTAGCAATGTATTTTTTCTACATATAATAAATATGACATTGCAAAAGGAAGATATAAGAAATGGGGTAAACACTAGTATCACCTAAGAGCTGGAGCATTTTTTCATTCTGAAACAGTTGTTGGGAGGAAGCAGGAAGACAGTAATCCTTGGTGGCTAAAACATGTGCACAGCTGCCCCGTGTGACAGTGCCAGTGTTGGCCTGGTGGCACTCGTCCTGTCTTTGCCAACCCTGCTTGGAGCAGTTTTAAGGGGAGTTGGTTGAAATCAGAGTATCAGTATGGGAGCACTGCAAGTCTGAAAATGTGTTTGGAGTAGGTTTCTTGGTCATCTTGGTGTTGTAAGTACAAAGTAATTCAATTGTTACCTCTACGCCTTTTCCCTAAAACTTCACCAATACTGACCACTTGAGTAGTGTTAATGCTTTTGGATATAGGTTGTGAAAAAATTGGAAATTTACAAAATTTTAGTACTTTTAAAAAATAATCTGTCTTTTTAAATTCTAACATTTGGTACTGCAGATTAGAGATCTTCTAGATCTAGACTTGTTTTCCACGGCTGCCCCTTCTGCCAGTGATTATAAACTTACTGTGTAGTCCACATCTCTGTGATTTCAGGTGTTCTTCAATGTATAACTTACATTTGCAGAGCTAACTACTCCAGTAGTTTGATACAGTAGAATTTAGGAATGGAATTTCAAATCATGAGGGTCATGAAATTTGATATTAGGGTTGGCTACCTGGTTTTTACACTATTTTATTCAAATCGTAAACATTTTCTGCTTTGCTGCTTTTCAGTAAATGGCTCAATTTTTTTCAGCCTTTGGCAGAGAATAGTAAGGCACTAACTTGTGTCTTGGGACCAGATACACAATATTTAATGTGGTCCCTAACCTTAGCTTTTGAAGGGAGCCCCAGATATGGGTCTCTGTAGTCGTGTATCAAGTGCAAGTCTAGTAGCACAATGATGTGCAATGTGTGTCTGGTTTTATGCGATATGTGGCCTTTCACTCGCTCCAGGAGCAAGTATGTTGTGGCTTACCCCAACAAGCAAGTGGAATATCCTTACTTGTAACATTTTTTTTCATGGATCTTACTGCTTACTAAATCTCCTCCAAATCAATACAAACTCATCTCTCTAGGGGATTTTTCTCATAAATGGGAACTTGTATTTAGCTAGCACATGGGAGGAACTTTGACTTTAAATAAGAAGTACAGATACACAAATTAAATATCTGAAAAAGTAAGTTCCTTGAAAAATAGAAGATGGAAAAATATCTTCTGAAGCAAACTAATTGCAGCCAGAGTACCTTTCTTCATGCAGTGGGGTAGGTTCCAGTAGCCAAAGGGAATGTCATCTTCTGAGTAATTTCTGGAGAATTGTGATATATTTCTTGTCCGCTTCATTGCCCAAGTGCTGCCATACCAAAGCTGTATTATCCACTAGTTACATTATTCCTCCTACAAAAGCCTTTATAATCGCATGCAAATAAGTGGTCTTGCACAGAAAGCTCAAAACAAAAGAGAAAACCCAGAGAAATCCCTCCCGGAGCTTCAGAGCAGTAAGTGTAAGTGAGCACGAATTTCAAATCAAATAGTCAGCTGTGGGCAAGATTTCCCTCCTGCTGCTTCTTTCTCTGCTGTTGTGCATCTTACATGTCTTTCTGTGAATGCACAGTTTTAAGGTAAGGAGATGAAAGTAGCCCTGTGCCTCTCCAAACTGCTGGTTTAAAAACTCCTGAGATGAGCACAACTTAATATCTTGTCACCTTTATCCTGAATAAATTATTTTATCTCATGTCTCTTATATGAGACTTAATTGGAGATCTCCTGTGTTTCTTCTCTGTGTTTTTGTGCTGTTTATTGACGTGGGCTCAGATAACATTGAGCAGATTGGGCCCTTGCAGGTCCAAGATTGAGCTTCCCTACCTGTCCTTCAGTTGTTGTGAGCTTGGGTGGCATCCAAACTCTGACATCATTATTTACTATTTAATTTCAATTTGCAGTTTTTGCTTACACTGTACTGAAGTGCTAGTTTAAAAAGCTTTACTAGCTTTTAGAGTTTTTTGTAATTCTTTTAAGATTTTATTATGTTGTTTTTCAGGTTTATTTTGTTCCACTCTGTATTACTGCAACTGAAAATAAGTGATTTTTTTTCTTTTAATCTCTTTATCTTTTACAGTTTGCTTTAATTAGACAAACAGTTATAGACAATATTTAGGAGAGGACAGATATAGCCTAAGGTGACTGCCAATGATGGTGATTATTGTTATGAAAATATGTGATGGAGCTGACCCTCTGCTTGGGAGAATAATTTTGATTTGTGTGTTTTGTGTCCATTCTCTGGTTAAAAGGTATCACAAATTTAATGTTGCAGGCAAATACTGAACAGCTATTCTAGAGGAGTAATAGCCCAATAGAAATCCAGTAAATCTGACAAAAGGTATAATTCTCTAGCTGTGGACAGTAACAGTTTGTTACAGTCAGAAAATACACACACACACACACACACACAAATCTCTTAGTCATCTTGTAAATGTTACTTAAGTCTGCATGAGGTATGAGCAAGTTAATTTCAGTAGATGCTTGAATTTATCTCAATCTTTGAATATAACCTTTTCCAAAAGAGAGAAAGCTGAATCTTCATTCCATTCTCTCAGGACATGAGGTGTTTTTTTGTTTGTTTGTTTGATTTTGTTTTTTTCCCCTTTTGTTGGTTTGAGAGCATGGAAAAGCTGATGAAAACTGTACAACTAAACAAGTATTTGGGAAAATTTCTATGTTTAGTCATTGGAAAAGCTAGGAAGCTTTCAGGTACTTTCCTGAATTCTTGGAGATTTTACTAATACTCTTTCCAAATATCGAAAGTGAAGGAGTTTGCTCATAAGGAGCTGGAGACTGAGTTGTGGTTTGATTTATTAATCAAGCTGTGCAGCTGAAGCAAGTAATACAGTAACCCACAGCAGAGACACCATACTGTGTATCCTGATTTGTTCTGGACCTTTTTGTATAGATCTTTATACAGGATTAATCCTAATAGCATTAGCGTGGTAAGACATATTGCTAAGTAGACTTAGACAACTAACAAAGACTTAAAACAAACAAAAAAATCCTTTGGACATTGCTATTAAATAGCTGACATGAGATCAATCTCTTTAACCAATTCCTGGCTCTTTCTCAGACATCCTCTTGGACAAAAGGGAAACTGAGCAACGGATTACCAGGGACCACTGTCAACCTTTTGAATTAAAGGCTGTTGCCATCCGGTTACTCATCCTTATTCAGAACATGTTGACAAAACATGGTATAGCCCTAAAATATTAGTTAAAAAAGCAGATTTGTGAATTTTAACACTTGTGTTTCAGCCTTCTATTTCAGTCAAAAGTATCCAGTGGTACAATTATCTTAGTTTTTACATAATTTAGTATCTTAAATACTGATAATTATCCTGAAGACATGTTATCAGTAAGCTTAAAACAAATGTGGAAAGCTGAAGATAGGATTTAAATTTAACACTAGTCTTTTTAATGCATTTGAGGCAAGAATTTCCATAAATTAAAAGGGATGTATCTAAACCCATGTCTTTCTGGTTTGATATACCATGTGAGTGGTTTCATAAATCAGCTGCAGTTAAAATGACAACCCATAGTAGAATGCACTGCTAATTTAATTTTGTTTAATGAGTCTTATTTTAATCACTGTAATACATTTTGGTAACTGGTTTATATGATCAGTTTAAAGGCTGATTTAAATTTCAACAGTTTTGTTCACTTGTCATGTGTATTGTTTATTTCCATTGTCAAGTATAAATACTTTTCATTGATAAAATCAGTTTACATAGTATTTTCTAGCATACTAAAGCAGTGCTTATTCAAGACTAAGTATACGTTTTTTACTTGAAGTATGGAGCTAATGCTTCTAAAATAAATAATGAACTCAGATACATTGGTTCTGAAGTGGTTTGCTTGGACTGTTGAAATACCTGTGGGCTTCTGAATACTAATTGTGCAAGAAAGCATTTCTTTTGCAAATGATCAGAAGGGAGAGGTGGTGCATGATAGCGACAAAGTGTATGTCCCTGTGCTTCAGAATAGAGAGGCTTAATTTAGGAGCCTGGGTTTGTAGTTCTCTGCTGCTGTTGCTAACAGCGTCCCTGGGGTCTGTGGCTGAGACGCTTGCCTCAGCATTGTCCACTCATTTCACAAGGGGACCAGGCCAAAAAACCAATCTGAGCTGGCACACACTCTGTGTTCTCAGTGTTAAAAAGGATGAACACAGGTGATTACTGTGATTTTGGTAGCAGGGTCATGACATGTAATCATGGTGTAAAGCAGTGCTATGAATGTTTACAGAAATGCTTTCAGCATTCAACATGTGCATAATGTAATTTTTAACTGCACGTGTGACAAATGCAGTTTTTAGGGATATGGATTCTGTCATCTACAGGAGTTATCTGTGGATATCTCATGCCTACTATGTGGAAGTCTGCAATGCTTTAAGGTGTGAATTATGCACCATTGCTACAATCTTCCTTGGATAGCAGCAATGCCTAACTGTGAGGTGGCTTGTTGCCTTCCCCATCTGTCCATTGCTGCTTTCCAAAAAGGGCTTATGACCATCCTTGTGGCCAGTCTGGCATTTGTTTTTTGCCTCTATGCAGAAGAAGGAAGGGTGAGATAGTTAGAAGATAGTGAAATAAAGAAATAAAGAAAAAAACGAGAAGCCCTTCTGGAAATATTTCCTTGCCCCAAGGTAGACTTGGCTGTAACTCCAAAAGAATAGGCTGGAGGGTGTCATGCCTAGAAATTTTGTTTTCTAGTTTTCAGTGACATGAGCTCTCTGAGACAAGTGGCTGACATAATAGATGGGAAGGTATCTCACCATAAACTCAAGAGTGACGTTATTTGTCCATCTGTTAGTATCCAACCTGGAATGATTCTTACACTTCTGTGAGGAAATCTTTCTTCCATAAAAGTGTTTATTTTTTGCTCTTTCTGTGCAGTTATTTTTCCTTGGGAACCTGAAATCCCTAGGTTGTCCTGTATTTCTACTCTCTTTTCCCTGTGCAATGACACCATAAATGAGGGGATGTTCCACAGCCTCTTGGTGCATGAGTCTACTCTGTTGTGCTGTGATGTGCAAGTCTGGCAATGCAAATTGTCATCTGATGGGGGCGATCAGACCTAGAGCAGTCTACTGCATGAAGTCCAGACAACATTTTTCATCAAGTATTGCTTTTGCATTTCTGAGAAGGAAACATTCATCTTTTGGCTAAAAACTGAAATCCTCCTTAATTTTTCACGAATGCTTTATTTTTTTCTGATAAACAATTTTTTACTGAAACCATGCACTTCATGGAAATTGAACTTATAAGCAGAAAACTTTCTAACAAAATACAGTTCTGAATGAAAATATGTATCATCTTTACACAGAACAGAAATTTTATGATGAAGCTATAACAACTGAACTAGTTACTGGAAGAACACATTAGAGATAGCTGGAGTTTGAACATGGAAATGTTTAATGCTTCATATCCTCAATCTTCAGACACTTACTCCTTCCTTCTTCTGTAGAAATTGTGCTGCAAATGTTACTGTGTCTGAAATGCTATGCCCGTTGTCTTATACTCTGAAATGTTGAAGGCACAAATGTGGTAGCTGGCAGACATGGGAAGCTGTGAATGGTAACTGAAGACATGAGTGCCTCACATGGTTGTAAAGTGAACATTTTGGTTTCACACAGAAGATGATGGAAAATAATTAGTCAGAATCAGTTTTCTTATGGTGTTTCTGTATCATACAAATATATCTATTTTGGGATGTGCTGTTTTGTTATTTCCTTCTTTTTGTGGGCTTTAATTGAACTTCTTGTTTGACAGTAAAGTTGTAGGATAAATCCATGAAAATTAATAAATAGTGGTTCCGTAAATGAGTAAGGTTTGATTGCTACAGTTCACAGAATCACAGAATGACTGAGATTGGAAGATCACTCAAGGTCATCTAGTCCAACCTTCCTGCTCAAGCAAGGGTCCCCTAGAGCACATGACCATGAAATGCCAAAGCAAATAATTGGAATATATTGTAAAGGTGTAAAATTTCAAATGGAAATAGAGATGCCTGAAAGATTGCAGTTCTGAGACACCACAGCCTTTGGTACTGGATACTACAGTACTGTATTGACCTATTTACCATTAAAGCAATTGACTTTTCTCTATCTGGGAAGTACCTGCCTTGATCCTTCTGGTTTCTGCACTAGTGGTTTTAAGACACTGTGGTACTATGGCTGTACTCTCTTATGTCACTTTGGTTTCTGTAAAACAATTCAATTTTAATGGCTTTTAGTTTAGTCTTTGTTCAGCACTATACCAAGACAATGCAGTTAAACACAGTTTTGTTCACTCTATTGAAAACAAATTTTGTATGATTGGTCTTTGAAGTCAGTGGGTGGGATGAATGGGTGGGACAGACTCATTACAGGAACTCGTTCGTGTTGTTTCTGCAAAGCATGTCTGACACAATATTTCTAGAGTAAATACTTCTACTTCATAGCAAACAATGAAAGAATTCTGCAGCATTCTGTAGGACAGAGTGCTGGGATGACTTTCTAGCATGTGCAAATATTTACCGTTTGGCTTTGTTCTTCTTCTTCTTCTTCTAGACATTACCCAAAGCAGTCCTTCACTACAGTGGCTGATACACCAGAAAATCTTCGCCTGAAGCAACAAAGTGAATTGCAAAGTCAGGTAAATGAAATATTTCTTTTGTCTTGTTAATATTAGACTGTCAGTCCACTTCTCTGTAGTTTTTCAAAGTAGTATTAGTATTTCTTTGTGCGTACATAGCAGCACTCCAGTGTAATTTTAGAAAATATTTGTACATTGGTATAACACTGCAAAACTCAAGATTTTATTTCTGATCTCACTATACTAGTTACTGTACTACTATGTCCATTGATGTCAGTGAAATCCTTCATTTTCAGCAATTTAGATACAAAGTATCTAAATTTAGATACAAAGTATCTAAATAGCTTTTAATGTTTGACATGTTATAGCTCAACCCAAAAAGGGTTCATTTGCCTTAGACAAACCATTGTTGTTAGGCTGCGTTAAACTTAATCATAAAATAGCTGTGTGATTAACAAACAATGAATTTGTCATTAGCAAATATTTAGAAGCCTTTAATATTTGTCAACACTGAACTGACTGACTGATTATTTTATGGATGTGTTATATCTCTCATATCTATGAGTATTCTGTGATTCTATGTGACTCTGTGATATGTGAGGCAATCTGTAATCCAATTGTGATAAATACATTATCAATCAAAAGTTGTATAAGTTAATAAGAAATATATTTAAATTAAAATGTAAAAAGAAAAGGGGGAAAAAAGAGAAGAAAATAGCAATGAAGACTTAGGTGACCCAAATACAATGTTTGCTAACTACCATAATATGAAGTTCTGGTTGATATTAATTCATTAATATCTGAAAATCCCTCGTCTCCTCCACTCTCCAATATCACTTTTATATTGTTTGATTTTATGCAGCGCTGGAAGTTGGCCTGGCTGTGTAAGGCAACTGATAACATTTGATTGCATTTTATTTTATGAAAGTTATGGTGTTTTTTATCTATTGTGTTTTAGTTGCAATCTCTTATTATACATTGATAGCTATCATTGTCAATGCCATAAAAACCTGTAGCAGAAAACAGACAGTAGACAACAAGAGCTTTCTTGTTTGGGTTAATGGGTAAAAAGTGTTAAAGAGAAATGGTAATCAGCATGATATACATTAAAAAAAATTCTTTACCTTTTGCCGTTACAGTTATTGAATATAAAACTTAGAGAAAATCTTTCATGCTGAAATTCTGCCACCTAGAAAGAGGACAGTTCATGGACTGTACATCTCTTGACTTCGGTGGATTTTAGAGTGGAGTTTGCTTCATTTTCTTGTAGTTCAGTTGTTCTGTGTACCAGAGTTATCATTCTGCCATGAGGTTAAGAACTTCTAAACTGTACGTTTTACAGGCCTATTTAAAAGAATATAATTTTTGAGCCCACTATTTTTTAGTGGTTTCACAGAAAATGTTGGGGTTCAGGGGAAAAATAATATATTAATAATAATAATAATAAAATTTTACTCTTCTTTCCAGAGAATATAGGAGAAATGGATTTCCCTAACCTATCTAAAACATGCTTCCATGGCACTTTGGAAGCATAAGGAAACTTGTTCTGGTATTGTTCTCTATTTGTAAACTGAGAGCTTGTATTCTAGGACTGGATAAGCAGTATCAACAAGAAACTTGGAGTTAGCTTATGAATAAACTTGCTGCAACTGTTCACAGTGCACTGGCATAAAATTTGAGATAAGGATCTACTCAAAACTTGGAAATGGACAGAAACCCTTAATTTGTACAATGTGTCTTTTTCAGTATTAGTAGTCAGCAAAAGATTTGCAGATCCAAATATAATTCTAAATTATAAGGGTAAAAATTGCCTACTTGGAAGAAAGGCCATGATGTTTTTGATCATCATTTGCTTCCTTGTGGTTGATTCACATCTAGACTGTGTTAAGTAGCCTAGCCTGTAAATTATTTCAAGACTGAAATAAAGATTCCAGAAACTTTTCCTAATCCAATTTAAATCTTGTCATAAAATAGAACTGTGAATTCTGAATAGTTTCTGTAATACTTTGAAGAGTGTAAGGACAGAGGAATTGAAGTCTCGAATCAGTCCTGTTGGCGATCTAGTCCATTGTCCTATCTTTTCAGGGAAAGTTGGAAGCCTCCCAGCTGAAACAAATACATGGGATATAATTTGGTGTTGTTCAGGTTTCAGTGCTGTGCAATAGAAAAGAGTGTGTGCATGGTTCAAGAAAAGCCTTTCACATGAAACCAAACTTGGCTGGATAGAGTCACATTATTACTACCTTTCAGTCTTCATCAGAGCTGCTTGAGCCTCCTGCCAATGCAGTTGACAATTTGGGATTGAGCAAATTCTGTGTTAGGTAATGTAAAAAATTATGTTAACTTCTGAATAAGGATAAATGCTTTTCTACAGTAATAGCTGCTTCCTAGTTTCTAAGTAAACATCTTTAATGCTTTTAGTTCTGAAGAGGCACAACCCTGTGTTTAACTGCAGGACTCCCAAGTGTTTTTTCAAAATCTGCAGCTTTAGAACTATTGTTTGTTTTGCTCAGCAAAGCAGTAGGAATTGGCAAAGGAAACACCATTAAATATTTTATGAGTATATGTGTTGTTTTTATTTTCATTTAAACAGCAATTGACAGCATTTTAAGTTGCAGTGCTGGGTCCTCTGTCAGGAATCCATTAAGGTCAGCATCAGGGTTTCATATTGACCAGGGTGTCATATTGACATAACATGACAAGAGCAAAACAAACAAAACCAAAATATTGTTTTCTTGATGAGTCAATAGAAAGTGCATAGCTTTATAAAACAGTTGAAAAATTATGTTGTTAAGAAGTCAAAGGACAATATTTAAAATCTTTCCAGAGAATGACCTTCTTCTGTATTATATTATTTCAGAGCTTTTCCCCACTTTAGCTTTTTGCTTCCATGTTCTTTCATTCAACTCTGTAGTTGGAAGGAGATACAAATGCATTTTGGGAGAGGATCTAAGTTTGATTTCCATTATGGAGAACTCCTCATACCAGTGTGTCTCCTGACAGAAGAAAGATGAGTTTTAAGATCTTCCATCATCTAAATAGACAGAGATCCAGTGTCTCAAACAAGATTTTTCTTTATGCCTTTCTGATGAAAGGTCCCTGTCTCTGTGGGGTATTAGTTCATTCTCTTACTCCATTAGCATAGAATGGATAGTTTCTATATGCACTTGCCTCTCCTAGATGAACTCAAATACAGAAGTTAGTGATATGCTCATCTCAGCTATGTTTACTTGGGAATTTCCCTCATGTACCTTAGCTACTGATCTCTCTAACTTTAAAACAGTGTAAATTGCTCCATGGCCTTTAGTTCTCATCTGTGGCAATGCTGTGTACATCAAAAGCAGCAACTCCAGTTGAACTTGCAGAAAGAAACAGAGACGTTCTGCAGCAGTTCTTGGTAGGAAGAATATTGAAGTGTCAGATCAAAGGGAGGGTTGATGTTTAAGGTGTGTTCTTGTACTCCAGCACTTTCTGAGGAAATGTACTTTCTGTTAAGTCTTGGGAACTTTATACAAAATGATGAGTATTGTCCTTCTACCTTCTTGTCCTAGTCTCTGGTGACACACCCTGAGGCTGCTGTCCTTCGAAACTATTAGTGCTTCTTTTCATATGGGAGAAAATAATTTTCTTGTACTTTCCTCACAGAAACTTGGATAACTGAAAGTGTATATGGGATGTTTTTCTGAAGGAAGAAACATCCTTGCATTTTTTCTTGTTAAACAGAGTTAATAAAATGTTGATTTTTAAGAAGTACCATAATTTCTTAGGAGACATACCCAACTGAATCAGGATAGTATCCTAATAATCTTATATTTTAAGAGTCCTTACTTTCTCAGGAAATGCTTGTGTTTGTATCTTTATCTGCCAACTTTTGCAAGGATAATCATGGTATTGAGCATTTGGAAGAGAGTAAACCTCAGTAAAGGGAAAAAAATCCTTATGATCAGATGTTTGCATCTAGGATGGCCATGCTCCTCTTTGTTCAGGTTGAAGAACAGACTGACTCCTCTTAGCAGTTCCCTGTGAGAGTGCAAGAGATGACGGGTGTAAACTGAAATACAGAGCATTGCGTTTATACCTAGGGAAAAAGATTTCCAGTGTGAAGATGACTGAATACTGGCAGAGGTTGCCCAGAGAGATTGTGGAGTGACCATTCTTGGAGATTTTCAGAAGAGGACTGGGCACAGTCCTGAGCAATCTGCTGTGGTTGACTGTGTTTTGAGTAGGCCGATGCATGGGATGATCTCCAGAGTTCCCTTGCAACTTCATCTGTTTTCAGATTCAGTGCCTGGTCTCTGTCCTGTCCTTTCTCAGGTTCCTCTTGACCATTTCTCTCATCTTCTTTCCTTCTTTTCTTTGCTTCTCTGTTCCAAAAATATGTGTTAGCAAACTTCCAGTCAGATTCTTCTTATTAGCTGTTTTTCTTGATTTGGTAAAGAAACCTTTTCATTTTATATGCACTTCTTTTGTGAAGTATTTGGATTTAACTGCCACAGTGAATGCTATAGGGGAACAGAATACCGGATGGATTACTAAAACAAACATTTGATGGATTTCGTGGGGTACCCTGAGTGAGCTCATTGGAGAAGTCATGGAGAAAACAGTCCTTGGATCTAGAGGCAGAGATAAAAAACACCCTCTTTCAGCTGAGAGAAGGAGGAAGAAATATGAGATAGCAAGCAGAGAGACCTTGTTATAGCTTTATGGGTGATTTTGTAAGATCTTGTAAGAAGACTCTGGACCGCAATTTAAAGATGGGACTTTTCCATATAGCCAACAGTTACTGATTATTTATATACTCCTCTCTCCAGTTCTGAGGATCTGAACCCAATCCACTGTACGTATCTGAAGAGAGGGGTGAGAGAACAAGAAGAATGCAGGCTTCTGAGGCATCTTCTTGCTATTACTTTTGAGTGACAAGTCCTGGAATAGTTGATTAGGTTTGTGCATTAAAATAAACCCAGACCGCCTGCAGAAAGCTCTGCCCTGCTTCCCTGCAAACCCCTTCACAGTAGCATTTTGTAAATCATGCTCACCTACTAAATGTGATTTTTTTTTTCCAACTCCTTGTTTGTTCCTTCTTCCCCTCTGAAGACTATTTAAATGTGTTTTATCTGCATGAGTCAAAGGCATAAAAATCATTCT